>NC_139227.1:56323861-56691361 GCF_055691185.1 Crinia signifera
TCCACCATTCCCTCAGTCCTCTTTATCTAAAGCACTATTTTTCAGTGTCTCCAGGTCTTCCTTAGCCATCCTCTTTCAGTCCCAATTTTTTGATAGTGTCTTCACTTCTTTTTGAGTCACTTTTTTTTCTCAGTGTCTCTTCCTCTCCCTCACCCTATGTCTCCTTACTCTTCCTGAATCCCTCTTTGTCCCTCAGTGTCCATCTCTCCTTCTAAGCCCTCTCTATCTCTGTCCCTATTTATTTCCTCCGTGTTTCTAGCTTTGTCTTAGCCCCCTCTCTCTAAGCCAATTTATTCCTACAGTGTCTCTACCTTTCCCCCAGCCATCTCTTTCTCTCTCAGAATTGCAGTTTTCCCCTCAGTATCTCCACCTCTCCCTGAGCTCTATGTCTGAGTCCATATTTTTCTTTAGTGTCTCCACCTCTCTTTTATCAGTTTGTTTCAGTCCCTATTTTCCCTGTTTCCACCTCTCCTTCAGCCTCCCCTCGCTTTCTCTCTCAATCCCTGTTTGTCCTTCAGTGTCCATCTCTCTTTCTGTCCCCATTTTTTTTGTGTCTCCACCTTTGTCCATGGCCCGCTCTCTCTAAAGCTAGGATGATGAATCAGCCTTTTGGTCAATCTGCAGACCTTACCAATCGCCCACTTAATGTGTCGTGCCTGCATATGTCCTGCCAGCACAAATGCTCTCCCTGCATATTTATTAATTAAATTTCTTATATAGCGCACACATATTCATCAGCGCTTTACAGAGTTCACATACATTCACATCAGTCCCTTCCCCAGTGGAGTTTACAATCTATGTTTAATGCATACATTGCTCTCCAACGCTATTCCTCATCCCTAACTGCAAATAATACTCTTTTACTATACCTCTTATGCTGCGCACCTTTCTTGCAGATTGCTTTCCTACACTATTCCTCACCTTGTTACCCCTCCCAGCACACACTGCTTTCTTAAGGTGCCCACAGACGCATCAATTATCAAATGCGTTTTGTACTTTTTAAGCACAAATTGCATCTTATGTACAATTATTGGATGGTGTTTATGGGCTTGTGCGATGCGACGCGCGTTCCCGGGAGCCCGATATTGTATGTCTAAAAAAGTACGTGCTGCACGTACTTTTTAGACTACATCTGAAATTTAACAGTACAAACATGGGTTCATCACATCGCATCGCATGCATCCAAGTGCACATCTCATAGCAAGCTGGAAGAAAAATTGTATAGAACCATTGTACAGACAAAAGCGCATAGCACAGCACAATTGTAGCGTCTGTGGGCACCTTAACTCTCAGCCTCACTCTGCAACCCATCCCATCCCACACTGCTCTCCTTTACTACTCCTCACCCTACACCACCTCCCTGCACATACTGCTCTCCTGCTTTACCCCTCACTTTGCAACCCTTCCAGGCACCCACTGCTGTCCAAGATCACCCTTTACCCCCACCCAGCACACATTTGAGCTGCACTATCCCTTCCCCTGCACACCCTGCTCACACACACTGCTCTAGTGCATTATCCTTCACCCTGTACACTCTCCTCCCCTTTACTCTAAACCCCCTGCTTGCACGCACTGCCCTTCTAAACTACCCCTCAACCTGCATCCTCTCCCCTCACACACTGCTCCCCATACACTACACCTCACCCAGCACCCGACCCACACACACGCACTGCTCTACAACAATAATCTGCACCTCCTCCTCCCAACAATTACTCCCCCTCCCACCACACACTGCTCTCATTTACTACTCCTCACCCTACACACCTCCCTGTACATACTGCTCTCTTAATCTACCCCTCACTCTGCAACCCCCTAGCTGCACCCACTGCTCTCCTGGGAGTCCTAGACTACCCTTAACCATCACCCAGTGCAAATTGCTCTTCTACACTACCACCCCACTCTGCATTTCCCTCCCCTCACACCTTGCTTTTCTACACCACTCCTCACCCTGTAACCAATATCCACACAGATACTGCTTTCCTACACTACTTTGCTACACCTCCTCAAAGGCCATCTTGAATTTCACCGGGGGATTTTAAACATGGCACCATAAGCAAGTCGATCACAGCTCATGTTGCCATTTTTAAAATGAGCTATGCATTCTATCCTACACTACCCCATACCCTACACCCCTTCACTGCTCTCTTATACTACCCCTCACCTTGTACCCCCTCCCCTTATACACTGCTCTGCTACACTACCCTTCAACTTGCATACAGTGCTCTCCTACACTACCCCTCAACATGCATCCTCCTTCCGTATATTGCTTTCCTATACTTCCCCTCACCTTGCACCTCCACACTGCTATCCTATGCTACCCCTTACCCTGCACACACTGGTCTCCAACACTACCTCCCACCATCCCCACCACCTTTTCCCGCAAACATGAGGTTTTCTGTTTCATGAGGGGACAGCCCACTCATTGGCTGAGAGTGGAAGGCATAGCTAATTTTAAAAATGGCAACATAAGCTGTGATTGACTTGCTTATGGTGTCATGTTTAAAATCACCCAGTGAAATTCAAGATGGCCATGGGAAGCTAACAGCAGCTCATCATGTCATCATCTTTCCTCCTTGGGCTGGATTAAATTAGCCTGTGCAAGGCAGGGATAGGCTGTCCGACAGTGGAGGAGGAGGTGAGAAGACAACCTGAAGAAAGTAGACAGCGAGGAAGTCCTGGACGGCTGGTTGTTATGCACAACAGCTTAAAGGCCCCCCCCCCCCCCCAAGGTGAAGATGCGGAGGAACTCATGGATGGGCAGTGGCCATGCTTAATAACTGCTACCCTCAAGGTGAAGATAGAGGAAGAGGGTGCCACAAGCCTTGGGGAGGGGGCAGCCCCTTAGGTGAAGATCACATCAGATGCCACCAGCTGTCTATAAGCATATAAGAGCTTATAGACAGCTGCTTCCCAAGTGAAGGTGTATTATAATACATTTTTACAATATTCGTGTCTTTATTTTAATATTGTTTTTACAGGCAAAACTGGTGCCAGCAGGACCTTTATGTCTGGACATGCTTGCACTTGTGGATCTGCAAGTGCCAGCATGCCGGGGCTGGCCTTCATTAACCTGTATGCTGCCTGTAAATGTACCATGAACTCTGCACCCACTGGCACCAGGGGAGTAGGGTAAAGCTCTGGTGGGGTGAACCTATTTCCTTTTTTTGGGCCCTACTCTCCAAGGAAATCTAGCCCTAGGCTTACCAGTTTTGGGGCTGGTTAATGTGATGGTGGAGACCCCACACAGAGTGTCCCCCTGCTATGGTATTACCCCTCTGGCTGGTTCAGCCGGGTGCTGTTTTTTGGAAAACAGGAGCAATCCAACACTGCCTCCTCCTAATTTCCTTAACCAAATCAGGTAGAGAAGTCTGGGGCTCATTTAGGAATGCATGCTGGGCTGGAAGGGCATGTTCATTGAATCTTGATGGGGCATGGTGTTTGAGGGGCTACACCTCAAAAGTGATTGAACCTACTGAGCAGAAATTTGGAATATAATTGTCACCCAGTACTGCATGCCAAATTTCAGGGCAAAACATTTAAAAAGGAGTAATTGGGAGTAATCTAAAATTTCAACTGTAACCAGCTGCTGCCACCTCTCCCCTTCCTGCATAAGCCACCACTGGAATTCTTTCTTCCTCTCAGCACCATGCACACTGGCGGTTCATCCAGCTTCAGTCAAAGGCTGCTGCCGCTTCGCACCCCATCTCCATCAGCCAGTGCTGGATTTCTCAACACCACTCCCAGCACCATGCACACTGGCGGCCTCCCCCTCCCTGCATCCGCTGCAGAGGCAGCAAAGTATTTTGACTAAAGTTATAAGTAGAAACAATTCTGCTTGGTAAATAAAAAATATTTATGCATTTTGCACAGAACAGTTATACGAACATTTTCATTAAACATTTAGAAAATAAAATCTTAATTCTTACAGTGAATTATTTACATTTCTGAATTAAAAAAACAAACAAACAAAAAAACAATGAAATTCCATAGACAAAAAACCTTCCGGTTTCACATGTCCCATTAAGGCTTCTTAAACATGATCTAGCATTTTAGGAAACCTATTGTAACTATTCCACTCAAACTCCAAAAAGCTATGAAATTCCAATCATTAAGGCTGACGCCTTAATGGACGTGTCTCTTGCGCAATACAGATATGGTACGCCATCACAGCCTGTGGGTAAGTGCAGATTCAGCACTCACAGAGTGAGATTGCTGTCACTCACACAATGGTGGTGCTGCTAATTCACAGATTTGTGTGCTCATTGGAATACACACATGCAGTCTATGCAACTGAAGGTCTGAGCAGTAAACAGCCGAGAGGATGGGGTAAAAGAGGTGTTGATTGGGGGAGGAGGCAGTGTGGTGCAGATGGGGAGGAATAGAAATGCGTAGATGGTGGGAAGGCTAAGCAGCACTGATGGGGGACTAACGAAGCAGATGGGTTAAAAACAGTGGCACAGATTGGGGAAGGTAAGACAGAGTGATGCGATTGGGTTGGAAACAGAGGAGCGGTTGGAGGAAAGACAGCACTGATGGGGGAGGGGGTTCGGTGCAAAGGAGATAAAGGGAAAACAGCAGCACAGATGGAGAGGGGAGACAGCAGTACAGATGGAATGAAACTGTGTAATGGATGAGGTGGGCAGAGCAGCATGGATGGAGGGGGTGACAGAGTATCACTAATAGAGGGGAAGCCAGTGGCACAGATAGAAGGAAACAGTGGCATCTGTGTGGAAAGACAGGGCAGCGCAGATGGAAAAAGACACATTGGTGCGGATGAGGGAATACACACAGCAATAGGGATTGGGGAAGACAGAGCAGCCTGAAGGCGTATAGGAGAAGAAAGTGTAGATACATAGTATAGTTTTTGCAATTATGAAAGATGTTTCTGGTAACTGCATGTGAATACTAAATAAAAATGGATATATGTAGTGAGTGTGAAAGATGTTGGACCCTCAGTGGGATATTCTAGCAATAGTTTTTATTCTTGCACCCACCATCTTTGAAAACCCATGCAGTTCCTCTTCCCTGTCTGGGGTGTTGCTGTCTGCTGTAGTGTTTCTAGCACAGGTCTGGTTTGCAGTGCTGATATACAGACACACTGTGCTAGAAGCACTACAGCAGACAGCTACACCCCAGACAGGGAAGAGGAATTGCATGGGTTTTCAAAAATGGTGGGTGCTAGAATGAACACTATAGTAACTCAGAGGTATAGACAGTTTTAGATGATTGCGGGAACTTATTAGGATGAGTGTGCCACATAACTGCTCAGACCTTCAGTTGCATAGACTGCATGTGTGTATTCCAATGAGCACACAAATCTGTGAATTAGCAGCTCCACCATTGTGTGAGTGACAGCAATCTCACTCTGTGAGAGTGCTGAATCTGCACTTACCCACAGGCTGTGATGGCGTACCATATCTGTATTGCGCAAGAGACACGTCCATTAAGGCGTCAGCCTTAATGATTGGAATTTCATAACTTTTTGGAGTTTGAGTAGAATAGTTACAATAGGTTTCCTAAAATGCTAGATCATGTTTAAGAAGCCTTAATGGGACATGTGAAACCGTAAGGTTTTTTGTCTATGGAATATATATATATATATATATATATATCTCTACTCTCTCTATCGCTATCTATCTATATCTCTATATATATATCTCTATCTACTCTCTATATATACAGTTAGTTAAAACCTTGCGTTCTGTATCTATTTCCGTGAGTGCCGCCCACAGCGCAACTATCTATAATTGGTTTATCCAGGAGGGCACCCGGAGCAAGTTATTGAGTTGAAGTATGAGTGCCGATCCCTGGGGAGATCGATCTCTCTCTATTCATCACTATATCTACTCTATTTATCTCTATCCATCTATATATATATATCCATCTCTCTAACTAACTCTCTCTACTCTATCTCTCTATCTATTACTCTATATCTAATCTCTATCCATCTCTCTAGTCTATCTTCTACCTATCTCTAACTCTCTCTCTCTATATATACTCTCTATCTAGCTATCTATATATATCACAGGTCTTCAACCTGTGGCCCTCCAGATGTTGCGGAACTACATATACCAGCATGCCCTGAGGTTTTTTGGTATGCTCTTATTGGAAAAAATGTGGCAATGCATGTTGGAACATGTAGTTTCACAACATCTGGAGGGCCACAGGTTGAAGACCCATGATATATATCTATCTCTCTATATCTATCTATTTCTCTAGCTCTCTCTATCCATCTCTAACTAACTGTCTCTACTCTCTATCCATCTGTCTCTATATCTCTATCCATCTCTCTCTCATATATATATATATATATATCTACTCTATCTCTTTCTCTCTATATATATATCTACTCTCTCCATCTCTCTCTCACATTTGGAAGCTGTTTTGTCTCTGGCTATCCTCCGTTCAGCCGTTGCCAAGGACAGATCGGTAGCGGGTCACACGAGGGTTGACCGTGGCCAAATACAGGTCATTCTGTCTGGAGACACCATAATAAAGCCAATTCTTGTTCTCGCTGCAGCTTTCAGGAGCCTTTGAATGATGAAGACGAGGATTCTGGGAAGGATGTTCTGCCACCAATGATGGTACCAGTGGCTGATCTGCTGAATCACGTGGCTCAGCACAATACACATTTAGAGTTCACACCTGTGAGTTTATGGTGAAAGCTGTTAGGTAAGTTTGTAGAGTTTCTGAGGAGCATATAATGAGGCCGTGTCTAATGTTTGTGGTTACCCCAGGAATGCCTGCGAATGATCACCACACAGCCTGTGGCGGCTGGAGGGGAGTTGTTCAACACCTACGGACAGATGGGAAACTGGCAGCTCCTACATATGTACGGCTTCTCCGAGCCCCATCCACAGAATACCAACGAGACAGCAGACATCCAGATGGTGACCCTGCGAGAGGCTGCCCTGAAGGGTGAGTGGCCACCCGCTTTGCGGAGTACTCGCTCATGCTGTCCATGCTCGAGGGTGACTGATGTGTATCGCATTCTCAGGTGCAGCATCGGAGGAGGAGAGGGGGCAGGTGCAGGAGCGATGGGACTTCCTCTGTCACACGGAGATGGTCGGGGAGGAAGGGGCCTTTGTCTTTGGCTGTGATGAGGTGTTGACGGAAGAAGAGCTAAGGACATCTTTGAAGGTGAGTGATGTTGTTGGTTCCTCCTATAATGTACAACATCCGGCTGAACTCTGCTCACAATACAGGGATCTGGGGTGACATTCTATGGGATGCAATTTCCGTTTTTTGGCGTTTAGACCACAAAATGGCGATATCGCATTTTTCCATTAAATCGTTAATTTAATGGGATGCGCTAAGGGACTGAAATCGCATATTATGTGCGTTAAGGTATGCTGAGTAAAAATGCGAGATTAATTCGCATTTTTATCACATCCAGATGTTTTCGTATAGAAAAGTATACGTCGCTTATTTAATGCAATGCGCATTTGCACATCGCATTTTTTAGGTGCCTAATTATCGCACTTATTTCAGACCAGGGTCTGTTAGGCGAATTAGCCAGAACCCTGCACAGATCGCAATGTTCTGTGCAGGGTTCTGCTGTAAAAAATAAAAGAAAGGGTTAAAAAAAAAAAAAAAAAAACGAGCGCGGGGTCCCCCGCCCGAGTATAACCAGCCCCGGGCTCACTGAGCCGGTGCTGGTGACATAAAATCAGGGTCCCCGACAAATAGGGGTCCCCTTGATTTCATGAAACCAGCACCAGGCTCAAGGTCCGGCGCTGGTTCCCAAAATACGGGGGACAAAGTGACTAGGGGTCCCCCGTATTTTAAGAACCAGCACCGGACACAACCAGCCAGCAGGGTAATGCCACAGCCGGGGGAAACTTATTATATAAGCTCCCGCGGCCAAAGCATTAACCCCCTGGCTGGTCAGCATGGGCAGGGGTCCTGGGGAAGTGGGGCCCCCTCAAATGAAGGGGTCCCCCCCCTCCAGGACTTACCAGCCCATGCTGATAGTCCGGGGCTGTCCCCGATGCCCCTGGGCAGTGGGCATCGGGCTGATGGCTTGTGTAAAAAAAAGAATTAAAACTATTATTTTATACTGGCGAACTATGAGTCCCAGCAAGCCTACCCCGCATGCTGGGACTTGGAGAACCACAAGTCCCAGCATGCGGGGCATTAAAGGGCCCGCTGGCACTTGTAGTTCAGCAGTACAAAAAATAGTTAACAAAATCACACTGACACACTGTAAAATAAAAGTTTAATACATACAAAACACACACACACACTGATACTTACTTACCTACCTTGAGCCCGTAGGTCGGTCCCTGGATCCTGGGTCCGTCCTCCGGGGCTCCAGGGCAGAAGAGTCCGGTTCCGGGGCCTTGGTCCTGGTTCCGGGGCTGCAGAATCCGGGGTCTGAGATAGTCCCCAGGGGTACCTAAGGAAGCAAATCCAACTCACCTGGTCCCCGGCGACGACCTCGGAATCCTCTCCGGTGACAGCGCTGCTCCCATCTGGTACCCGGCTCGCAGGACTTTGACAGGCGCAGAGATGTTTCCTCCTCGGCGTCTCTGCACAGAATGATTTCTTGGCCAATCAGGAGCCGACTTTCTCGGCTCCTGATTGGCCAAGAAATCATTCTGTGCAGAGACGCCGAGGAGGAAACATCTCTGCGCCTGTCAAAGTCCTGCGAGCCGGGTACCAGATGGGAGCAGCGCTGTCACCGGAGAGGATTCCGAGGTCGTCGCCGGGGACCAGGTGAGTTGGATTTGCTTCCTTAGGTACCCCTGGGGACTACCTCGGATCCCGGACCCCGGATTCTGCAGCCCAGGAGTCCCGGAACCAGGACCAAGGCCCGGAACCGGACTCTTCTGCCCTGGAGCCCCGGAGGACGGACCCAGGATCCAGGGACTGACCTACGGGCTCAAGGTAGGTAAGTATCAGTGTGTGTGTGTTTTGTATGTATTAAACTCTTATTTTACAGTGTGTCAGTGTGATTTTGTTAACTATTTTTTGTACTGCTAACCTACAAGTGCCAGCGGGCCCTTTAATGCCCCGCATGCTGGGACTTGTGGTTCTCCAAGTCCCAGCATGCGGGGTAGGCTTGCTGGGACTCATAGTTCGCCAGTATAAAACAATAGTTTTAATTCTTTTTTTTACACAAGCCATCAGCCCGATGCCCACCGCCCAGGGGCATTGGGGACAGCCCCGGACTATCAGCATGGGCTGGTAAGTCCTGGAGGGGTGGGACCCCTTCATTGGGGGGGTCCCCACTTCCCCAGGACCCCTGCTGACCAGCCAGGGGGTTAATGCTTTGGCCGCGGGAGCTTATATAATAAGTTTCCCCCGGCTGTGGCATTACCCTGCTGGCAGGTTGTGCCCGGTGCTGGTTCTTAAAATACGGGGGACCCCTAGTCATTTTGTCCCCCGTATTTTGGGAACCAGCGCCAGACCTTGAGCCTGGTGCTGGTTTCATGAAATCAAGGGGATCCCTATTTGTCGGGGACCCTGATTTTATGTCACCAGCACCGGCTCAGTGAGCCCGGGGCTGGTTATGCTCGGGCGGGGGACCCCGCGCTCGTTTTTTTTTTTTTACACTTTGCGCTGTCCTGCAAATGTGCGATTTTCAGACATGAAAATCGCACATTTTCAGGACTAAATACAGCGCCCCTCTTCGCACTTTTCAGCCTCCAATGCGCATCACATTAAATATGCGCATTTTGACTGAAAAGTGCGATTTGCGGCGATGTGGTGCGCGAATAAAACATGCGCATTTAGCGCAAAGCATAGAATGTCACCCCTGGAGTCTATGATGCCAAGGAGCTGGATGCTGCTCCTACTGCCAGATAGTCCACCATACCCCTAGGCCAGTAGCCCTCCACAGGCTAAGATCACTGCTCTGAGTCCAGGCCAGCTCTGGAACTAGATACCCCCTATGCTGCTGCTACTCCAGGCATGGACGTTCTGCACTTTGCTGTTGTACCTTTTTCTCTTGGTTATATTTAGTACTCTTTAAAAGAGTGGGGTCTGAGACCACTAATACACAGTGCTGCAATCTCTCCATCCCTCTCTCCAGCTCCTGTGCATGACCCCAGACCAGTTTGCAGAGTACAAGGAAAATGACGGCTGGGAGGAAGATGATGAAGAGGAGGAACAGACAATGACGAATCAGGAGATATTACAGTTTCCCCTATCTTGGCGTAGACTTCTTCATGCCACTGCAATGATCACACTCGGCACATATGTCACGGATCTTAATAGTGATCAGGTTCTTATAGATGATGCTGCAGCATACGCCAAGCTGAGCACCAGGGAGCAGTATTCCCTCCAGGTGCGATATGGACAGAAACGGATCTTACATCAACTGCTAGAACTCACACGTGGCTGACTGAGGGCTCACCATACAATGACTGACTTACTGTGTTACCTGCTGTTCCTGATTTAGAGATGTATCTTATAAAATCCTATTGTGTTTCTACATGAGCCCTGTAAAGCAGTCACTCTCTCCTGGGGATAATTACTGCGCCAATCACTAGTATCCTGGCTCAGGGCACCTAGACCAGTGGTAGCCAACTCCAGTCCCCGAGAACTACCAACAGTTCACATTTTCCAGGCAACCTAGCTGCTGCAAAGGTGTAAACATTACTCACTAACACATTGTAAAAGATCCACAGGTGAAGCTAATTACTTCATATGTGATTCTGTAAGGAATCTGGAAAACATTAACGGTTGGTAGCTCTCGAGGACTAGAGTTGGCTATCCCAGACCAAGACTATAGGCAGCGCTATCAGTAACAGGATGTGGGTAGATGGTGTTTGCACAGCGCTCGGAAGGGGCTGAACCCTTAGCAGCTCACACCTGTAGGGGGGAGTCCTGTGCCCCCTTTAGTTGGATTAGGTAAAGTTTTCGGGTGGTACTAGCACTCTGGGGTTGCTGTAAAGGATAGGTGGTGTTTGTAGTCACTGATGGTGTGATCTTGAGCAGTGGGCAAAAACTGTAGGCTGGGTGTTGTGAGAAGCGGTGAGGTGGCCGGTATATTCTGTTGATCTTTAGTAACCTGTCCCACGAAGAGAGATGTTTAAATCAGGGGGACTTGTGGCTGGGAGTTCTGAAAATGTGAGTCACTTGCTTCTGGGCCTGTGGTGTTGATACCTCAGATGTAAGGGATGTCAGAATAAATCAATTTGTAATGCTGTAGTGACTTACCCTTAAGTTCTGTTTGCTCAGCATGCACTCCTTGCCTGGATGGCTCCCTATGTAGCAGTCAGGTGGCAGGAGGGGCGAATGAATAAAGATGGCTATGGACTAATGCTTAAATACAAGCACAATTTATTTACTGTAAAAACAATACACAATTGAATTTGGTGGGATGTAAGTCCCAAACGCATTTTGTCCCTCAGAGGGACTTTTTCAATGGTGGAGAGTGTGTGGTCCCTGGCCCGGATTAAATACCTTTGAGTGTGGCGCCGAATCGGCGTTTCCATGGCGATGTCTACTGCGCATGCGCAAAAGTGTGGCGCTAGAGCCCGATGTGGGGTTTTCTATGGTTGCTGTGGGATGAGGACAGCGCATGTGCCGTGCCTCGTATGTGAGTGGACACCGGAGTGTGACGTAGGGCGGGGAGATTGTGGCTATTGGTGGGATTACGTACAGTGGGTGCGTGTGTACGTATCCCAAATGGGGTGTCTAAGCTGTGGTCCTATTGGAGGGATGAAGAAGGCTCGTACCGGCGGGGATGCTGATGAGTTTGTGGAGCTGCCTGACGGGTTCACTGACATAGCGAGTGGCAGCGATGTGATGACTGGGGGGAAATCGGCGGGTGGAGAGGTAGGTTAGTGGCATGAGGGATGAGACAATAAAACAGGATGTTTAGGGTATATAAGTATGATGGGGTGGTGTGCTGTTAGAATAGGGTTGGTGCTTGCGACCCAAGGGTGGGCAGATAGGTGGTCCTGTAAGGGCGAGGAGAGGATAGTTGGTAGTGGGTGAGTTGCGGGTAGTTGTTGGTGCGGGGGATGTATGACATCCCTGGGGGTAATGACATGACTGGTGTCAGATAGGAGGTTACTCGGAGGGTATTGTGTGGTTGAGGATTGGGAGATTACTCGGAGGGTATTGTGTGGTTGAGGATTGGGAGATGTCGCCTAAAGGTGGGTAAAAAGAGGGGATATGGAGGTGCACAGTAGGTTTGTACCAGCGCTATCAATAATAATACAACCCCTATTGTGTCTGTACATGAGCTTTGTACAGTGGTCACTCTCTCCTGGGGACAACTACTGCTCCAATCACTGGTGTCCCGGCATGAGTGGAGAAGAGATTAGCATCTCCCCCTGAGCTGTGTAGTACAGGTCTCCTCCATGATGGTATCTTCCTCTATGATCACTGCAGGGGGATGAAAAAGACCTTATTCCCAGACTTGCAGCAAATTTCATTTGCACAGAATCGAGTCAGGAGCTCAGAGTCCTCAAAAGCATCCACTACACCCTGAAAGCAGAGAAGACTCATCAGCCCAAATAATGCCATTCTTTACGGTGCATCATAGGCAGGCGGGAGGTTTGGGGCAGTTATGAATGACCCTGACCTAGATCGTTCATGCCTTGTGCTAATTCTTGGCCGAGACATTTGCAGCCTGAACCACACTGGCCAGAGGATTGTTTGTGTCTTGTGGTGACGATAGGAGCCCATACTGAGACTGTGTACCGATACAGGAAGGACCGGCCTGTCACCATAGCACCGACTGGTGGATCACTCAGGTACAGGGAGGGGTTCATTTGGTCTACAGTATGATGTCAACAGTCCTTAGGTCGACAATGGGTTTTTCACTGTTTTTTTTTTTAACCTGAATGTCAACATGGACACAGTTTCAACTGCACCGCATCCGCTTACTATGCGTCCCCAGTATGTCCTAGTGGATGGTAGGGCATGAAATAGCACCGGTCGGCAGTGAAAAACCCCATGTCGACCTAAACATTGTCGAACTAATGACCTTTCGACCTAGAACCATGTAGTCCGTTTTCTATGTCGACCTAGATCCATGTGGATCTTTTCCCATGTCGACCAAATGACCACATCCCATGTGGAGACACTCGGGTAATGCAGTCATCTCTGCCAACACTCTCAGAGCTGTAGCCAGGTCCAGAGTTCAGGAGACACCGGAACACGTATGTGTGTCCAGGATCTGGTCTTGTTAGTCGGGTGATGAGGGGCTTCACAGACTTGATGTATAACAGTCTCCCCACTACAGAGGCCTTGGGGTCAGAATAGTACCCCAACCTCCACAGTCAGAATAGTAGGAAATAAACCACTATATGTTTATGTGCCGGCTGATTGAAGAGGTGAGGTAACTGCTCCTAGCACAGTCCCTGTATGAACAGCAGCGGCATCTGCTATGCACTGACAGGGAGGTGGTCACTGGGTGATTCCAATATCCACCCTGCATAATGCCCCCCCCCCCCCCCCCCCCCCTCCATGCTGGGCAGTGTGTGCTTTCCCCATACCTCACTGCTGGAACCACATGACTGGCAGCATGACTGGAGGGAGTACATGGATATTGGGTTTATAATTCTTACCTTTATGACACTGATGTTTTGTACAATAGGTTTGGAGAACCAAGTCTGTGTTTTGGTAACAGCCACAGAACTAGAGCAGGCAGATGACACTTACCTGTAGCTCTTTCAGGAACGCTCCCTGTAGCCGCTCTGTTGAGTCCCCTAGACACCAGGCCAGGCTCACGTGGAATGAGGGATTCTGTGCAGGGGAAAGCAATAAAAGTCTTATTTCCCCAAACCCACCAATATCCCCCACGACACTGTACCCATAAGATTCTATAGCACCCGCAGTGTCTGTGCTGCCATAACCGGCTCCTGGCAAAGACTGGGCAGAGTCCTGGGTTCCCCAAACAAATACAGGGTTTTGTACTTACCGTAAATTATTTTCTCTGAGTCCACAGGTGTCACTGGAGTTACACTGGGGAATAGAAGGCGACCACAGGGAGCAAGGGCGCTTTAAAAATAAATTAGTGTGACCAACTCCTCCCCTTCTACTTCCCCTCCCAGGCAGTCATAAAGATTGTGCCCGGAAGGAGCAGGAAGATAATAACACACTTCTGAAGAGGAGGTTCATCACAACATATAATGGTGGAGAACAGCGCTGAGGCGGGCGTCCAGTAACACCTGTGAACTCGGAGAAAAGGATTTACGGTAAGTACGAAATACCTGTTTCTCCATCATCCACTAGGTGTCACTGGAGTTACACTGGGGACGTCCCAGAGCTCCCAAAACGGGCAAGAGAGAGTTGAGAACCCTTTAAGACAGAGCAGCCAAACTGAGAAGCTAGCGCCGCAAAAGGTATCAAACCTATAGAAACGAACAAAGGTTTGACGACCTTACTACTTAGCAGCTCGGCAGAGCTGATGGAGGGAAACCCCACTGGCAGCCGCCCATGAGAGACCCACGGATCTAGTGGAGTGCGCCCCTATGGTAGAAGGTGGCGTCTGAGAACCAGCAATGTACGCCTGACGAATGGTCAGGTGGATCCACCTGCCAATCGTCTGTTTGGAAGCTGGCCACCCACAACATACAGGGGTCATAGGGGACAAACAAGACATCTGACTTGTGAAGAGAGGCTATGCGAGAGACATAGATGCGCAGGCCCCTAACCACATCCAAAGACTTTTCCGCTGGTGAAGCCTCCGAGAAGGCAGAGACCAAGATGGGTTGGTTTACATAGAACGCTGAAACAACCTTTGCTAGAAAGGATAGACTGAAATTGAAGGAAGGGAGAACGACAAGAAAGTGCACCCAATTCCGAGACGCTTCTAGCTGAAGTCAGAGCTAACAGAAGAACCACTTTCCAAGTAAGGTAACGAAGATCCACCTCCTCCAATGGCTCAAATACTGACTGTCGTAAGTATCCGAGAACCAAGTCCAGGTCCCAGGGTGCCGCAGGCAGACGAATAGGAGGCTGTAGCCTCAGAACCCCTTGGAAGAAGGTTTGTACTTCTGGGATGAATGCCAACCGTTTTTGGAAAAATATGGAGAGGGCGAAAACCTGAACCTTCAGGGAATTCAGCTTTAAACCAGAATTTAAACCCTCCTATAGAAACAGGAGAAGTCTAGCTTTTTTGAAGAGGGTAGTGGATATCCCACGCCCCTCGCAACAAGCCACGCAAGATCTCCAAATCCGGTGGTAGTGTTTCGAAGTGACTTCCTTTCTGGCCCTCCTCATGGTAGGTATAACAGTTCTTGGAATACCTGCTCGCCTTAAAATGGACTTTTCAGCAGCCAATCCGTCAAATGAAGACGTCCTATTTCTGGGAAGATGAAGGGTCCCTGACTGAGGAGGTCTTCTTGAAGAGGTAGAGGCTACGGCTCATCGATCAGAAGAGTCGTCAGGTTGGTGTACCAAGAGCGCCGAGGCCAATCCGGTGCTATCAGAAGGGCTGTTACTCCCTCCCTCCGTATGCATTGTAATACCCGAGGAAGCAACGGGAACGAAGGAAATAGGTAGACAAACTGAAACGGCCAAGGAGCGACCAGAGCGTCCACCCCCACGGCCTGTGGGTCTCGAGCCCTCGCAAAGTACCTTGGAAGCTGGAAATTGTGACAGGATGCCATCAGGTCCACTTGCGGTCGGCCACAACAATGCACTAAGGTCTGAAACACCTGTGGGTTGAGACCCCATTCTCCCTGGTGGACATCCTGCCGACTTACGAAGTCTGCTTCCCAATTGCCTACACCGGGTATGAAGACTGCTGACAATGATCCTGCTCACCTCCTTCATGGCCGCCTGGCTTCGAGTACTGTCCTGTTTGTTGATATAGGCGACAGCCGTGGCGTTGTCGGACTGGACTCTAATGGCCCTGTCCCGCAGAAGATGTACCGCCTGCAGGAGGGCATAATATACTACTCTGAGTTCCAGCACATTGATGGAGAGCAGGCTCTCTTGTCTCATCCATAGTCCCTGGAACTGATGATCCAGAGTGACCACTCCCCAGCCACGAAGCCTGGCATCTGTGGTGAGGAGTGTCCACTCCCAGATTCCAAATCCCCTGCCTCTCTGTAGGTTGCTTGAGGTGATAGGGGCACCTGCTGTTGAAGGTGCAGGTGAGATCCTGACCATTGATGGAGGAGATACAACTGGAAAGGTTGCGAGTGGAAGCGACCGTATTGGACTGCCTCGAAAGAGGCCACCATTTTCCCTAGGAGTCTGGTACAGAGATGTACTGATACCTGTCGACGTCATAGCACCAGCCGGACCAGGGCCTGCAAGGACTGAATTTTGGCGGATGGCAGGAAAACCCTCATCTGGTGGGTGTCCAGAGTCATCCCCAGGAACAGAAGGAGTTGAGAGGGTTGGAGCTGGGACTTTGCAAAGTCCAAGATCCACCAGTGTGTAATGAGAAGAATATTGGACAATAGGGTATCCCTTGAATGGCTCTTCAGCAGAAGATCGTCCAAGTAAGAGATAATGATCACACCCTGAGATCGGAGGATCTCCATCACCTTGGTGAAAACCCTGGGGGCCGATGAGAGACAGAACGACAGGGCCTGAAATTGCCAGTGATGATTTTGTACCATGAAACGAAGGAAGGGCCTGGTGAGGAGGCCAAATGGGGATGTGTAGGTACGCATCCCTGATATCGAGATACCAGGAATTTTCCCCGTTCCAGACCATGTAGCACCGACTGCAAGGACTCCATCTTGAATTTGACCGCCTGTAAATACAGGTTCAAATCCCTTAGGTTTAATATAGGCTGCACCGAGCCATCTGGCTTTGGCACGAGAAAAAGACTGGAGTAGTATCCCTGAGCATGCTGATCCTCGGGTACTGGCACCACAACTCCCATTGTCTGCAGCCTGGAGACCACTGGTAACAGAAGCCGTGCTTTGTCCTGAGAGACCGGTAAACCGGTCTTGAAGAACCTGTTTGGGGGAGATAAGCGAAAATGAATCTTGTAGCCCTGGGCTACCAGATCCCTTACCCATGAGTCCTGACAAGACTGCAGCCAGAAGTGACAGTAAAACTTCAGTCAGGCCCCGACCCTGGGATCCCCTAGATGGGACCAGAGACCTCCATGCAGAGAGTTTGGTGGACTTGGGATCCTGGGTGGTTGCAGAGGTACCTCGGCCACGTCCCGTGGAACCTCTTTGTGATGGAGCACCACCTCTGGAACGGTCTCTGAATCTGCTAGTGGGATGAAAGGACCGAAAGGAAGGCCTTTGTGGTGTCCTGCGAGCTGCTGAAGGAAGGATGGAAGGAAGTGAGACTTACCTCCGGTTGTTTGGGATATCCACTTATCGAGCTCAGGCCCGAACAGGACATCACCAATAAATGCCAGAGCCTCCACCGCTCGTTTGGACTCTCCGTTCGCCTGCCATTGGTGTAACCAAAGGGCCCTGCGAGCTGAAATGGATAAAGCAGAAATTCTGGCTGCAACTATACAGACATCAGATGAGGTGTCCATTAAAAACGTGGAGGCCTCCTGAATTTGTTCAGCAAGCTGAACGATGGAAGTGGGGTCAGAACCCTCACGGACCTGTTAAAATCTGTGAGGCCCATACCCCATGGCCTAATTTTCCCAGCATCCGACCTGAGCCAGACGCTGTATAACACCAGCCGCAGAAAAAATGTTTTTTAGGGTTACCTCTAACTTACGGTCTGAGGTGTCCTTAAGGGTGGTAGCCCCTGGTACTGGGAGAACTGTCTTCTTTGACAGTTGCGATACCGATGAGTCCACTACTGGTGGTAGATCAACCTTCTTCCTACCCTCAGGTGGAAGGGGGTAAATTTGACAAAAACCTGTGGGGTACCTAAAAATTTTTGTCAGGATGACACCAAGCCTGCAGCACATGGTCATCCAGTTCCTCCGCTGGAAAGGTGGGAGACTTCTTTTGCTTTTTCCCCAAAAAGAGAAGGACCTACCGTAATGTCAGTATCCTACGTCACATTACAGGCAATCTCAACCATCTCAATAAAATCTTCCAAGCCTTGAGTGGCTTAAGCAGGCTCCTGCGTATAAAACGCTAAAACGTCATCATCATCATCATCATCATCGTCGGGGGGGGGGGGGGGGGGGGGGGGGGGGATTCACCCTCCTCCAGATCAGGCATATCATCATCTCTCTCTACTTGAAAACTTAGTTATATCATCATAATCACCTACGGCCAGTCTGTGGGAGAAACCTGTTTCTTTGTAAAAGAGGGGGTTTTAATGCCCTTGAAGATGAAGCACCAGCGCCCTCTGCTGGGGCAGGGACCAGAGCTTTTGTTAAGCCCTGTACAGCAGAAGCCAAAGAGGCCTGCTGGCTTCTTGCCGTCTCTCTATCTCTTTGAGCTGCTGATAGCTCAATAGATTACTGAGACATGACATCAGCAAGTGGTGATGCCCAGACAGGGGTATGCACAGGAGACTGTGGTAAACAGGAGCCGTCACAGAGCCTAAACAGTGCTATGGTATATAATACAGCAGCGCTATGGCCCTATTTGAAACACAGCCCAAACTGTCTTCACCCAGCTCTAAACCCCACTGTAACTCAGACCGGGTAGAGCTTTCAGCGGGATGATCACCAGGAGACAATGGGTCACCCAACTGTAGTCTTAGGGAGTGAACTACAGCGCAACACGGAGCCTCCAGCAGCGTGTCAGCGGCACCAAACTGTATAGAAAATGGCCGCCATGCATGAACGCCGGGGTATGCCAGGGCTTGCTGAGAGCACCGTGCGGTAATTCCGCCCCCCCGCCCAGCACCTGTCTCCTATAATGGCGCCAGGTTTAAATAAACCCTCTGCTGCACCGCCGTTTGTGTCCCTGACCTCCCTCTAACAGGAAGGCAGGATAATACAGGTGCTGCGGCACTGCCGTCGGTGGTGGGGCTGGGGAAGGATCAGGCACGCGCCTCGTATGAGTGGTGCCAGTTGCATCTCCAGCGACTGTGGTCTCTGTCAGCCAGGGAGCCGGGCGCAAACTGTGGCAGCAGCCGGCTCCCTCCGGCAGGCTCCCGCGTCTCAGGCAGATAGTAGCAGCAGCAACTATCTGCCTGTCCTCAAATGGCAATTCTTGCTGATTTATGCCCTAACTACAAAAAAGCCCAGGAGATGAGCCAAATGTGACCTGATCCCTTTTGGGCACAATCTAAGACTGGGAGGGGAAGTAGAAGGGGGGAGTTGGTCACACTAATTTATTTTTAAAGTGCCCATGCTCCCTGTGATGCCTTCTATTCCCCAGTGTAACTCCAGTGACACCTAGTGGATGAAGGAGAAAATGAGTGTTATGGTAAACTTACCTTTGGTTAACTCTTTCTTCGAGGTTAATGGGACTCACAGGGTGACATCGGGCTGTAGGCGGATCCAGAGAACTGTAGCACCAATCAGCGAAGCTTTGAGGCATCCCAGGATGCACGGCTCCTTTCCCCCTAGAACCCCGCCTCCATGCTCAGCTTCTCTGGTTTGTTAGCCAGCCCATTGCAGGAAGTGGAGAAGGAAGAAGACAGATAAGAGCATACCAGCACACTCATACATAGACAGAGTGAGGGAAGTAGTGACCAAGGTCGTATTAAGTCACATTTTGTGTATGACAAAGGAATACCTCAGGCCTAAATAAGGGTGGGTGCCCTATAGGTCCAATTAACCTTTAAGAAAGAGTTAACCAATGGTAGGTCTACCATAACTCTTGTTTTCTTCTTCTTCTGGTTTCATGGTCCCCACAGCGGGACATCAGGGATATCCAATAGCAGTTCTCAAGGGAGGGGAACGTGTCAAATGCATAAAACCTAGCGAAGGTATGAACAGATGACCATGCTGCAGCCTTGCACAGTTGCTCAGCAGATGCCCCGCAGCGTGCCGCCCATGATG
This sequence comes from Crinia signifera, assembly GCF_055691185.1. Taxonomy (NCBI): domain Eukaryota; kingdom Metazoa; phylum Chordata; class Amphibia; order Anura; family Myobatrachidae; genus Crinia; species Crinia signifera. The sequence continues at coordinate 56,343,672 of NC_139227.1, forward strand.
GACCTACTGATCTGGTGGATTGTGCATGAATAGACAGTGGTAGAGGGAGATCCTTTTGCTGGTAAGCCTGCTGAGTGACTAATTGTATCCAGCGAACCACAGTTTGTTCGCAGCCCAGCCCCTTTTGTGAAAACCGTAGAGCACAAATAATGTGTGACTTTCGGATGGAAGCAGCACGGTCAACGTATATAGTTAGAGCCTTAATTACATCCGAAGGACACTCAGCCGGAGACAGATCCTCACGTATGGCTGCTGCACTGTGGGTGCCCCCTTGGTGATTTTTGTAGGCCACTGTTGTGTTGCCTGACCTAATTTGTAAAGGTCTGCCTTGGAGGAGATCCTAAGATCAAATGAGGGTGTTGTACACTGAGTGAGGCTCCAGAATATTGATGGAGGAGATCCTAAGATCAAATGAGGGTGTTGTACACTGAGTGAGGCTCCAGAATATTGATGGGCAGGGGCATTTCCAAGCTGGACCATACCCCTTGCAAGGATCGGGATGCTATTACCACTCCCCAACCTCGTAGGCTGGCGGCGGTAGTGAGGAGAATCCAATCGGTGAACCAAAATGGACGTCCCTGGTTCAGGTTAGACAGTTGGAGAGACATTCGAACCTCGAGTCAGCGTTATGAACGTGGTCCTGATACGCTGATGTTGTCCATCCCATTTTCAAAAGGATGTTGTAGAGGACATCAGTGAAATTGTGCCCACATCAAACGTTGACACCATTAGGTCCAGTATCTGCAGATTGATTGATACTCTGGGACTTTGTAGAAGACTGACACTTTTTTGCTGGTAGCAACAGTCTCTGTTTCTGAGAATCTAAGAGAGCTCCAAGGTGCAGAATTTTAGGGAGGATTTCTCCCAATTGAGGAGCCAACCGTGCTGTTGGTGAACAGCAATTGCTGTTTGTAGGTGTGCTAACAGTACTACCGGTGATTTGGCCACTAGGAGTAAATCATCCAGGTAGCGAAACACTGATGCCCTGCTGATGCAGACAAGCCGTCATCATTTTTGTGAAAATCCTGGGGGAAGTGCCAGGCCGAATGGAAAGCCCTGAAACTGAAAATGGCGACACAAGGGTGCAAACCAGAATAATCGCTAGCGTGAATGGAGAATGGGGACATGCAGATAAGTGTCTTATATGTACAGGGAGACCATGTAATCTCCTGGCTCCATTGCTAGCACTATTTTATGCAAGGTCTCCATGGGGAATTTTGGCACCTTAACAAACTTGTTGAGTGCCCTTAAGTGTTGTATGGGCCTGTAAGTCCCGTTTTGGGTTTGGGACTAGGAACAGTGTAGAGTAAAAACTGATCCCCCGTTGATGGTGTGGGACTGGTATGATGACCTGAGACTGCAACAGGGAGCCTAGTATTTGTTTTGATTGTTCTACTTTTTTGCAGATTGGGTGGGAGGGCCTGTGCAAATTAACTTTTGTGGGGTGGGAGTTTCTTTTGAAAGAGATTGAGTATCCTCTTGACACGGCTTCTCTCACCCAGGCGTCTGCCGATGTGGTGAGCCACTGTTGTGTAAAGTAGAAGTCTGCCTCCCACTTGGGGTCCCCCTTGCGGGAGGCCCGCCCTATCATGCTGCAGGTTCAGCTGCGGGCTGTCGAATGGCCCAGGTTTTTTTGGGCTTAGACTTGGTTGGCATAGATGTGGTTGAGGTGCGAGTAAAAGCTTGACCTCTCGCTTTACCTTGGTGACTAAAGGAACGGAAGGGAGAAGCCTTCGATCTCTGTGGTAGAGCTGTAGGAAGGCATGCAGTGTTAGCAGCTGCCAGGGAGGCTACAATTAAGCTCTTCCCCAAACAAAACGTTTCCCTTAAAGGGTAACATTTCCAGGATCTTTTTGGGCTCTAGGTTAGCCTTCCAAGGGTGTAGCCATAGGATACGGCGTACCAGAATAGAATTTGCTGAAGCCTTTGCGGCTTAGAAGATGAGCTGCCATCTGATGCAGGTGTGTGTGGTTCTCGGAATTGCTCCTATGCTCCTTAAGGCATTGTTCCATGCGCCTATCTGTAGGCTCCTTTAATGAGGATCCTGTGGTAACCGGCGTTACAGACAGTTTAACCAGTCGAGTTACGTGGGAATCTAATGGTGGAGGAGTCACCCACAATTTACAATAGTCTGGTGGTAAAGGATATCTAGACAGTAGTCTTTTAGAGATCGAGGATTTCTTGCCTAAGGTTTCCCATTGTTCAGTTCGGATCTCCATTAAATGATCCGAATGTGGGTATTGAGACTTTATAACCTTTTGTGTTAAAAAAAAAGGGGGGGGGGGGGATTTTTGTAAGAACTTACCCTTTGAATCCCTTTCTCTGAATCCATCCTTGTGACACACCTCAACCATGGGATGTAGGGGGGTCCGCAGGAACAAGGCACCTATGCTAAAGCTTTGGAACAGGCAGGCTCCTCCCTTCTGCATCCCAGCATCCCTCAGTTCAACTTCCAGAGCACACTAGGATACATTATTCAGTACAACGCCTGAACATATTAATATGCACAATCAAGTAATCCAATTGTATAACCATCATAACATGACAACACATGAAACGGCATTACTTAATGAGCGTAAGGGAGGGATCGCTGTGTCACCAGAATGGATTCAGAGAAAGGGATTCGAAAGGTAAGTTCTTACAAAAATCCCCTTTTCTCTTTCATCCATCTTGGTGACAAAGCTCAATCATGGGACGTTCAAGAGCCGGTCCTTTGGGAGGGTATGCTCAGGCCCACAGTTGTCATCACTGCTCGCCCAAATGAAGCGTACTCTGACGCAAACTCATGGAACCTGTAGAATTTGGTGAAAGTGTGAACAGAGGACCAAGTGGCAGCCCTGCATACTTGTTCCGCAGTAGCCCCATGACTCACAGCCCAAGAGGAAGCAACCGACCTGGTGGTATGAGCATTAAATCTGGAGGGCACTGGTCTGCTTAGACGCTGGCCACCATCTCTTATGTACATCATATAGTACCAGTAACAAGTCAGTTTTACAAAACTCCTTCACTGTCCACGTAAACGCGCAGTGCGCAAACATACAATTTCTTCAGTTTTTCCCTATTCCGAACCTCCTCTGGAGGAAAAAACACCGGGAGCACAATTTCCTGGTTTAAATGAAAAGTTACCTCTTTTGACAAAAATTTGGAACTGTTCTCAAAACAGCCCTAGCTTCATGAAAAATCAAAAACTGAGACTTGCGAGAAAAGGCCACCAATTCAGACACACGTCTGGCCGAAGCTTAAGGTCAGCCGACCTTAATGGTTCAAAAGGTGGTTCCTGCTGTACTGCAGTGACAGACGTGTGCAGTGACAGACACACCAGTGACAGATCCCACAGTGCCACTGGTTGTCTATAGGGAGGTTTAAGACGAGTAACCCCCTGGAGAAACGTCTGCACCTCCTGCAACAAAGCCACTTTCTTTTGAAAGAAAACAACAGACAAGGCTGACCACTACATCTTCAAGGATTGCAGACTCAACCCAGAGGAAAATCTAGAAACCTTAAATCTGGAGGTGTGAACTTTCTGTCTCACACCACCAATTGTACATCTTCCAAACTCTATAATAATTTGCAGCTGAAACCGGTTTCCATGCACTAATCATAGTACGGATAATTGCCTCCGAGAAACCTTTGTTTTTCAAGATGGAGGTTTCAAGCTCAGTATGTTGGAATACCAAGATCTCCTTGGCCAATCCGGAGCTATCAGAATGATCCTTGCCTCGTGTCCTCACTCTCTTGAGAGCCTGAGCCAGCATGGGAAATGGTGGGAAGACTTAAGCAATGCTGAAGCACCACGGAACGGTCATGGCATCCACTGCCTACGCCATCGGATCACTGGTTCTGGAACAGAACTTGGGCACCTGATGATTGTGTCTGGACGCCATCAAGTCTAACTCTGGGAGTCCCCAAAGAGACACAATCTCCCAGAACACCTCCGAATGTAACTCCCATTCTCCTTCCATCAGGTCTGCCCTGCTGAGAAAATATGCTTCTACATTCTGAATCCCCAGAATGAACACAGCCGATAGAGCCGGAACATTTGTTTCCGCCAACCAGAAAATCAGAGAGGCTTCCTGCATCGCCATCCTGCTGCGAGTGCCCCCTTGGTAGTTTAAACAGGCCACGAATGGGAGACCCCCTCAGAAGCTCCTCCGCTTGCAGAAGTCACTCACAGTTCCAGTATATTGAGCGGTAAGGAAGACTCCAGACTGGACCATAGACCCTGCAATTCAAGGTTACTGCCCCGGCCCCTGAGACTGGCATCAGTTGTAACAACCACTGAGTCCTAAGACCAAAGGGAGCGTCCCAACTGGAGAGATTCCAGGCCTACCATAGCAACGAGACCCGAGTCTCCTGATCCAGAAGAACAGATTCCCTGACCAACTGGAAAGTATGTTCCACTGAAAAGGTCTTGAGTGGAACCTTGCGTACTGAAGCGTCTCGAAGGTCGCAACCATCTTGCCCAGCAGTTTTAAACACTGCCATAATTAAGGACCTGGCGACTGCAGAATGGTCAACACTAACAGACGAATGTCCCTGGCATTCGCCTCTGGAAGAAAAACCTGATGAAGGTGTGTATCCAGAATTACTCCCAAAAACTGTAACCTCTGAGTGGGACACAGCTGGGACTTTGGCAGAATTAATATCCACCCATGGCTCTGCAGGAAGGAGTTGCAGCTAATTCTACTGCAACTTCTCCGCTGACTCCGCCTTGAACAAAAGATCATCCAAATACAGGATAATTACAATTCTCTGGAGTCTGAGAGCTGCTGCTATGACCGCCGTTATCTTTGTGAACACCCTTGGAGCTGTTGCCAGCCCAAAGGGGAGAGTCTGAAATTGCAGATGGAGGTCGCCTATTGTGAAACTCAGCAAAGACTTATGTTCTTTGCAACTAGGCGTATTGAATGTCCACGGATGCTAGGAGCTCTCCCAGTTCCAAACTCAAGAGAACCGTCCTCAGAGATTCCATCCTGAAGTGGTCCACCCACAGGTAAAGGTTTAGCGATTTCAGGATAGGCCTGAAAGAACCATCTGGTTTGGGGACCAAGAAAATAATGGAGTAAAACCCCTTCTTTCTATCCTCCCGCTGTACCAGAATCACCACACCCTTTTCTAGACTTCGCCACCCCCAAAAGGGTATTTCTCAAGTGCACCTCCCTTGGCAAAGGTGTAGGAATATATCTCTTTGGAGGAACTCCCTTGAGACTGATCCTGTAGAATCTTGAGAAAGAACACTGAGAACCCTAGGATCCTGGGTGGAGGGAGCCCAAACGTCCCGGTATAGCAGGGAAAATATAAGGAACTTAACTTATACTCTTTTCCAGAACAGGGAGCCTCCACCCCGTCATGAGGAAGGCTTCTCCTCCCCCTTAGCCACCTGCTTTCTAGCGAAGGCACCAAAACGGGACTTAGCCTTTCCTTTGCCTGATGGAAATCACCCCCTTAAAGGAGGGACGAAAGGATGAGCGAAAGGCAGCAAACCTAGATGCTCCCTGTTTTGCAGCAGTAGTGGGAAGAAAAGTGCTCTCCCCCCCTGTGGCCTGTTTGATGAGGGACTCCAGTTCTTAGCCAAAAAGCAACTTTTTGCTTCAAGAGACTTCTTGAACTCGTTATCGGTTTCCCAAGCCTTAAATCAGAAGGCCATCTTGGATGTCACTGAAATGGCCGACACTTTTGATGCCATCTTAACTCCCTCTTCTCCAGCCTCACAAGTATATTCAGCCGCAGCCTTTTACTTTTCTGCCAAGGCAAACGCTTCAGAATCAGGCTGAAGCAGTGAACACAAGGTATTCGCCCAAACCATCATGACCTTAGAAACCCAGGCTGATGCAATGATAGGCCTTAAAGTAAAACCAACTCCTTCAAAAACTTTCAAACAACCCTCCAATTTCTTATCCACGGGGTCTTTGAAAACAACACCCCCTCGCACAGGTTAAGTTGTAGCCTTAGACAGCCTGGCCACCGGGACATCCACAAGTGCATGCCTTCATCTGAAGGAAAGGTAACAGAGTCTCTGCGCTGTTTCTTAAACACAACTGCTAGATTTAACGCTTGTTTAACAGCCAAAATCAAATCATCAATTCCAGGGACAGAGGATTCAGTCTCTTCCCTCTGATCCCAAAACCTCTCCTCAACACACTCTCCTTCCTCTTCAGAGTCTACATTAAAAAGGGGTGGTGTGGATAAAGGGTGTCTGGGGGAAACTATCCTAGGATCCTAGTAAACTGTTCCATAAATGTATTCATTTTGTGCACACTCTGTGCAGTGTCCTGCATAGCCTGTAACAATGCAGGGTCCCCCTGAGAAAGAGCCAACAGAAGGTTGTGGGGATGAAAATGGACATTAACCAAATCATCCCTTAAAAGCCTGTACCAAGGCAGACACAGATAAAGGCACACACACAACCCCTCCGGGATAACATCCTGCTCAGACAGGCCTGCAGGACATGCCTTACATGATAAATGCTTGTGCTGTCTGTGTGCAAAAGCCATGTTAACAAACACAGAAGGGGTGCACTAATATACATAATAGGTAATGACTGGTAGTAAAACCTAGAGTGATATGAACAGCAGTATGTCACTTATGAGGAGAGACTTTCGCTGACAGGAGAAGGAAGGAAAGAAATAACAGACTAGCACATCAGTCACATACAATACAGCTTATAGCTGGGAGCAAGTATCTGCAAATCCACTCCAATCAACTACTCTGCCTCTTTGGAAGCCAGTAGTATGTGAATGCTGTATAAGCGTGTCAGCAGTAGACCGTTTTACAGGGGAGACTAACCCACACTCCAGGAGACTCTGTGCTGCACACTGTCAGATGGCTGCCGGTCTCTGAGGGAGCAAGGAAAGTGAAAGCAGCTTTCTGGTGGCAAACTTGCAGGGGATTGGCACCAAAAGCTGGTGGGAGGTACTTCAGGCTGGCGCTGCGCCCCCAAGCTGGACTTCCCCCACCGGCACAAGTGAGCCCTATGTAAAATGGATAACTACATCCAGCCTGCGCTCAATGCCCCGATGGTCTAGTGGAGTCCCTGCCGCAAGCAGCAGTGTCCACACCAGCTGCTGCAGGCCATCTCCCTGACCCGCAGTGCGACATCGATTTATGCGCTCTCACAGAGAGCCTTACCTGCACCTGTAATGCCGGCCACGCTGTCCAAGAATTTTGGAATTTGTAATTTTGCTAGACACCGGGCGCCACATCTGCCATAAGTACCTGGTTGTGGGAGAGTTTGTTACCGGCTGGGGTGATGGGGCTGCTGCGCTGTTGTCAGTGCAGCTAGCCCAGCAGCATTATCTCTTCAGTGAAACAGTAGTTTCAGTATAAAAATAGTAAAAAGCTTTCATGGGATTGCCTAAGGCACCTGCTGGCACCAATAAAAAAAACTGAGGAGGCAAGCATGGAAGCAGAGTTATAGGGGAGAGGAGCCATGCATCTTGGGACATCTTAAAAGCTTTGCTGATTGGTGCCACGGTCCTCTGGATCCGCCGACGATTCTGATGTCACCCTGTGGGGACCATGAAACCCGAAGAAGAAAAAAAAAGGTATACATAATAAATCCCCCTGACCCACCAGAGAGTATACCCAACTTCCATGCGGTCACAAACAGAGCCCTAATGGTGCATCATTGAACATAAGTGCCACCTAGTGGGGGAATGCTGGAACTGACTGGAGGTAAAGATCGTGATTGGTAACAAGACAGGAAGGTTAGGTGCAGGGGTACCCGAGAACTGGACACCGCAAAATGAAGGACAGGAAGGAGGTAAGTGCAGGAGTACCCGGGAACAGGACAGGGGAGGAGGTCATTACAGGGGTACCCGGGGACCGGACGCCTGCTGAGTGCAGCAGGAAATCTAACCTGGTAGAAAGTCTCCAAATTAAACTCCTGCAGGGACTTGTCCACTTCTGAGACCACCTCCAGGAGCTGCTCCTGTCCTACTGTCACTTCCAGACCCAGAAAGGTTCTGTGGAGAAGAGCTGACAATTAAGGTCCCCTCCTCCAACAGGCACAGACATCGGCCAGGCCCAGAGACGCAGGCACGGTCACCAGTGTTAGCGCATGAATGAGGCATCACCTTGTTTTCTCCTGGTTTGTATACCCTCTCACCCGATCAGCCACACACAGGAACCTGCACAGAGCAACAACACTTAGTCAGTGTACAGAATATATAGACCTACATTGTACAGTGCACAATACAGAGACTTCCTAATTGTCATTAACACATCACATAAGGACTGCATTGCTTGTTACACTAATTAGTTATTACAGTGACAAGTCCCAGGTGTTGTAACCTGGCAAGGAGAATGTGAACATTAATTCTTATAGCTATCTTACAGACCAACATCCGGGAGGTTACTGCATAAGATACACAACACACTCAACACTACTCCAGCCTCCACACATGGAAGCCTCCTGATGGGGGGGGGAACACCTCTGTAACATGTACCCAGGAGATTATTGCATGATATACACAACAAGCAGAAACACACTCAGCACTACTCCAGCCTCCTGATGGGGGAACACACCTGTAACATGTACCCAGGAGGTTACTGCATGAGATACACACATAACAAGCAGAAACACACTGAACATGGATTGCAGTCATACTCACCGATTCATGGATCTTAATCTCTCTCTGAGGGACTTAACAAAAGGATCGATCCAGTAGTGTCGCAGAATAACAGTCTGTGATTGGCTGATATGAAAATCGCTCATCTTGGACAGTTGGACACCATTTTGCTGAGCCATAGACACCAGATCTTCCAGCATCTCACAGAACTCGTCATCGGGGTGAACTGAAAGGCAAGATGCACGTCAGATATACCCCAGTCCAATACAGTATATAGCTGCGATCATGTCAGACTTATAACAGAGCAGCTCCCACCAAGATGGGATCTGGAAATTGGCTCAATGTGCATTCCATGGACAGGCAATACATCAACCATTAGGTGTTGACATGGACAATAGGTCAACACAAGCAAAAGGTCAACAGAAGTTTTTCATGACATTTTTCACACTTAAACATCCACATGGACTATTACTGGAACAGTTAAGTGCACCAAGCGCAGCAGAGTGAGAACAGCCCAACAGGCTGAAATATGGTGTGCAGTGAGACCATGGAGAGCAAAATAATCTACATGCTACATCTACAAACAAACTCCAGCTATTACACATCTCTGGGAAGAACGCAGCGCACGCACACACACCCTGTATTATTAATAACACACAATTCTTTTACCTCTTAATGCCTTCCGGATATTACACCTCTCCGGGGAGAACACTGCGCGCACGCACACACACACACACACACACACACACACACACACACACCTGTAAGCAGCAGGGGGTGGTATTATTAGTAACGCACGATACTGGTACCTCCTAATGCCTTCCGAATATTACACCTCTCCGGGGAGACAAATAAATAATCACTGTCCTGGGCGCTAAGGTTGGAGGAGCATAGGTCGATGGAACTTACACTGAATTGTAAATCATAAAGAGATCAAAGAGATTCTGCTCTAGTTTTTTGGGGGATATTCTGTGTGCCCCCCTGTCTACAAAAGGAGTTGCACTATTTCCTTTCTTTTTCTAGAAATTAACTAAGGAAAAAGGGAATTGTATGGACTGTGAATCATTGGGACACAGAATATCCCCCCAAAAACGAGAGAGGAATCTCTTTGATCTCTTTATGATTTACAAATCAGTGTAAGTTCCATCGACTTATGCTCCTCCAACCTTAGCGCACAGGACAATGAATATTAGTCTATATGTTTTGAAGTTTTGGTGTAACTTTTTGTCAGTGTCCAAGCTGCTTTGGTGTGTTTTGCGCAATTGTACAAATTATTCCTCAATCCACCTCTCCGGGGAGAACACTGCGTGCGCGCACACACACACCTGTAAGCAGCAGGGGATGGTATGATTAGTAACACACCATACTGGTACCTCCTAATGCCTTCTGGATATTACACTTCTCCGGAGAGAATGCTGCGCACACACCTATAAGCAGCAGGGGACGGTATTATTAGTGACACACCATCCTGGTACCTCCTAATGCCTTCCGGATATTACACCTCTCCGGGTAGAACACTGCTCGCATACACACAGAGTTAGCAGCTGTGTAGATCCATCAGGCGTGCTTGGCTCTCTGGTGTGACACACACACACACAATCCTGTTATACTCACATGGTATATAGACAAAGGTCGCCCAGTTTCCCCGCTCATGCTGGAAGTTACGCAGCCGTCCTCCATGTTTACTGACATCATCGCAGTACTCTGTATCATCTGGGTCCTGGAACAGGTTCAACACACTCTGCGGGACCGGCAGGGGCTGCGGTTGCCTGTAGAAACAGGATGAGGAAATTATCTTACAGCGCTGTAATACCTAGAGCATCACATGCAGGGGTGCCAGACTGGGAATACGCCACGTACATACATACATACATACACACACTTGCATGCATGTAGGGGTGCCGGACTGAGCATATGCCTCTCGCATACATACGCAGGGGTGCTAAACGGGGAATACACCTCTCACATACATAACCTATGAAGCGGTGCCAGACTGGGAATATGCCTCACACACATACATACATGACACAGGAAGCACAACCTCCCGGGGTCTTTGCACAATCCTCCTCATCCTCGGAGCTGCTGTAGCCGACCAGCATTGCGTTCCTGCCGGCATCAGCACCGGAAGCTCGGCTGGTGTCCCCGCAATACTGTCTGACGGGAACTAGGAGAAGGGATAATAAAAGTTCCGTGATACTGTGTCACTCCACCTCCAGCACCCCCTCCAAATAGTAACACCACACCCCCTATCTCCCGTTACCTCAGGTATATCTCTCGAATACCTCCCCTCAACCAAACACCTGTGCCCCTTATACCCCCAACATCTGTGCCCCGCCAAATCAGTACACCCATCCCCAACATCTGTGCCTGCCAAATAATTACCCCGAACACCTGTGCCCACCACATAACTTACCCTAACATATATGCCCCACAAATAACTATCCCCAAAATCTGTGCCCCGCCAAATCAGTACACCCATCCCCCCCAACACCTCTGCCCCCAAATAACGACAGTCGGGATCCGGACAGGCATTCACCCGACCTCGGGATCCCGACTGTCATAACACCGACAGCCGGGTTCCCGACGGCCGTCGGCTATTCTCCCTCGTGAGGGTCCACGACCCGTATAGAGGGAGAATAAAGTTGGTGGCTCGCATAGAGAGTCCGCAAGGGTCTTTGTTGCGCTCGCCCTGCTGTCTGGGTCCGGCCAGTCGGGATAATGACTGTCAGGATCCCGACTGTCGGACCCCTATACCACACCCAGCATTGTGTCCCTCCTGGCATAGGTCATTTTGGGATGCATGTCACCCCTTGGTCTCCCCTCACACTCCTTTGTCCCCCTCTGTCTCCCCCTAGCCCCCTATGGCTGCTGCGGCCGGTGTGCCGCTCCTCTCCTCGTCTCCCGCCGGTATCCAGTAGGGGGCAGCTCTCCTCGCTCCTCCCCGCCACGCAATCACTGTTACCGGAGTCGCTGCTGCCTGGATCTGCCGGTCTCCTCCCTCGTCCCTGCAAGCCCCAGCGCCCCTGACACTGCACAGGTAAAGGGAAGGCGGGAGGCGCGCCGTGCTCAGGAAAGTCCCCGGCTTCCGGCCTATCCCTGCTGTGTCCCTTCTCCGGCCTGTCACATTGTCCCCGGCGTCCTATAGAGCACAGACCGCGTATTAAATACCCCCTATATACCCAGTGTCCTATATACCTCACATTATACACCCAGTGTCCTATATACCTCACATTATACACCCAGTGTCCTGTATACCTCACATTAATATATACCCAGTGTCCTATATACCTCACATTATACACCCAGTGTCCTATACACCTCACATTATACACCCAGTGTCTTATATACCTCACATTATACACCCAGTGTCCTATACACCTCATATTATACACCCAGTGTCCTATACACCTCACATTATACACCCAGTGTCCTATACACATCACATTATATACCCAGTGTCCTGTATACACCCAATGTTTACATTGTATATAAGGTGTATGACTCTGTGCACTGTACCTTCTCCCCAAATGTGCACATTGTATATAATATGTATGACTCCGTGCCCTGCCCCTGTACCTTCTTCCCAAATGTGTACATTGTATATAATGTGTGTGACTCCCCCAATGGCCCTTACTTATTCTAGTTGACTCACTCGGCAGCGAATTCCCACGGGGAACAATGTTTTGCGTATGAGCAGCAGCATTTCTGCGCATGTGTATATGCATGCAACCAGCCTTGCGAGAGGGGGGGGGGGTGGAGAGGGTTATGGGGTTCCAGGCTGGCTATTAGCATATGTGAACGCCCAGCATTTCATGGGCGTTCCCATGAAAATGCTGGGGATACACATGCTAATGTGTCTGTGACACACATGCAGGGGGCGGACAGCTGACAAAACGGATGTCAGCTGCCCGCCCAATTCCCTTCAATTCTACATGCATATGTAAGGGTGGTCTGGACCACCCTTACATATGCGTGCGACCTTCACCATCATTCAATGGTCGGTGACCATCGTAAGATGGGGGAGGTTCCCACTGGCATGAGAATGGATGTTCATGTAAAACACCTATACGCAAGCCTTGTGAATGGGTGCCGCCGGCTAATGTGTACATTGGCTATAAGGTGTATGACTGTGCACCGTACCTTCTCCCCCAATGTGTACATTGGCTGTAAGGTGTATGACTGTGCACCGTACCTTCTCCCCCAATGTGTACATTGCATATCATGTATTAAAATGTGTTTGGTGGAGGAGATGGCGCTAAACCAGTGTAATCAGATATATGTTTTAATACTTATCTTTCGGATTTCCCTTCTCCATCCCCTTTTTAGACTGTCATTCCTGTAGTGTGGTCCGAATTTTCTTGTAAAAATAACAGAAAAGAGGAGGGAGAATTAGGCTCTCTTAGGGGCAGATACCCCTTTTACACCAAAATCCCTGGTCGGACCCTGGTCTTTGAACATGGGAGTTTCCAGGGTTGGACCCAGCTTCATACCCCATTTACACAGCACTGTGACCCAGGTCGGACCCAGGTCTGCGCCGTTTACACTGAACCTGGGTCAGCACTGCTTTTCCCTATGGATGACATTAAAAATGTCCATTTAGGATAAACTGCCATCCAACTTTCCCTCAATGATTTAAAATAAAAATGAAAAGATATGACAAGTTAGCATTGAAAAATGTTGGTTTGTTTATTTAGTAAAATATTTTTCAAAAAGTTTTATTCATTGCTCAAGCATACATAACGGTATAAAAGTGCAGCATCACCCATGTGCTCTCCCCAGCCCCTTCCCCTGCAGCCGCAGACCGAATCTCACATGTGCCCCCCCCCCCAAACAAAAAAATATATAATAATAATAATATAAATTATACTGCATCCAATTATCCAATTATGATTTCTGTGTGCACTGCCCGTATCCTTCCTGGCTGCTGTCTTTTGCCACTGCAGCGCACTGTGGAAAGGCGTCCAGCACTTCTGGTATCCTTTCAGCACTACCCAGATGTCCCAACCTGGGTTGGGACCATTTACACCGCCCACGACCCAGGTCCAACCCTGGTCAGGACCTGGGTAGGAGACCAGTGTTACTGGACCTGGGTTAACCCCTTTTACACCAACGCTGACCTGGGTCCAACCTGGGTTATTCCTTGGTGTAAAAGGGTATTAAGCTTTGAGAAGAGATTAACTGGAGATAAAGTGGAGAAAAGGTAAAAGGAGATAAAGCACCAGCCAATCAGCTGTGTTTGAAAAAGACAGTTGGGAGTTGATTGGCTGGTGCTTTATCTCCTTTTACCTGTTCTCTGCTTTATCTCCAGTTTATCTCTTCTCCAAGCTTAATAAATCTGCCCCTAAATCATAGAAATTTAAAATGATAGTAGTGTCCCAGAGATGTTGATGTTCTTACCTCACTAATAATCTTTTAGTTACGCCTGCACCCCCCTCCCACCCCTTCCCGGCGCTTGAAGATGACAGCGCGATGTCATCTTCAAGCGCCGATCGACGCCGCTGTACCCGGAACGCTGCTGGGGGCATCCCAGCACTAAGGTAAGCTGCTAGGCTGCCCCCAGTCCCCGCGCGCACCCCCCCCCGCCATTGGACAGGAGGTGAATGGATGCCACACACAGGCATCCGTTCACCTCCCTCCCCCGCTGCCGCTGCTGTCTGCAGAGTATAGCAGACAGCAGCGCCGGCTGTCAGTGTCAGACTGACAATCCGTCCAACCTGCGGACGCTGCGGTCCGCAGGTTGGACGTTCCCCATTCATGTAAATGGGAGCCAGGTCATCCGACCCGGCGTTCCCATTTACACCGCCCTCTACCCAGGTCCTAGCCGTGTTCTACCCAGGTCAGGACCTGGGTAGAAGTCCCGTGTAAAGGGACACGGCGTTAGGGATTTACACCGCCGAAGATCCGGGTCTGACCCGCCGCTGACCCGGATTTTTTGGCGGTGTATAAGGGGTATTACATAGCAATGTAGTGAAGACTATCTGGGTAACATTTAATAGGATGTGATTTTATCACATTTTCCGAAATCACACCATATCGCACTTTTTAAAACGCATCCATGGAGATGCATATAGCCAACTGATCTGCGAACATCTATATCGCAGTGACAGCGGGCGAGGAGGAAACTGGCTCACCCTGCTGTCAGTGCGGGGTGAGTCTGCAGTGGACAGAGGGCAGTATTCAACGTGAAAAATTCTCAGTGCATGTCGAGAGATTTTTTCTCTCGCCATGCACTCACCCTGTTCCGGAGGGCTCGCTGCCACTCCTGCTCCCACTATTCAATGTGGTTAAGACTCGCCGCCACTAATGGCGAGTCTTAACCCCTGCAGCGGACGAGCGTCCGCGGCAGGGAGCCGGGGGACGGTGGCAGCCAGGGAGATAAAGTCTCCCTGGCTGCCCCAGAATATATGTGGAGGGGAGGTGGGCTCCCCGGGACCCAGGCAGCACAAGCTGCCCCCCCCCCCCTATAGCCAGCGGGGGACCCAGTATTCACTGCACCCGATCGTGCATATGTAATGATCGGATGCAGTGAATATATGAATATCTAATGAACGGCTCGAGAGCTCCGGCCCCCTGCTGGCTGCTCAGTGTAAAAAAAAAAAAATATATATATATTTTTTAAATTAAATATATATTCATGTGCTATAAGCACATGAATAAAAATAACATGCCCCTTCACAGAAAAAAGGAAAAATCCTGATTTTTTGACGCCAAAAAAAAAAAAAAAAAAACATTTTAGTTTAAAAGTTTGCATTCCAGTTCTCCATGAAAAGATGGAGAGTTGCTACACGGAGAGACACAGTGAAAATCACTTAAAAAGACGGCAAAAATATCACATTAAATAGGGTGGTTCACTTTTGGAGAGCAAAATGCTCCTTCCAACGCGGAAACAGCACAAACTCGCCATAAAACAAGGCAAATTTTTCTCATTGAATACTGGCCAGAGTCAGCGCTGGAGCCTGGTTTGGTAAGTAGACTGGTGTAAAATTAGTGTGTGTAATTTAAATTTATACTTTTCTCTGTGTCTGTGTTGCTGTTTTTTTTTTAACATTCTTTTTACAGGTGGACTACAAGTCCATGCGGGGGAGGCCTGCTGGGACTTGTAGTTCACCTGTAAAATGCAATGGTTTTTTTTTTACACGTATCAGCCCGGTGTCCACAGTCCACGGTGTCCATAGATGGCCCCAGTCTTCAGCCCTGGAGGGGGACCCCTTTATTGGGGGTGTCTCCACTCCACCCAGCACCCCCACGCCACCCGTACTATCAACGCCAGCCGAAGCATGGCGAGCGCAGCGGTACGCGTCCTCCGACCTTTTCATACTACCACTATCAACGTCGGTGTGGAGTTGAGTTTATAAAGTGTGGCGAGCGCAGCGAGGCGAGTGGACACGGAATACATGTGAAGTAATGCGCATCCCCTCACGGGGCTCGCTGCGCTCTCCACGCTTTGGGCTCAGTGGCTCGCTGCACTCGCCACACTATATAAAATCAACTCTACGCCGACGTGGATAGTGGGGGTATGAAAAGGTCGGAGGATGCATACCGCCACCCCTTGCGCTCGCCACGCTTCGGGTTGGCGTTGATAGTGGCGGTGGCATGGGGATGCATTTAACATTGTAAGCACCTATTAAGGTGCTTATACAATTAAAAATCATATAGGAGCACCATTTAACATTGAAAAAACCCATTAGGGTGCTTATACAATTTAAAATCGCATCGCATTGCATTGTATGCTATATACAATGGTATACAATTTTAAATTGAATACAATGCCATACGACTGAATATCGTGGGCGCCGTGCTAGGAAACAAGTACCAATCATATTTAACATATATAAAAAAAAGTACTGCATCCCCCTGCCAGCAAACTTATTTCTCACACATCTTTTTATATATGTTAAATATGATTTTTGGTACTTATGAGTTATCTGGGTGCCTTAAGTTAAGGCATACAATCAGATGCGATGCGATGCGATATCGCATCGCATCGCATGCGACCATCGGATGCGATGACCCGATTTTTCCATAGGAATCAATGTTAAAATGGACTGAGTCCATTTTAACATGGAATTCAATGGGAAAAAGGGGTCCTTTTCATACCCCTACTATCCAAGTGGGCATGGAGTTGGATATAAACCTGTGGCGAGCGTAGCGAGGCGAGCCCCGCGAGGGGACACAGAATACCGTCCCCTCGCGGGGCTCGCTTCGCTCGCCACGCTTCGGGCTCGGTGGCTCGCTACGCTCGCCACAGGTTTATATCCAACTCCATGCCCACTTGGATAGTAGGGGTATGAAAAGGACCCCTTTTTCCCATTGAATTCCATGTTAAAATGGACTCAGTCCATTTTAACATTGATTCCTATGGAAAAATCGGGTCATCGCATCGCATCCGATGGTCGCATGCGATGCGATGCGATGTGCCCGATCCGACCCGATTTAGAAATCGGGCGCCCAGATAACTCACAAGTACCTGATTTTTATATAAAATAATGAATACTTTTATGGCTAAAGATACCTTCACCTGAAAGATATCTTTTGACGAGTCTTATAACATATCTGTGTGAGTAAAGGACAGATAAGACCTCTGTCGAGTAAAATAAAACCCAGATAGTCTTCACTATATTGCTATGTTAAGGTCCATACACACTGGGCGACTATGCCCAGCGTATATGGCCAGCGATGATGCCAATCATCGCTGCAGGGAAAGCCGCTCAGTGCATACACACTGAGCGGCTTTCCCCCTGCCCGGCACCAACAGAGGGGGGAGGAAGGCTTTACATAGCGCAGAGCTATGCAAAGCCGACCTGACAGCCGCTAATCTGCTGGTATAACCAGCAGATGAACGGCTTTCCCGGCGATTATGCAGGAGCGCGCAGCAGCGCTCGCCACTCATTGCCGGGGCATACATGGCTGAAAGCCGCTCAAACTGGGTATTTTGAGTGACTTTCAGCTCAAAGTCGCCCAGTGTGTATGGGCCTTAAGTGAGGTAAGAACATCAACATCTCTGGGACACTACGATAATTTTAAATTTCTATGATTGCCTAATTCTCCCTCTTCTTTTTTTAAATTTTTACGAGAAAATCCTGACCACACTACAGGTATGACAGTCTAAAAAGGGGATGGAGAAGGGAAATCCAAAAGATAAGTATTAAAACATATATATGATTACACTGGTTTAGCGCCATCTCCTCCACTTAACACATTTTAATCCATTACCTTTTTTGGGACATAAGGGAAAAGTCCCCTTCTGGTGGAATTGAGGCAGCACATAACTAAACAAAGTGCCTGATTTTTTTGCCTAGCTTTTATATTTATTGTATATAATGTGTATAGCATTAAGCTGATTAGACTCTGCTTCCCTTCCCAGGTGCCCTTTGACTAATGTGGTGATTCTGTGCAGGGGCACAGCCACGGATCACTGTCCTGCTGGGTCCATCATTGGCACACCACAAATACTGAGGGCTCCTGTTTCCTGTTACCCAGCATGTCAGAGGGCTGGCCTCCCGCACAGGCCCCACCTCCCTCATTGCAACCCTCCCAGCAGCAGGCACCCCAGCATCCCATCGCCCTTGGTGAGCACCCAAACCCAGGCTCTGCTGAGAACCCGTTGGGCTGTGCCGTTTATGGAATTCTACTGCAACCGGATCTTGGGGTCCAGCATCCTCCCTTACCGTCCGGCGAGCCTCTACACAAATGTGGCTTGTGTGGGCATGACCTCTCCCACCTCGCCAATCCGCAGGATCACCAGTGCCTGCCCTCGGTGAGCCAGGACCGCTCCTTCCAATGCACCCAGTGTCTGAAGATCTTTCACCAGGCGACAGAGCTGCTGGAACACCAGTGCACCCAGGTGGAGCAGAAGCCTTTTGTATGTGGTGTCTGCAAAATGGGCTTCTCTCTCCTGACGTCACTCGCCCAGCATCACAGTGCCCACAATGAGAGTTCCCTAAAATGCTCCATCTGTGAGAAGACTTATAAGCCTCCCGAGTCAGACAGGGCATGCCTGCCAACGGCGCCCCCTCCCCCCCCTGCCCAGTCAGCACACGATGCGCAGGACAGGCCCTTCAGCTGCACCCTCTGCCACAAACCCTTTAAGCACCTGTCAGAACTGTCTCGTCACGAGCGCATTCACACCGGGGAGAAACCGTACAAGTGCACGCTGTGCGACAAGAGTTTCAGCCAGTCCTCACACCTTGTGCACCACAAGCGCACGCACAGCTCCGAGCGCCCTTACAAGTGTACAGTGTGCGAGAAGAGCTTTAAGCATCGGTCCCACCTCCTGCGGCACATGTATGCCCATGCTGGCGAGCAGCTCTTCCAGTGCCAGACATGCCAGCTGCGGTTCAAGGAATCCTCACAGTTACTGCAACACCCATGCACGCCGGCAGGAGAGCGCCCCTTCCGCTGCAGCGCCTGCCAGAAGACTTTCCGCCGCCCATCTGATCTCAGGCAGCACGAGCGGACACACAGCGAGGAGCGCCCCTTCCACTGCGACCTTTGTCAGATGAGCTTCAAGCAGCAGTACGCACTTATGAGACACCGGCGCACCCACAAAGCCGATGACCCCAACAGCTGCACTCTGTGCGAGAAGGGTTTGGTGTACAATCCACATGGCGCAGAGAGCATCTTTAAATGCAATGCTTGCCAGCGGGGCTTCAACCAGTCGCAGGAGCTGTTGCGGCACAAGTGTGGGCAAAGCAGCGCAGAGCGACCGTTCCAGTGCAGCGTCTGTCACAAGACGTACAAGCGTTCCTCTGCCCTCCAGAAACACCAGGCCGCACATTGCTCTGAGAAGCCTCTGCGATGCACCGCGTGCGAGCGGCGCTTCTTCTCCTCCTCGGAATTTGTACAGCATCGCTGTGACCCAGCCAGGGACAAACCCCTCAAGTGCTCAGACTGCGAGAAACGTTTCAAATATGCATCGGACCTACAGAGACACCGGCGCGTACACACGGGCGAGAAGCCCTACAAGTGCCTGTCCTGTGACAAAAGCTTTAAGCAGCGGGAACACCTGAACAAACACCAAAGCGTTCACAACCGGGAGCAGCAGTACAAGTGCTTGTGGTGCGGAGAGAGATTCCAGGAGCTAGGCCAGCTGCAGGAACATAGTGCCCAGCACACGGCAGATGGGGCCTTCCAGGTGGCTGCCTGTCTTCCCTGAGGGCACCAGGGATCGAAGGTGCCACATTACCCACTGTGATGGTAGACTAGATAGGACCATGTGCTAATGGGGACTGTCCTACTCTGCACCCCCTCTGAGGTTACATTCCGAGTCCCACATCCGTCATACATATACCCACACAGTGACCTCACATGGCATTTCACAGGGCTTACACTAAGGTGTATCCTATAACACAGTTCATGTCCTGTGTTGGCTAGTGTATAATGCAATTTCTGCTTGGTAGTAATCTGGTGGCTAGTGTACAAAGCATCACTAATTCTCTAATAGCCAGTGTAAAATAAAATATTTTATCTCTCCTGACTCCTGCACCCATTCTCTGGTAACAAGCTGCTGTTTTCTGGTGGCCAGTGCGCAGTGCAGCTGCTTTTCTCTGGTGGCCAATGCGCAGTTCATCTGCTGTTCTCTGTTGACCAGTGTGCGGTGCAGCTGCTGTTCTCTGGTGGCCAGTGCACGGTGTGGCTACTGTTCTCTGGTGACCAGAGTATGGTGCGGCTGCTGTTCTCTGGAGCCAGTGCACGATGCGGCTGCTGTTCTCTGGTGCCCAGTGTGTGGTATGGCTGCTGTTCTATGGTAACTAGCTGCTGTTCTCTAGTGACCAGTTTGCGGTGTGCCTGCTGTTTCTCTGGTGACCAGTGCGCGGTGCAGCTGCTGTTTTCTGATGGCCCGTGCATGGTGCAGCTGCTGTTTACTGATGGCCAGTGCGCAGTGTGGCTGCTGTTTTCTGATGGCCAGTGCCTGGTGCGATTGCTGTTTCTCTGGTGACTTTCTATGGTAACTAGCTGCTGTTCTCTGGCCAGTGCAAAGTGCGGCTGCTGTTCTCTGGTGACCAGTGCGGCTGCAGTTCTCTGTTGACCAGTGCTCAGTGCGGCTGCTGTTTCTCTGGTGGACAGTGCGTGGTGCGGTTGCTGTTCTCTGGTGGCTAGTGCTATGTGTTCAATATAATATATTATATACAAAGCAGATCCATCAGGTTCAACTTTTCTTGAAGCCTTGCTGGGTTGCTACAAAGAAGTAAAAGCAGCTTCCCCCGTATTCTGGCTCTTTAGTCCCCTGTGGTCCTGGGTGTGGGGTTTATGTGACTACTTATATAGGTCATTCAGCACTACATGGCTTAACCCGGTGACCTGCTCCTGTCCTGATACTGCCCCTAGCCCTGTACACACTAGAAGATATAGAAAGGGCTTTATATGCGATATCATCTACTATATCCTCTTGCCTGTACACTCCATATCACTAACGCCCCCTCCCTCCTACTGTAAATGCATGTGCAGCGCGTCCTGGTGACGTCACTGATGATATCATTTATCAAGTTTTATTCATATAAGTCACATGGGAGTATGTCTAGATTTGCACGTACACATACATACACACACAAGGGCCCTTATTCGGACGGCTCCGTGTGTGGTCGGACGACCGATGTTTGGTGTTTGCGCATGTGCAGAGGTGTATCTGCGCGTATGCAAATGCCTCGTCCGAACACGGCGTGAGTTCCATGCAGAAAACGATCATACAGAACCATACGAGCAGGGGTTAGAGAGGGGCGCGAAGGGATGTTTGGACTCATTACCATAGGCGTACGCCCCGCGTTTCATGGGCGTTCACATGAAAACGCTGGGCAAGGTAAAGGTAAATCTTACCGCATTCGGACGTGTGAGCGATCCGTATGGTAGGCGGGGCTAGGAACACTTGGTTCCTGTCCGAAATAGGCATCTGTCCGAATAAACTAGAATAAGGGCCTAGGTGCGCTTTAGTCCGTTACTTTCTAGGCCATATATAATGCCATTAATGTTAGACACAATACCGACCCCTGTGTGACGCCACTAATTACTTTGTACGAGCCGGTTCCATTTATAGTTACCCTTTGTTCCTCTCCGTTCTACAATCTTCTGCCAATGGGCCTAATTCAGCATGGATGACTAGTTACAGAACAGGCCACCACCGCCCAGACAGAAAGAATAATCAGTAATATAGGGCTGTATTCACAGATCCATTCACAAGCACTGAACCATACAAAAGTTTTTTCCCGTCTGCGCCAATCTTGTGCTTCCACTAATCTAATCCAGGCACAGACATCAGGGACCCACCCATAGAACCATCTGCATTCTCTCACACATACAAACCAGCTGGGCACGCCTGCATTCTCTTTCTCACACACACAAACCACCTGGGCACGCCCAAACCACCTCACACACACACACACACACAAACCATCTGGGCACACCTGTGTTCTCTCTTTCACACACACGCACGCACACAAAACCTGCATGTTCTGTCACTAAACGCAGGCTCACTGTCAATAAAACTGCGACTGCTACACATACAGGTATTTATTTGGTAATTGCGGCTGTGCACGTGCAGTCATACATTCAATGGATTGCAAATTCTCTAATTAGCAATAAATGCTGAATTAGGCCCAATATAAGTGTTCCTGCCCATCCCACCTTCTCCTGCTACACACCTACTCACAGTGTAACACACATAGGGGTCACATCCCCCCCCCCCCCCCACAGAGTAACGTGCCCAAGATTCACCCCCCACCTCCCCCTCCCCCCAAGGCCCCTGGTAAATGGCCCCCATAATAGGCTGCTTGGGTTGGTTAGCACACATGGGGGATCTGTTCCCTCTGGTTATTCTCTGTATATTTCCCTTCACTATGAATACAGAATAATACAATCATTTACTTTATGAGATTTCTGTACAATAACATTTTTTGATTAGTCACCTAGCGGCCAAATAGTATGCTTACTATACTGCTATGTACATGAAGACGCTGTATGGATTGTGTGGCCTTCCGTGGGCATTCCCATATCCTCCACTACTTTCTTATGTTAATACATTGGGTTCCTGCTATTTGAGTTATATTGTTGTGGTATGGTATGTTCGGTACTTGTGTAGTTTCACAGCGGCAGCCTAAGCTACGTTGTCAGCGTAGCCCAACGGCTGTCTAGCGTATTGTCTCCGCAGCCGCCCTGCATAGTTAGCGTAGTCACCGTACTGTCCCCGGGAGTTGCAGCTCTGTCTCCGGCAAGCCTAGTGAGCGTCACTAACACAGTGCCGGCGCCCGCATTATCCCCTCTCCGCTGGCGGATGCCGGCGGAGAGGGGGATCATGGAGGCGCTCCATCTGTGTGAGAAGCAGGAGCATCTCAGACGCTTGAGTGTCTGACAGGGTTAGGGGTTCGGTAGTGTGTGCGTCTCCTGTACAAAGGTGGGGGGGGGGTGCGGGCCCAAGTGCATCTCATTCACAATAAAGGAGGCATTTGCCAGTGCTCCATGTTACATACTGCCAAATGCCTCCATTTGAAACCCCCACTATCCACGCCAGCCCGAAGCTTGGCGAGGGGACGCGTTACCACACTTTATAAAATCAACTCCGCGCAAATGTGGATAGTGGGGATATGAACAACTCGGGGGGACACGTAACGCGTCCCCTCGCTGGGCTCGCCACACTTCTGCCATATCGTACATCTGAGACATTCACACCTGCCATATCATACATCTGCCATATCATACATCTGAGACAGTAATGACGACATGTGTTAACTGGTAACTGGATTTTAGTGAATAATAAAGAAGAAAAAGACACTTAACAAAGTACAATAATATCAAATAACAAGACAAACAAAATATTAAAACTAGGGATGTGCACCGGCCACTTTTCGGGTTTTGGGTTCTGATTACCTTGAGGTTTTGGGTTCTAATGGGTTTTGGCAAAACACCTCCTAAGTGTTTTGTGTTTGGATTTTTTGGGTTTTGGGTTCTGATTTTTTGTTAAAAAAGCATAAAAACTGCTAAAATCGCAGAATTTTGGTTTTTATTTTTTGCTCCTACGCTATATTAACCTCAATGACATTCATTTCCACTCATTTCCAGTCTATTCTGATAAGCTCACACCTTACAATATTGTTTTTAGGGCAAAAGGTTGCACCGAGGTAGCTGGATAACTATGATAAGCCACACAAGTGTGCGGCACAAACACTAGACTGATATGGCACACTTAGCATCCCCTCTAGGCTGATACTGCACACCTAGAATTACCCCTGGACTGATATGGCACAGGTAGCATCACCCCTGGACTGATACGGCACATTTAGCATCACCCCTGGACTGATATGGCACACTTAGCATCCCCCCTAGTCTGATACGGCACACCTAGGATCACCCCTGGACTGATATGGCAAGCTTAGCATCACCCCTGGACTGATACAGCACACTTGGCAGCACCCCATGAAATATACGGCAGACTTGGCTTACCCCAGGAATTATGTGGCAGACTTGGCTCACCCCTGGACTGATACAGCACACTTAGCATCACACCTGGACTAATACAGCACACTTGGCAGCACCCCATGAATTATACGGCAGACTTGGCTCACCCCAGGAATTATTTGGCAGACTTGGCTCACCCCTGGACTGATATGGCACACTTAGCATCACCCCTGGACTTATACGGCACACTTAGCATCACCCCTGGACTAATACAGCACACTTGGCAGCACCCCATGAATTATATGGCAGACTTGGCTCACCCCAGGAATTATTTGGCAGACTTGGCTCACCCCTGACCTGATACAGCACACATGGAATTATACGGCACAGATGGCACCCCTGGACTGATACGGCACACATGGCGGCAGGCATGGAATTGTACGGCAGACAAATTCCTGCAGTAAAAATAAAAATTTGTATTCTTTTAATTATAAATAAGAGCAGCACACCTTACTTAGCAACACCCCATGAATTATACAGCACTCTTGGCTCACCCCTGGACTACAGCGCATTTAACAGCCCTTGCAGTAAAAAAAAAAACACCTTATTTTTATTTTCATTAAAAAAAAGGGCAGCTCCCCTGGTATGGGACACATGGGGCACTCCTGGAATTATACAGCACACATGCGGGCACCCCAGGACTGATACAGGACACATGGGGGCACCCATGGAATTATATGGCACATATGCGGGCACCCCTGGACTGATACAGGACACAAGGGGCACCCATAGAATTATACGGCACACATGCGGGCACCCCTGGACTGATACAGCACACATGTGGGCAGCCCCTGGACAAATACAGCACACATGTGGGCACCCCTGGATGGATACAGTACACATGCGGGCACCCCTGGACTGATACAGCACAAATGTGGGCAGCCATGGACAAATGCAGCACACATGTGGGCACCCCTCGATGGATACAGTATAAATGTGGGCACCCTGGACTGATGCAGCACACATGCGCGCACCCTGGACTTATACTGTGCACTGGCAGCAGTCATTTTTGCTTAATTAAAATAATGTAGCCCCCTCTGTAGCACTAGCAGCAGCCTCCTATGCATAAATCATCCCCCCCCCCCAACATTTCATCCCCCCAGCATGTTTCCCCAGCAGCTCAGCTCAGCAGACACCACGGACACATCCGTGCTGTCTGAAATCACCAGCCTGTGTGAAAATGGCGCCGACCGCCGGGAGCTATATATCCCCAGGTCTCGCGAGAATCTGACAGCGGGAAGATGACGTCCTGCCTCATTTTGAACTCAGAAAAATGGCAGCGACCATCGAACTCCCTGGATCCGGCCACGGATCAGGTAAGTTCGTGGGGGTTTGGATCCCACCTGGGCACGCCCAAACCACCTCACACACACACACGCATGGTTGAATGTGATCGCATTGAATGCTACAAAAAACACACCAGGTAATCAAACAGATCTTGAGAAATTTAAATAGAGGGGTGGCCTATATGGGGGATATATAAACAAGCAGCCATTTTAACTCCCTGCACTCCTGTTTGCTTTGTGACTAGAGAGGTTTGGTTTATACCTGCTGATCATTACACATTGCTAACTACTGTGCACTGCTTTGTTCTGCCTGGCATTACAAAGTGCTTCTATCCTGCTTTGTCTTGAGATGGATTCTGCAAGATATGTATGGGCAGCATTATTCTTCAGTTTCTGCATTCACGTCAAATGCAGCTGAAGTTGACACAGCTGTGTCTGCATTTGTGTCGGCTGGTTTGTCTGCCGTTGGGAGCAGAATTAGGGCATATAAAATCTGCTGGAAAGCGTTTTCTGCACCGAGAGTTTTGCGCCAAATAAATTCCTCAAGGTATGAGTCCAGATATTGGGCCACCATGCCCCTTTTTCTTTTTTTCCACCACTTGCAAGATCCCCACAACCTTTTGATGTTTTGTGTATGAACCTCAGTTTCCGGTTCCACCAAATTATACCAGTGGTTTACACGTTATCAAAAACAATATAAATATGACCAGATGTATAACAAGTGAAGTGCGCAGTTTACGTACTTTGTACGTAAACCACTAACCCTTTATTCCTAGCTATGTGCGAACAAAGCGTAACACAGTGTAGCGAACCTTGTCCGTGTATGATACACGCTATACCGATACTTATAAAACAGTATCTTTCGCAGTACTTAGTACCCAACTTGAGTACACCTTTAAAGGACAATGTCTGTATTACACGTTTGTCGCTAAATGCGAATAAAAGCCAAGACTCAAGTATAACTCAAGAAATAAGGAGATAGAGTCTCCAAATAATGTATTTAGTCCCTAGCAGACAGCAGGGGGTTACAGAAAGAGAAAAACAGTATAACACAGTGTACAGTTTGTCTAACAATACAAAGTATGTATTACACTACTAGGGGGAAAAGAATCAGATACAAAATACAATCAGCCACACTATAGAAAATACATACAGATCATCTAAAGCGCTGGTGCTGCCCTTGGTCATTGAGCTCGCTATTATCTGTCCAGATTATAGCCCAGGGAAATGGAGGGGAGAACAACCTGAATTTGGGCTGTGCTCCCACTCTTATAGTGTCCAAAGAAAATAAGGCAGTAAGGGTCATCATTGGTTAGGAGATCTGATGTTGCTTCTCTTGGATTGGTGCAGGAGAATGCACCTTGGTTTCTTTGTCTTCAGGTATCACCCTAGGTTTTGTGTCTCATCCTGAGAGACCTGTTCCTTTGTCTTCATGTATCACCCTTGCTTTCATGGCTTATCCTGAGAAACTTGTTACTTCCGGGTCTTCTGGTTACACTGTCCTCATGGTGAAATAATCATGAAATATGTAATAGTTCTATAACTTCTGGCCGTTACAAGATATGGACTTCTAGCTCAGACCGGAGCGCTGCGCATGAGAGACGGAACACAGAGATGAGAAATATGTAAAAGAAAGATTGTGTATTACCAATTTTAACTAGCGAATTACCTAAATTAACTATATTTTTATTACGTGTAAGTGTGGGATATGAATTTATGTGTATTAGTATGGCAGCGCACTGGGTTCGCCTTAATACAGAACTTGGGTATTATACTTTATTTGCGTAACTCTGCGAACCAAAATGACGGCCATACCATTCTAAAATGGCGTGTATGCAGTTCGACTTTGACAACGTGCATGCTGGTACCCTGCCTGCTCAAGCTGTTCAGTGTTGTATGCACGCCAGCAATCAGAGTATATAGTGGTACCCGGTTCTATATACTTGTTGATGGCGGACATCAGGGTGCTGGCATCATGGCTGGCCACAGGCATTTCAAAACACTCACCAGTGTCTCGGGATATGCCTCCAAACAGCCACTGTTGAGGCAGGACGCGTCCAACATGACTTTTTCTCTGGACAAAGAAACTTTCGTCCACCTCCACTATTTTTCCCTGACCGCCAACCGGGGTTGGGGTTGTGACATTCAATCCAGGGTGCAGGCCTCCCACATAAGGTTCTTATAACTCACAGCATTTTTCTTTGAATTTAAGAGGTGCCGCTCACAAAATGTGATACTTGCTAGCTCTTCCGCCCAAGAAAACACGAAGCGTCATAAATGTGAGATGGCATCTTTGAACCGCTGTGCGGCCCAGAGACTAACCTTCTTGCAGCAGCTTTTTATGTAGCAGCGCCACATCCGCTGCTTGACATTCAGTCTTATTGGATGCCCACTTGCACATGTCTTTGTCTCTGGGAGGAAGTGGTGATGCTGTAACAAATTCACGACTCCTCCGTCTGCGGCAGGTTAAAGATGGTTAATTTGTCGGCAGCCATAACTGATACAATGTACTGCTGACTGACTACGCTGGCTCTGACAGCGACACTGACTACGCTAAGTGGCCGCGGGAACACTACTTTTGACAGGGACGCTGACTGCGCCAAGTGGCCGCAGGAACACTACGCTACTTCTATCAGGGACGCTAACTACGCTGGCTATGGGAACACTATGCTGATTCTGACAGGGACGCTACACTGATGATGTAACTGCCCGCCGTGAAACTACACAAGTACCGTATGTTCTTATCCTATAAGTGCACATTCTTCATATACAGAACACTCATTCTCTGAGCCTTTCTCCATTACAAAACATGTTATACAGTGCTGCTTTATGTGTTGCGGTAAGAACTGCAGGGATTTGTTTATTGTTAGTCTTTAACCTCTATCAAACAGTTCCAATCCCTTTTTATTTATTAACAGTTTCTTATATAGCGCATGCATATTCCGCAGCGCTTTACAGACAATATTTGAAAATTCACATCAGTCCCTGCCCCAGTGGAGCTTACAATCTATATTCCCTACAACATGTACATGCACACACAGACAATCTAGGGTTAATTTTGTTGGAAGCCAATTAACCTACCAGTATATTTTTTTATTGTGGCAGGAAACCGGAGTACCCAGGGGAAACCCACGCAATTACAGGGAGAATATACAAACTCTTCACAGTTAGAGCCATAGTGGGAATCGAACCAATGACCTTAGTGTTGTGAGGCAGTAATGCTAACCATTACACCATCCATACTGCCATACACTTTTTCTAGAGTCTAGTGTACAATACAAGTCCATATCTGTAGTGGCTACATTGAGGCCGCTGGTTCCCTTATAACGGACAGGCTGGGTGCTGCTGTGCATAAACTGAGGCTGGTTGCTCCCTTATAACGGACAGGCTGGGTGCTGCTGTGTGTATGCTGACGCTCCCATATAACAGACAGGCTGTGTGTACACTGAGGCCGCTGGCTCCCATATAAGGGACAGACGATACTGCTGTGCGTACACTGAGGCTGCTGGCTCCCATATAATGGACAGGCTGGGTGCTTCTGTGCGTACATAGAGGTCACTGGCTCCTGTATAACATACAGGCTGGGTGCTGCTATGCGTACACTGAGGCGGCTGGTTCCCGTATAATGGACAGGCTGGGTGCTGCTGTGCGTACACTGAGGCCGCTGGTTCCTGTATAATGGACAGACTGGGTGCTACTGTGCGTACACTGAGGGTGCTGGCTCCTGTATAATGGACAG
Source organism: Crinia signifera (assembly GCF_055691185.1). NCBI lineage: Eukaryota > Metazoa > Chordata > Amphibia > Anura > Myobatrachidae > Crinia > Crinia signifera. The sequence goes on from NC_139227.1 coordinate 56,372,711, forward strand.
ACTGGGTGCTACTGTGCTTACGCTGAGGCTCCCGTATAATGGACAGGCTGGGTGCTGCTGTGCGTACACTGAGGCCGCTGGCTCCCATATAAGGGAAAGACTGGGTGCTGCTGTGCGTACACTGAGGCCGCTGGCTACCGTATAATGGACAGGCTGGGTGCTTCTGTGCGTACATAGAGGTCACTGGCTCCTGTATAACATACAGACTGGGTGCTGCTATGCGTACACTGAGGCTGCTGGTTCCCGTATAATGGACAGGCTGGGTGCTGCTGTGCATACACTGAGGCCGCTGGTTCCTGTATAAAGGACAGGCTGGGTGCTGCTGTGCGTACACCGAGGCTGCTGTTTCCTGTATAAGGACAGTAGAGTGGGATTCTCCTAGCTGCTGACCAAGGACTGTGGCTTGAAAGATTCCTTTATGGGAAAGATCTACACTTCTGTGAGTTGGGGTATGATACCATTAAAGATACCTTTTGATAGGTTCCACATTATTGATGTGAGTTGGGTACGCAAGCCTCTTCCTGCGTTTATCTGGTGGAAGAAGAACCCTCCCAGTCCCCATACATCTGCACTGGTGTAGAAAGAAGTTTATGGTTTATGTGGACATATTTCACTATGGGCCTTATTTTGATTGAGTCGGATGTTTGCGTATTTCGGAAGAGCACCGAGTGTTCTTAACCCCACCTATCACACGGATCGCTCACGTCGTCCAAATGCGGAAGGACGCCAAGCGAATGGACCGCAAGTGGATGTATCATCTGAACACCCACTCGCTGGCCTGTGGGAACCTCCGATGGTCGCCAACCATCAAATAATGGACCGAGCGGTCAGGCAGCCACGAGTGCTCCAGACCACTCGGACAGTTGTCCGTGTGAAGGCAGGGATATGGGCGGGCAACTGACATCCGGCTAGGTCAGGTGTCTGCCCCCCACACGTCTGTTAGAACCGCATTTCTATATGCCCGCCCAGCGTTTTCATGGGAACTCCCATGAAATGCAAGGCGTGCGCATATGGTAATGAGCCAAAACAGCCCTTCACGCCGCTTTCCACCCCCTGCTCGGCTGGTCCCATACGATCGTTTTCCGCACGGAATTCGCGCCGTGGACGGACTTGCAAGGCGTACGCACATGCGCACACGCAAAACATTGGCCGGCCGTCCGCACACGCAACCGTCCAACTCAATCAGAATAAGGGCCACTATGCGGTTTTTTATGTCTCTTTATATGGGCAAATACATATGGAGAATTCACCTTTGAAGATCCATCAGCATATTCCCTGAATATCACATATCACAAGGGAAGAAATATCCTGTTATTTAAGCACTTTATATTGTCTCCACCTGTAATTGTTCTTTTGTGCGTACACTGAGGCTGCTGGCTCCTGTATAAGGGACAGGCGGGGAGCTTCTGTGCATACAATGAGGCTGCTGGTTCCCGTATAAGGGACAAGTTGGGTGCTGCGGTGCTTACACTGAGGTAACTAGCTCCCATAGAAGGGACAGGCTGGGTGCTGCTGTGTGTGCACTGAGGCTGCTAGCTTCTGTATAACAGGCAGGCTCACTGCTGCCTTGCATACACGGAGGCAGCTGGCTCCTGTATAACATGCTGGCTGCTACTGTGCGTACACTGAGGCCACTGGCTCACATATAACGGACAGGCTGGGTGCTGCTGTGCGTACACGTAGGGCTGATGGGCAGGCGATCTCCTGTGTGGGTCCTGGGTGATATTGCTATACCCGTGATGGCATTGCCGACCACCTGGCTCAGCCAGGAATATCCCATTCTTGGCAGAAAGTCCAAATCCAAACTAGTGTTCTGTTCCCACAAAAAACAGAAGTAAAACTTAAAGGTTCTGCGCCAGATTGGTCGCTACAGAAAATAGGTATGGAAGGACAATCCCAAAAAATCCTTCAGGTATCACAATAGTAACAAGAGAGGGTATACCAATTTCAGACAGCGCCCAAAAGCCCAGGGTGAGTGGGTCTAAAAACAAAGTGCAATGGGGGGAATCAACATAAAGATACTTCCATATGATTGATGTTCCACCTGTATCCAGTAAAATTCCTCTGATGGGTAGGTGCTTCAGTACATGTAAACAAAGAAGGGCTTATAATAGTGAAGCCTGTTTAATTGACATGTACACATAAAACCATAAAAGCCAATACAATACAATACATAAACAATCATAAAATCCAGACTAATGGGGAGGATAGGTACAAATTACCAAGAGGTGGATCAGAACTGGGTGTTAATCAGTTCACAAGTGTTCAGTCAAATAATCACCAGTCCGGTCCCGGGTAACAGGGCTGGGGGTCAGACACTTCCTCTGGTTGCCTCTTGGATCCTCCTCTGTCTGGGATGCTGCCAACAGTACTCCGCCAACGCGTTTCGACCCTTGAACCTAACGGGTCTTTCTCAAGGCAGTTCCCCCTTCGGCATTACTGAAGCTTAAAGGTGATCTCAGTCGAACCCAAATTGCTGGGCCTTCAATCTGATACCAGGCTGGATCCATATGGGTTAATTGGTTCCAGGGATATTGAGGTTAAACCGTTTTTTTTTTTTTTCATTTCTTAAATGTAATTTCATTACTTTTTATGTTCTTTGAGGGCAGATTTCACTGGAACCAAACAGCCCAGTTTCACGGGACCAAAATCATTCAAAGCCAACTCAAAAGTTCTTCAATATGATACTGGTCTCATGTAAATGGGTCAGTTGGTTCCGAAGATATAGCTGGTTGGTTAAAGGAGGTTAGGGAGAGGGGAGTGATTGTCTCTCCCCCTCACACCAGAAAATCATGCAGGGACATTAACAGGCTGACCCCAGCCTAGTCCCTGCATGATCCTGGGACCATATTCCCGGGTAAATCCCTGCATTTTCTGTTGTGAAAAGGGTATTATTTCAAACAGCTGTGACCTGCAGTGCTCTGAATACAGCCAGGCAGCCCCCTGCTCTCTGCCCAGCTGTCAATGACTGTTACCCCTGCAGCTTTGGTCAGCTCCCAGGAGCGGGGGTCGCGGCGATGGAAGGCCGGTGCATGGAGGATGCACACAGCACTTCCGCCCTGCACCGCCGATCCCCCGCTGACGACGTCCGCCCGGCAGGGTGACGCAGGTTCTGTCAGCTCCCAGGAGCGGGGGTCGCGGCGACGGAAGGCCGGTGCACGGAGGATGCACACGGCACTTCCGCCCTGCACCACCGATCCCCCGCTGACGACTTCCGCCCGGCAGCGTGACGCAGGTTCCGGGTCCCGGCGTTCCCCTGCAGCCGCAGGGAGGTTGCTAGGCAACAGGGGACGCCGCGGACGTCACGCTCGGCCACCTGATCCCACGCCGGAGCAGGGGGCTGGATTGAGCAGCGGCACCTGCTGATTGGCAGGTCTATCCCTCTTAAGGGATTCACACTAGCAAGATGGCGCCGGTTATAGCTCTGCTTGCTATATCTGGTCCTGAGCCTGGTTCCTGTCGTCTGTCTGTTTGCTGTCAGCATCACCACTGCGGTTCATCCGTCTTTGCCATCTTCGGTCCCTTCCTTGGGCCACATAACTGCTTCACCTGGAGCCTGTCCTTTCTCATCATTATTATCGTTGTTACACCGGCAGTTCGCCGTTATCTTCTTTTGTCTTTTGGGCAGCCTTGCCTGATGTTTCAGTTGCCTGGCGGTCCGCCATTTAATTTGATTCGTCCCTTCTATTATCCTGGTTCATTACCATAGTTCTTTTTAGGCAGGTAGGTGCCCGTTTTCGTTTTAGGTCCGTTTTGGGGTTCGCTGGTTGGTTCCCCAGTTTGGCGGTTGTTGGAGACCCCCGGTAGCTCTGTCGGATTGTGTTTGCGACTGGGTCGCATTCCCGTCGTGGCCTGGTGCCGGCAGTTAGGGTGTCTTTTCAGTTAGGCCCTTTTAGTTCAGACTATCCTCTTGGTTTTCCTCTGATGATCGCAAGCTCTTTGTCACTTCCCAAGACCTGGTTGCATCGGGGCTGGAGCGGGCTTAATTCGCTCCTTCGGACGCGGCGACTACAGGTGAACACTAGCTCCCGCAGGGGTCTGCCATCTGTCAGAGGTTGCCAACAGAGTCAGCGTATGGGTTTCGCTGTGGCCGTCCTAAACAGCGGTCACGGCTGCGGGCTCACGCCTGATTTGCTCTACCGTACCATTCTGCATAACATTATAACCGGCCCTAACTATTTATATAAGAGTCCCTTATATAAACACTTTTCTCTGTAATTTTTTGTCGCCTTTTTGGTGGTGCATAGCCCCTTTTTGTTTAGTCTGTTTGTTTCTCTTCTGGTATTATGAATCCAACTCCTCAAACATTCTCCGACCAACTCCAGGGGTTAACCCAAATGGTTAGAGAGTTATCCTTGAAAGTGGCCTCTCAGGAACAAAGGCTCTGTCCTCCTGATCCAGGGGTTCCCGAGCCTAAGGCGAATCTACCTGACCGCTTCTCTGGAAATAGGAGGGATTTTTATAACTTCCGAGAGAGTTCTAAACTATATTTTCGTCTCAGGCCTCGGTCTTCGGGCTCCGAGACCCAGCGGGTAGCTTTGGTGATATCTCTCTTACAGGGGGATCCACAAACCTGGGCCTTTGGTTTGCCTTCCGACAGCCCCGCTTTATCTTCTGTAGATAACTTTTTTAGTTCATTGGGCCTTCTTTATGATGACCCTGACAGGGAGGCTTCGGCTGAGACCCACCTACGGGCCCTCAAGCAAGGTAAGGACCCAGCAGAGGTCTACTGTACTGAATTCAGTCGCTGGTCCAACGATTGTGGTTGGAATGACCCAGCCTTACGGAGTCAGTTTCGATGTGGTCTGTCGGATGCCATCAAAGACAGCCTCATTCAATACACGGTTCCCACCTCCCTAGATAAACTCATGGAGTTAACCATTAAAATCGACCGAAGACTCCGTGAACGGAGATCTGAACGAGGTGCTCAGGCACGTCCCATTCCATTTGTTCCTATGGCCCCTGAGGACTCTGAAGAGCCCATGCAGTTGGGAGCAGTTAGGATTTCCCCAGAAGAAAGAGCCCGTCGGTTAGGTTCCGGTCTTTGTTTATACTGTGGAGGGAAAGGACACCTTCTCCATAACTGTCCTAACAGGCCAGTAAAAGCCCAGGCGAAGTGATCGAGGAGAGGGTTCACTTAGGCCTGCAGCTTTTTTCCTCTCATGATTCATTACTAGTTCCCTGTAGTTTTTCTTTTAACAATATCCATTTTGGTCCTACCTCCATCCACCTCACTTAGGGGGTTATTCTGGTTTGTACGTTATTAACGTACGCTGGCGGATCTGGGTTTTTCTTAAACTGCGCATGCGTACCTTTCGCAATGCGCAGGCGCGGCGACTTCAAAACGCTCACGGACCGTGCATTTCGGACACAAAACAGGCGGCCGCCACCGACACCTCCAGATCACCCCTACAGATACCGCATGAGAGAGGACGCCTGGGTCTGCTAATTAACGCTGATTACTAGTCAAACACATACACCTGAATGTAATAAGCAATGCTGCAGTCTATTAAGTCCAAACCATTATTTCACTACCTGCAAGCCACACACAGCACTCAAACCCATTGGAAGCAGATCTTTCTACACTTCTCTACATGTAAAGGTTTGTTTAATTTAAGGTAAGAATCATTTTAAGACCTGCTTATATATACCAAGGTAGTTATTTTGTAACCATTAACACACATTCAGTAAGTGATTTCATATACTTTAAACAGCAGCACACTCAATCTACACAAGTCGACATGTGTCAACGTTTTCACTGTAACACCAACATAATTTGATTTAAAAGTAACAGCAATGTGGGGACACATAGATAGTGATTTAAAATGCAACATAATAAATATACATGTAAGGAGGGGTAAAATGTATTTTTATTAGGCTGTTCATTAAGGTAGACAATCGAGGTAATAGAAAACAATAATTGATGAACAATTAGAATAATTCATTTAATTGGCTTAATCATAGTTGAAAGGCTAGATAAGCAGGGCCATATATGTGAAGGGTATGCCAGCGTGCACGGACGTACGCTCACTCTCACGATCGGTGACATACGCTGAGTTTTCCATTGAAAACAGGCGAGACCCGTCCGTGCAAGGTGGCGAACGCTCAGATAGAAAATGTCGGTGTGAAAACGGACGAGACCTGTCCGTATACGGTGGCGTACGCTCTGTTGTACGCCAGTTGTCGGTGTCTAAGAGGAGATCCGTCCGTCTGTCTACGGTGGCGTACGCTCAAGTGTACGCCACTCCCCTTTGTCGGTGTTTGTGACCGTCCGTATGCGGATCTTTTGTGGGTGGACTTTTGCTCACCGTCCGCGTACGGGAAACGTACGGTGATGCGGAACGTACGTACGTTTGGCCGCCCGTACCAGAATAAGGCCGTATCTATGTGTCCCCACATTGAATATCTATGTGTCCCCACATTGCTGTTACTTTTAAATCAACTTATGTTGGTGTTACAGTGAAAACGTTGACACATGTCGACTTGTGTAGATTGAGTGTGCTGCTGTTTAAAATATATGAAATCACTTACTGAATGTGTGTAAATGGTTACAAAATAACTACCTTGGCATATATAAGCAGGTCTTAAAATGATTCTTACCTTAAATTAAACAAACCTTTACATGTAGAGAAGTGTAGAAAGATATGCTTCCAATGTGTTTGAGTGCTGTGTGTGGCTTGCAGGTAGTGAAATAATGGTTTGGACATAATAGACTGCAGCATTGCTTATTACATTCAGGTGTATGTGTTTGACTAGTAATCAGCGTTAATTAGCAGACCCAGGCGTCCTCTCTCGTGCGGTATCTGTAGGGGTGGTCTGGAGGTGTCGGCCGCCTGTTTTGTGTCTGAAATGCACGGTGCTTTCGCCGATCGAGCGGTAGTAGCACCGTACATTTTTTGTGCACACCCGCGTGTACGCCCATGTTTACGCCCAGTTTTCCTTATTATTTCGGCCACTCCCCTCAACACGGCCCTATGCCGCCCACAATGACCGTACTCTTGCGGACAGGTTTTTTCGCACAGAAAGACCCATCCGTGAGCGTTGTGAAGTCGCCGCGCCTGCGCATTGTGAAAGGTACGCATGCACAGATAAAAAAAAACCAGATCCGCCGGCGTACGTTAATAACGTATGAACCAGTATAACCCCCTTAGACGGTCCTCATTCCTGCCACCAGAATGGTGAGGGACTTCTCTATAGGCCTCACAGTCCCTCTGCAATCTACCTCCATCCACCTCACTTAGACGGGCCTCATTCCTGCCACCAGAATGGGGAGGGACTTCTCTATAAGCCTCACAGTCCATCTGCAATCTACCTCCATCCACCGCGCAGAGACAGGCCTCATTCCTGCCACCAGAATGGTGAGGGGCTTATCTTTAGGCCTCACAGTCCCTCTGCAATCTGCCTCCATCCACCCCACGGGCCTCATTGTGGTTCAGAGCTCTGTGGTTCCCTCCCCCACACCTCCTTCAATGTCCCCTCCCAAATCTTGTGTGTTCCTGGAGCTGCAGGATCTTCTTATTACTGCCTTGGTGGAGGAGATCATATAAGAGTAAATGCATAAAACCTTGCTCCTATTAGATTTGGCATGCCTTTATGAGATTACCACCCCCTGTATGCCCTACACCAGTGCTATGCTGGCTACCCACCAGTCTGATTGGCAGCAGCCGCTAGGTTCTGCTGAAGAGTGTCCCTGATATCCTGGATTACCCTCCTAGAGTCAGCACCATTTACAAGGTGGCAGTAGGAATAACCAATGAATGGCATTAGCAATGTAATATATGTTAGTGTGCACTGAAGGTTGCAAATTCCACTCACCTGTATGATGAGCCAAAGGTGCGGAAAGTGTTTCTGCAGAGAGAAGACGAGGAGATGTTAGAGGCCGGGGGCTAGGGCTGCTTATATCTTACATTGTTTCCACAGGGAGCGGGTTCTGGCCATGATGGTCTGATGCCGGTGATTGCTGCAGGCGGTACTAGAGAGAACAGACTTGCCATCATCTGTGTACTGTCATAGGCGAATCTAGGGGGTGGCCGGGGGTGCACAGGACCATTAGCCCATTTTGTAGCTGAGGGGTGGGGCTTTCCAACGAGCCTGGCCCCGTGTCTCTAGCTCCCTGGGAACCGGAGATACTGCCAGGCAAAGCTGGAACGTTTTCCCTATAGGATAACGGGACCCACTAATTCCGACCCCCACCCAGTTCAAGGGCTGCCAGTTCCCCCTTTGGCATCACTGAAGCTCGAGCTTGAACTCAGTCGAACCCAAATCGCTGGGCCTTCAATCTGATACCAAGCTGGATCCATATGGACTAATTGGTTCCAGGGATATTGTGGTTAAACCGTTTTTTATTTTTTTATTTCTTAATTGTAATTTCATGACTATTTATGTTCTTTGAGGGCAGATTTCTCTGGAACCAAACAGCCCAGTTTCACTGGACCAAAATCATTCGAAGCCAACTCAAAAGTTCTTCAATATGATACTGGTCTCATGTAAATGGGTCAGTTGGTTCCGAAGATATAGCTGGTTGGTTAAAAGGGTGGGGGGGGGGAGAGGGGAGTGGTTGTCTCTCCCCCTCACACCAGAAAATGCAGGGACTAGGCTGGTGTATAAGGGGTCAGCCTGGGAATGTCCCTGCATGATCCTGGGACCATATTCCCGGGTAAATCCCTGCATTGTCTGTTGTGAAAGGGGTATTATTTCAAACAGCCATGACCTGCAGTGCTCTGAATACAGCCGGGCAGCCCCCTGCTCTCTGTCCAGCTGTTAATGACTGTCACCCCTGCAGCTTCCGCTCCAATTCTTCTCCCTGCTTTCACCTCAGCCCGCCCCCCCTTTAACCATGTGGTGCCGGCGCCCGGCGTGCTCCCCCGACGTCAAGCACAACAACAGCGCGCACAATATTTCAAATGTCCACTAGGCTAGAGGGGAAACCAGGAGGGGAGTGGGAGCGTGCTCTGCACTGCGCTCTGCTCCTCTCCCCATAAAAGCAGCTGCACCACTCTCCATCTCTCCCTGCAGCAGCAGCGAAGGCTCATATAAAAATTTACAGTAAATGGCACTTTTGGGGGCATTGCTTAAGGGACGCTACAAGTGGCGGTATGTGGGGGCATTACTCATAATGTGTGGCTTAATGTGTAAGGGGCAGTACGGTGTGCAGCATCATGTGGAAGGGGCATTATGTGTGCAGCATCATGTGGAAGGGGCATTATGTGTGCAGCATCATGTGTAAGGGACATTATGTGTGCAGCATCATGTGTAATGGGTACTATGGTGTGCGGCATCATGTGTAATGGGTACTATGGTGTGCGACATCATGTGTAATGGGTACTATGGTGTGCGGCATCATGTGTAATGGGTACTATGGTGTGCGGCATCATATGTAATGGGTACTATGGTGCCATCAAGCAAGAACCCCCTAGCAATTAGCATGTAGGTAAGCAGCACTTTTGTGGCAAATATGTAATGGGCATTACGGTTTGTTATATTCAGATATGGCCAAGTACATCGTGGCTGCGTTGCGCATAAATTGCGCTATGCAAATCGCGCATGGATCGCGCCTGCTCCTTGTGCTATAGTCCCGTTATAGATCGCGTTATAACGTAACGTAATCTTGTAAATGTAACCTGCAGTTACACTCATTGACCACCAGATGTCACTTTTCCCAAACAGTACAGCGCATGCGTAAAAATCTCTTCTACAAAACAGTGGCTGCCACGACTTTACACTACGGATTTTGTCCTTACTTTATGGACAGAGTTTTTGTATTTTATTCGCAGAAGCAGCTACGTACGGTCATTTATGTAATTGGTACAGAAGCCATGCTAACCTTTGCTATTGCTGGAGGACTACTTAAAACATTATTTGAGGACCTACAGTATCATACTTTAACTACGGATTTTGTCCTTACTTTACGGACAGAGTTTTTGTATTTTATTCGCAGCCGCAGTGACGTATGGTCATGTATGTAATTGGTACAGAAGCCATGCTAACCTTTGCTATTGCTGGATGACTACTTCAAACATTATTTGAGGACCTACAGTATCATACGGAGCATGTCATACAGTACGTACTGTACTTTATGGGGCATGTCTTGTATTGGACGTTGCTGTATATCACACACGAAGGGAGCGAAGATAATCACAGGTAACAGTGGCCTAGCGGGTAGAGGCACAGCTTCACTATGTCAGTATCAGTAGTTCGATCCTCAGTTGGTTACAATATATTTTCATTTTTTAAACATACTTTTTTTTTTTTTTAAACCAATACAGGTAGTTACAGTATTTGGTGCTTATCAAATTCTTTCGGACTTTTCCACAAACAAAAATTCACAATGGCAGGCCGCCATGTACACGATAGTTAATACCCATACATACTGCGCTACAGAGAACGGTTTTTCAATGAAGGTTTTTTTTTGCAAAATAGATTTAGCTTTTCAGGTAAAAGTCCTTGCTTTGAGGACCGTGTTTCGGGATTAAATTCGCTTCTCCAGCTTTTCAAGGCTACACATGTCCCTGGTTCAGAGTGCTACTGTGTGAACATAGAAGCCATGCTAACCTTTGCTAAACAGCCACGACTTTACACTACGGATTTTGTCCTTACTTTACGGACAGAGTTTTTGTATTTTATTCGCAGAAGCAGCTACGTATGGTCATTTATGTAATTGGTATAGAAGCCATGCTAACCTTTGCTATTGCTGGATGACTACTTAAAACATTATTTGAGGACCTACAGTATCATACTTTACACTACGGATTTTGTCCTTACTTTATGGACAGAGTTTTTGTATTTTATTCGCAGCCGCAGTGACGTATGGTCATGTATGTAATTGGTGCAGAAGCCATGCTAACCTTTGCTATTGCTGGATGACTACTTCAAACATTATTTGAGGACCTACAGTATCATACGGAGCATGTCATACAGTACGTACTGTACTTTATGGGGCATGTCTTGTAATGGACGTTGCTGTATATCACACACCACGGGAGCGAAGATAATCACAGATAACAGTGGCCTAGCGGGTAGAGGCACAGCTTCACTATGTCAGTATCAGTAGTTTGATCCTCAGTTGGTTACAATATATTTTCATTTTTTAAACTTACTTTTTTTTTTTTAAACCAATACAGGTAGTTACAGTATTTGGTGCTTATCAAATTCTTTCGGACTTTTCCACAAACAAAAATTCACAATGGCAGGCCGCCATGTACACGATAGTTAATACCCATACATACTGCGCTACAGAGAACGTTTTTTCAATGAAGGTTTTTTTTGCAAAATAGATTTAGCTTTTCAGGTTAAAGTCCTTGCTTTGAGGACCGTGTTTCGGGATTAAATTCGCTTCTCCAGCTTTTCAAGGCTACACATGTCCCTGGTTCAGAGTGCTACTGTGTGAACATAGAAGCCATGCTAACCTTTGCTAAACAGCCACGACTTTACACTACGGATTTTGTCCTTACTTTACGGACAGAGTTTTTGTATTTTATTCGCAGAAGCAGCTACATATGGTCATTTATGTAATTGTTATAGAAGCCATGCTAACCTTTGCTATTGCTGGATGACTACTTAAAACATTATTTGAGGACCTACAGTATCATACTTTACACTACGGATTTTGTCCTTACTTTATGGACAGAGTTTTTGTATTTTATTCGCAGCCGCAGTGACGTATGGTCATGTATGTAATTGGTGCAGAAGCCATGCTAACCTTTGCTATTGCTGGATGACTACTTCAAACATTATTTGAGGACCTACAGTATCATACGGAGCATGTCATACAGTACGTACTGTACTTTATGGGGCATGTCTTGTATTGGACGTTGCTGTATATCACACACCAAGGGAGCGAAGATAATCACAGATAACAGTGGCCTAGCGGGTAGAGGCACAGCTTCACTATGTCAGTATCAGTAGTTTGATCCTCAGTTGGTTACAATATATTTTCATTTTTTAAACTTACTTTTTTTTTTTTTAAACCAATACAGGTAGTTACAGTATTTGGTGCTTATCAAATTCTTTCGGACTTTTCCACAAACAAAATTCACAATGGCAGGCCACCATGTACACGATAGTTAATACCCATACATACTGCGCTACAGAGAACGTTTTTTTTCCGCAACAATAGATTTCTCAAAACTCAGACACAGACCGACACCTCAGACAATAAGATGTTGATTGCAGTCATACAAAATACAGTATGTTAATTGCAGTCTGCCTTTTTGTTTCACTGCTCGGCCTTCCTTTTGTTTCACTGCTATTGTACATAATTCAATTGCACCTATCAGCTTTTAGCCGTGAAGGTTTTCCTTTGTCTCTGCCAGCATAAATTCCGCTACAGACGCTAAAATTGTCAAACTATCCAGTTTGTTTTTCTGCATCTAAACCGTGTAGAATTGCTCTTCATCTCTTGCCTGTATACAAGCACGAGATTGTACCTGTACACCTGGACTATTCATTCTGCTGAATCCAAAGTCAAGTTGTTGCTGCGTTCCTGTTTCTACCAAGCTTTACCATCATACTGCCTTCCGCAAGAACAGTACAGTATCTTCTCTCTGGAGCAGTAAGTATAGTACAGTCATTTGTAAATTTTGACTGATTGCTGCATTACAGTATACAGTAAGCAGCCAGGCTCCTACGAGGACAAAATGGTCCCTGCGCGGAAGCGCTCGGTTCCCACCTTGTCCCTGAATGAACCTGTTTCCCTTCTTTCCCTACTGTTCAAATGCACCCGGTGCAGAATACTGTATACAATCGCCTGCTGTGTATACTGTATTCAGATACTGCAGGCTGCCGCTATGGGTATTGTCCGTAAATACTAGAGTCTGTTTCACAGACTCATTTCGCAGACTTACTGTATACAGTAGTGATATCGTGATTTTTGATGGCTTCCACGTTCAGTGCAGTGCAGTAGAGATAGCGCCATTTAGAATATTGTACAATGTGTTAAAATTGCCTGGTGTGTATGGGCCGCAGATCCCCGACTAGCGATGACAATACTCTATTAGGGTGGGCTACTGTAGGCTGCTACTATGGGTATTGTCCGTATAATCTGTGCTAAATACTAGATCACTCCGTAATACTGTTGGTGTAATACTGTAAATAACGTATTTTTTCCTCAAACGAGGGGACCGGTGTTTTTCTCATGTTAACGGACTATTTCGCAGGCTCAGTCAGTAATAGGAGCACATGTGATATCGTGATTTTCAGCCATGTTGGGAATCGACATGGCTGCACAGTGCAGTAGAGAAAGCGCCATTTCGAATATTGTACAGTGTGTTTACAACCTTCCGTGGTCAATTTGCTAGGGCAGGATCAACTACACAGAACGTCGGTTTTCCCTCCCCCTTGCTGCACTTCTGCTTCAGGTACCATAAGTACCATAATGAACAGTGCATGATTCTCTTGAGGATCATACACACTAGACGCTTTTCATCTGAAAATTGCCTGGTGTGTATGGTCCAGAGATCCCCGACTAGCGATGAGAATACTTTATTAGGCTACTGCAGGCTGCCGCTATGGGTATTGTCCGTATAATGTGTAATAAATACTGGATTGGGGTATTTTCCGTAATATTGTTGTAATACTGTAAATAACGGATCCTTTCGCATCTTTTTTTTTTCGCATACTGCACTTGTAATTGAAGTAGTCACAGCTATAAATTAGTCGATTGTTTCGCAGGCTCACCGATAGGATCACGTGGTATCGTGATTTTCCGCCACTTTAGGGATCAACATGGATGCCACATACAGTGCAGTGCAGTAGAGATAGCGCCATTTAGAATATTGTACAATGTGTTAAAATTGCCTGGTGTGTATGGGCCGCAGATCCCCGACTAGCGATGACAATACTCTATTAGGGTGGGCTACTGCAGGCTGCTACTATGGGTATTGTCGTATATTCTGTGCTAAATACTGGATTAGTCTGTAATACTGTTGGTGTAATACTGTAAAAAACATATTTTTTCGCAGGTGGGGGGGGGGGGGGGGCGGAGTTTTGCGCATATTAATAGACTATTTCGCAGACTCAGTTATACAGTATACTGTACTGTATTTGTGTAAAAAAAAATCCCCTAGCTGTGTACAAAATCCCCTAGCTGTGGGTGTTCGTATTGTAAGTACTGTAATTACAGTAATACTAGATTACAGGTATCCGGAGAACCAGAATACTGTACCCGTTTATTTTTTTATTTGTTTTTAAACTTTTTTGTACAGTACTCTACATACTGTACATTGGCATTACGGTGTGTGTCATAAAGTACTGTATGTGTAATGGGCATTACGGTATGCCAATGGCCAATACTGTGTGCACAGTGGCGTAAGTACAGCATACAGCCCCAGCGGTGGTAACGAAGGTGCTTAGCAAGCAGATTTGTACTGTGGGGCTATTGTTACCCGCTGCCTTCTGCCCAGGTCCTGCTCTCCCAGCTCCCCCACCCCTTACCGCTCAGCATATTGCCACCGATGGTACCTGCCGCAACAGTGCATCAGTCCCGGCTCTCCCTGCTCCTGCTAATGAAAAGTGACACTAAGAATATGGCTGCCCCTGTACCGCAGAGCGTTTTTAAGAAACTTAGATGAGTCCTCCACCTCCTCAAGGATCCTCAAAAACTGACTGCACTATGGGTGCAGCCAATTTCTAAATGTCAATTTTCATTAGAGTGTGCATACAGTAGTCCCCTGTCCCACAAAGCCATGCCTTACTGTAGGACAATATTTGCGAGAGGAAAAAGAATGTCCTTGGTAAGGTGCACTTCAGGAAATTTATTAAAATATATCCTTTATTGTTTCATACTTAAAAGGCTGCGAAAATTGTATTAAAAAAAAACACTTAACATACATGGGTGGGGTTCACACAATAAAAGACTGGGGTGGCAGGCAGATATGGCTATAAGATATATGTATTTCACTGGTAGGATTGTGTGTATGCTATCTGGATCTTGTGCAGACCCTGCGAGTAAAGATAAATCGCAGCGGCTGCTTCCAGATCTTCACATGTAAGGTACTGGGTAGGAGTGGGTTAATTCAAATCTCCAACATTTCATATTAATGAGACTAGGCTGGGACACCGCAGGACAAGGAGGGGGAAGAAGAAAAAAGAGACCCACAAGAGATTGGAGGGAAGATCCGAGAGATTTCCAACGATATCGGAAATAAGATCTGACTCCGACTCCCTCAAAATAATAAATTTGTCTGATCATATTCTTACCGACATACAGACACAGGTGTTACAGAGGGGTCTCTCTTTCTCCCCTACTAGCTCCTTTAATCGATTTGAAATAGAGAAGGACCTGAATTTATTCTCCAGAAAACTGTTACTCAAAAAGTTTTTCAGTACGAAGCAAAGTGACCCTGTAGAGAATGATGCTAATAATCCTGAACCCCCTACCTGTCCAGTCCCACTCTTTAGTAGAGAAGAGGAACAGATCATATCTTTCTTGGAAGATCTGCAGGAGGAAGGATCATCTGATCTGACTGATAGGGACACTGGTGACAACAGTGACATACAAAGGATCAAACTCAAAAAGAAATCCAAGTTTTATCCCAGTTTCCAGATCTGCCCTGTTGTCAAAATCTACACAGACCTGGTCAGTCAAGACTTATGGCCCCCATACACTAGGGCGACTTGTCCTTAGGACAAGTCGCCCCCGACTTCCCCCTGAACTTCCCCG
The DNA here is from genome assembly GCF_055691185.1 of Crinia signifera. NCBI lineage: Eukaryota > Metazoa > Chordata > Amphibia > Anura > Myobatrachidae > Crinia > Crinia signifera. The sequence goes on from NC_139227.1 coordinate 56,388,369, forward strand.
GCTGCTCCCCGGGGGAGCTTGATTAGATTGGCACTTGATGTGCCATTTTTTACATGTGATAAATCGTCTCGATTTATCACATGTAAAAAACCCGGGGAGCGGGGGGGGGGGGGCTACAGAGGTGGGAGCAGGGGGGCTGGGGACGCTGCGGGCGACACGTCTGTGTCCCCCGCTGCTGTGGACGCTGCGGGGGACAGCGTCTCTGCGAGGCGGTAGAGTGAGCAGGGGGGGCTGGGGACGCTGCGGGGGACACATCTGTGTCCCCCGTTGCTGGGGACGCTGCGGGGGACAGCGTCTGTGCGAGGCGGTAGAGGGAGCAGGGGGGGCTGGGGACGCTGCGGGGGACACAGGCGGCATAGAGCCGGGTGCGGGGTGAGCCGGCCGGGAGCTGTCAGTAATGAATAAAAAAAAAAAAGCCCATACAATGAATGGGCAGCCTGTGATTGGCTGCTGAGCGCTCTCTCAGCCAATTGCTGACTGGCTGAGAGAGCGCTCAGCCAATCACAGGCCGCCCATTCATTGTATGGGCTTTTTTTTTTTTATTCATTACTGACAGCTCCCGGCCGGCTTCCCCTGCCCGGCTCTATGCCGCCTGTGTCCCCCGCAGCCGCGCCGCGTCCCCAGCCCCCCCTGCTCCCTCCACCGCCGCGCCGCCCCACTAGGTCCCAAGTCGGGTGGTCGGACGTGCAGCAGGTCCGACCACCCGACGCAGATCCGATGCGCACGGGACCGCGCATCGGATCTGAGGGGACATCAAAACTAGCCGATTTTGGTCCGATTTCGGCCAGATCCGACTGATCTGGCTGAAATCTGACCAAAATCGGCTAGTGTATGGGGGCCTTTAGACCAGCTGGAGTCACAAAAGCATACTTACCAATATGAAAAGAACCTCAGTCCACAAGAGATGAAAGCCCTAAAAGTAATTAAAAACTGGGATGATACGGTGATTAAACCATCCGATAAGGGTGGTAACGTTGTCCTCTGGTCCAGATCACTTTATGTGAAGGAACTAGAGAGGCAACTGAGCGATACCACCTGCTACAGAAAACTCACCTTCAACCCTACTCAAGACTATGTGGCCCTATATTCCAGAATGATCGAAGAAGCTACACGCTCAGGGACCCTCACAAAAGCCCAATCAGACTTTCTGCACGTTAAGGACGTCAAGATACCAACATTGTATCTCCTCCCCAAAGTCCATAAAAATGAAAGGACACCTCCAGGCAGACCCATAGTGTCCGGCATAGGCAGCCTCACAGAGAGAGCCAGTCAGTTTGTGGACGCACACCTTAGGAATTATGTCCTCACGCTCCCATCGTATGTGAGGGATACGATGGAGGTGTTGAACAAATTACAGGATGTGACATTGAGTCAGGACGCATGGATAATAACCTGCGATATAGAAAGCCTTTACACGAGCATTCACCATCAATATGGCCTGGAGGCAGTCAAATACTTTTTACAAATGGACAAAAAAGACAACTTCCACGACTTAATCTTACAACTACTTCGGTTCGTTCTAACTAAGAACTATTTTGTGTGTAATGAAGGCTACTACCTCCAGGTGCGGGGGACTGTGATGGGGAGCACATGTGCCCCCACGTATGCCAACCTGTACCTGGGGTGGTGGGAGCGGGAAGTTGTCTTTAGTGAAGAAAATGAGAGATTTACTGAACACATCCTATTATGGATTAGATACATAGATGATCTCCTTATACTATGGGAGGGAGAAAAAGATCTATTTATCGAGATGATGAACGTCCTTAACAAAAACCATCTTAATTTACATCTGACATATGACATCAGCAAGAAAGCAGTGAATTATTTGGACCTGCATATCACAATCGAGGAAGACGGCTCTCTAACAACAGACATGTATAGGAAACAAACAGCCACGAACTCTTTATTACACAGCTCGAGTTCACATTTTCCTCCAGTGATACGAGGGCTACCAAAAGGAGAATTCCTGAGAGCTAAAAGGAACTGCTCTGACGAGGCCACCTATGAGAAGAGGGCCAAGGAACTTAGCATCCGCCTAATGGATAGAGGCTACAGCAAGAGGAGCATAAAAAGAGCCTACAATGCAACTAAGATGTACAAAAGAGAACAACTATTGGTACCCAAGACCAACAGGGAAGATAACCAAGAGGGTGAACCCATACGCTTTATAGGAACATACTGCCAGGAATGGCAGAAAATCCAGGGCATTTTAAATAAACATGTACATGTGTTAAAAACGGATCAGGATCTGGCCAAAATACTAGACGATCGGATCCAATTGAGTTGGCGAAGAAGTACCAACCTTCGTGACACTTTGGTACATAGCCATTTGGCCAAAATCAAAAGACCAACACAACAAAGAGTGGGCTCTTACAAATGTGGAACGTGTAAAGCCTGCTCAGTGATGACGCAGAGACAAGAATACACAGACAAATTTGGTCATGTATGGAAAATCAAGGATTTCATCAACTGCAATACAGCAGGAGTTGTGTACAACCTGGAGTGCCCCTGTAAGAAAACATACATCGGCAAAACTATAAGACCACTTAAAAAGAGATTGCTTGAGCACATCTCTAGCATCAGGAATGCAGAAAGGGATAAAAGGGCAATGAAAATACTTACCCCCGTTGCCCGTCATTTTCTCAGACATCATCAGAGCAAAACCATGGGCCTATCAGCCTATGGAATGCTGAAAATTGACATGGGGATAAGAAGAGGAGGTGTCGACACCGAACTCCTCAAGCAGGAGACCAGACTCATCTTTTTGATGAAGACCATGACACCCAATGGTCTCAACGAAGAGAACAGCTATTCTGCATTTCTATAAATACCATAATTCATGTGCCGGCATGCCATATCATAGTATCTGTCAGTGGATATCATCTTGACTCACCATACTATCCCACGGATATATTTTCTCTCATTCTATTCATTACACCCCCATATACTTACATGATTTTTGTCTCACATGTTCACACGTGTGTGTTGTTTAAAAAATTTTTTACAATGTTTTGATTCACTAGTTTTGGTTTTGAGTACGAAATATCATGCTCCAACTTCTATTTCGGACCTCATTTGAGGCACGTTACACACAGATTTGTGCAATATTGCATTTTTCTGGAAATTATATTGTCACCTAGAATATATGATGTATGACTCTGCGTGGACTAACATGCAGACTCTTTCTGCACCTGGCAGCACTTTATAAAGGAGTAACAGTATCTTCACTTCAGGATATACTCGTTCACATTGATTCACCATATATCTGCTCACATTTCTCTAGGTAGATATGTTTTATCCCCTTCTTTATACTCACAAATCCCTTCCCCCCCCTTTTTTTTGATATATCTAACAGTCAAATAAGGACAAGCACTAACACTATAACCCATAGGCTCTTTTGGTGAGACTCACTGTCATGTTGACACTCAGCAAATATTAATACTGCCATCTTCTCAACATATACCTAAGTATCCCTTATAGAGTATGAGAAGTGGAATAACAGCACCTTTGTGATTCTTGATAATTTTTAGGACTCAGATTCCTGCCGGTAAAACTACTCTACGCTCAGCAGGCTCGATTGACAGTAATCTCACAGCAATGTAAATATAAATTACAGTGGCGATCGCCTATTGCAAGGATATGGACCTCCTTGTTGACATATGAGAGACGCCGATCCGGGTCTCCATAGTAACGGCAGATATGCCAAGACACGCCCAACCCCACTTCGCCCACTGGAGCGTCATAGAGGAAGGACGCCAACTCCGGTCTCTATGACAACGCGTATACTGACGTTGCAACACACGTGGGTCAGAGAGCCTATTAGCGCAACTGGCAACCCGTGTACAGCATGCACATGTCAGACGCCGCACGCGATTTCCATGACTACCGTCCGACGCGTGTGACGTCGACACGCCGGACGCCAGTACACTTCCTGATAGGATTAGACATCCCAGATGACGCTGCAGAGGCGCGTCTGATTCGAACGCTAGGATTGGACAAATTACGATTACACCATACATATAAACCCGCTACGTGGCAGTGTCTGGTTGGCCCTGAGGAAGCTAATCTGCGAAGCGCGTGCCGGCTAGCGGTGCGCAGGCAGATGGCTTGCTAATTGTTATTATTTTTCATATAATGTATTTTGTGATTGTGTGCCTAGACTAGTGTTTGTATCCTTGAAGCCGCTATTCAGGCTCCTATACGCTTGTACTTGTGTGTCAGTACGTCTACTGTCAGCGAGGTACACTGCGCCCTTTAATTTATAAAGGAGTCCTATCCCTCCCTGGGTTGAGATCCCCTGGTGTATTAACACAGTGGGAAACCCAGACATACTTAGGAGGATTTGACAGTGCACTGGTGTGTATTTCTTCACCAGCACGTCACAGATAGGATTGCAACACATCTATAAATGCCCAATTAGGTGTGTGGATACAAAGGAGTCACAAGAGGTTGTTATACTCACTCCCAATGAGACTATTACCCGTAGCAAATGTCATAGTACGGATGAGCCCTTGCACTATATCTCATTAATATGAAATGTTGGAGATTTGAATTAACCCACTCCTACCCAGTACCTTACATGTGAAGATCTGGAAGCAGCCGCTGCGATTTATCTTTACTCGCAGGGTCTGCACAAGATCCAGATAGCATACACACAATCCTACCAGTGAAATACATATATCTTATAGCCATATCTGCCTGCCACCCCAGTCTTTTATTGTGTGAACCCCACCCATGTATGTTAAGTGTTTTTTTTTTTTTTTATATAAAATTTTCGCAGCCTTTTAAGTATGAAACAATAAAGGTTATATTTTAATAAATTTCCTGAGGTGCACCTTACCAAGGACATTCTTTTTCCTCTCGCAAATATGGTCCTAAACTTTTTTGTCCCAAGGTAGCACACCCCTATGGTCTTATAATATACTCATAAAGATCATCCACATTAGGGGTCCATAACTCTGATATATTCATCTTGTGCGATCGACCCAACCTACCCCTCTACCTGTAACGACGTGGTGAAGAAACTTCACCTTCTTGTCAATCAGCACAGATTGTCATAACAGTTTACTCTGTATTATAATAATACTCAATATATACGAGACGGTGTACTAGAAATTCACGTACACCCAGACAACCAGACTCTGTTCATAGGGTTATTGTTAATATCTTTGAAGTGTAACAAGCCACTGCACTAGCGACAATATGTCCAGCTCCGAGACCACAAGGGATCTTAATCCCACATTCAGCCTCAGTCAGGAACTGTCAAATAGACAGAGTAACCTACAAAAATGTATGGAATCATTATTAGAAACTGACATTTTGAACATTAATACCTCAAAAGAGGATTGGCTGAATGACTTATACCAACTGAAATTTGCCCTTATAAAACAATCAAAGACATTCTGGAACAAGATGACGTTCGAAAGCTATTTGAAGCAAAAGATAACACCACGGGGACTAAGACCACGTGTATTCCCCTCATTCGAACTTGCTGATGAAACCCTTAGACTAGAATGGGAGAAAACACTCACCCAATGTTCATTTGATTTAATAGGCATCTTGATAAAACACGATCAAATTATGCTTGACAAACACTCTACTGAAATCTCTAGACTGAGTTCTAAGTTGAAGGACTTTGAAGGGCTGGATAAATTCCAGAAGACCTATAATAAATTTAAAATTGAAATAGAAGGAATGGAGAAGGAAATTATTAGCAGAAAGAAAAACAAACTCCAAAGAGACATTGAAGACTTCAGAACGAACAGAGTATATAGATGGAATGTCCCCAGCAGTAGGAGGGCACAACCTTCCAACCCTCTCAACTACAGCACCTATGACATTGATTCCTCAGGGAGTGAAACAACCACTGACACTCTATTAAGAAACCCACAGAGGAATTTTTTAGGGGTGAGCCCAAGAGACACGAGAGAGCGACTAGGCTGGGACACCGCAGGACAAGGAGGGGGAAGAAGAAAAAAGAGACCCACAAGAGATTGGAGGGAAGATCCGAGAGATTTCCAACGATATCGGAAATAAGATCTGACTCCGACTCCCTCAAAATAATAAATTTGTCTGATCATATTCTTACCGACATACAGACACAGGTGTTACAGAGGGGTCTTTCTTTCTCCCCTACTAGCTCCTTTAATCGGTTTGAAATAGAGAAGGACCTGAATTTATTCTCCAGAAAACTGTTACTCAAAAAGTTTTTCAGTACAAAGCAAAGTGACCCTGTAGAGAATGATGCTAATAATCCTGAATCCCCTACCTGTCCAGTCCCACTCTTTAGTAGAGAAGAGGAACAGATCATATCTTTCTTGGAAGATCTGCAGGAGGAAGGATCATCTGATCTGACTGATAGGGACACTGGTGACAACAGTGACATACAAAGGATCAAACTCAAAAAGAAATCCAAGTTTTATCCCAGTTTCCAGATCTGCCCTGTTGTCAAAATCTACACAGACCTGGTCAGTCAAGACTTAGACCAGCTGGAGTCACAAAAGCATACTTACCAATATGAAAAGAACCTCAGTCCACAAGAGATGAAAGCCCTAAAAGTAATTAAAAACTGGGATGATACGGTGATTAAACCATCCGATAAGGGTGGTAACGTTGTCCTCTGGTCCAGATCACTTTATGTGAAGGAACTAGAGAGGCAACTGAGCGATACCACCTGCTACAGAAAACTCACCTTCAACCCTACTCAAGACTATGTGGCCCTATATTCCAGAATGATCGAAGAAGCTACACGCTCAGGGACCCTCACAAAAGCCCAATCAGACTTTCTGCACGTTAAGGACGTCAAGATACCAACATTGTATCTCCTCCCCAAAGTCCATAAAAATGAAAGGACACCTCCAGGCAGACCCATAGGGTGACATTCTATGCTTGCACATAAATGCGCATGTTTTTTTAGCGCACCACATCGCCGCAAATCGCATTTTTACAAATCGCACTTTTCAGTCATAATTCGCATATTTAATGTGATGCGTTTTGGAGGCTGAAAAGTGCGAATAGGTGCGATTTGCGGCGAAGTGGTGCGCTTTTAAGTAACAAAATAGTGCGAATTCTTCCGCCGGTCATGTGCGATTTTTGGACCAACCGGAGTGCGATATACAAAACTGTCTCCGCATGAGTAAGAACCCCCCAACCTATTGGCCCACCTGTGTCCCCTCCATTATGCATCACACCCCCTATATAAAGGGTCATTGGCGCCATTTCACTCTTTGATAGGAAGTAAGGAGCATGGAGAGGAGCAGTGGCAGTGTGCGTTCAGGAACAGGTGTTGGTGGCAGAGTGAGGAGTGGCAGAGGGAGCAGTGGCAGAGTGAGGAGTGGCAGAGGGAGCAGTGGCAGAGGGAGCAGTGGCAGAGGGACCAGTGGCAGAGGGAGCAGTGGCAGAGGGACCAGTGGCAGAGGGACCAGTGGCAGCAGCCAGACAAGTGTGAGAGGCAGCAGTGTGGCAGGCAGCATGGCCACAGCAAGGGCAGCCTCACACCAGGCCCTGGGCGTCCAGCCCCAGCAGGAGGAGGTGGAGGATCCGCTGGCATCCCCATCCTACAGCCAAGACCTTGATCATACCCCACACCAGCTGCAGGAGGGCCACATGTCAGAGGTGGAGGCAGATGGTGGTGAGGAGGAGGAAGACACTGCCATGGAGGAGGAGGGCTACATGGCTGGTGTTGAAAATGAGGAGGAGGAGGAGGAGGTTGAAGCTGGCCGCACCAAAAGTGGCAGAAAGGTGCGTTTTTCCTATGAAGAAAATGCAGCACTTGTCCGGGCTATCCTGCCAGTGTTTGAGCGTTTGCTTGGCAAATCTCACCACAAGACCACTGCACAGCGCAAAAGGGCTATGTGGAAGGACATCACCCAGGCGGTGAACGCTGTGAGTCAGCACAAGCGCCTGGTCCGCAATGTGAAAAAGAGATTCAACGACATCAAAAGGCAGTTGAAGAATAAAATGGCCATGGAGTTGGAGGAGGCCACCAAGACTGGAGGAGGAAGCCCCACCACTGTGTGCTACAATTCGTATGAGGTGAAGCTGAAGCGCATCATCCCCCCTGAGGTCCTGCCTGGCATGCACGTGGCGGATACCGATAGGCCACAAACGCCATCTAGAGCTGGTAAGTGTGACCACATGCAATCCTAAACATACATGCTAATGTATTATAACTATAATGTTCACTTGTATTGTTATGCTAAGTAAAGTGCTGCTGTGGAACTACATAGCCCAGCAAGGTCATGCACAAGAAATTGCCTGCTACTCCTTTAAAATTGCTGATAATGCTGGGCCTTGTTGTTCCACAACTGCTCACATTGATTAACACTGTAACATTCTTTCTAGCAGCCTAACATGTATGTGGACAAAAACCCAGAGGTGTACTGGTGGTTTAGCTGCCATGCCTACATAGCAAAGATTATACAATAGTTGTCATGTGTACAATAGTGTAATTTTATTAATGTCACAGAAAAATCTGTGGGTTCCAAAACAAAATGGTGCCAAAGAAATAAAGCAGTCCTTGTCCAAAGGGTATTGTCCATTATTGTCATCTCAATGCCTGTTTGCACAAAATGCTTCCCCATTGCAAGGTCCATAATGCCTGCCCATCTTTCCTTGCACAGATTGTCCGTCCCGAAGTGCTCACGCATCCAAGACCAGAAGGCCCGTTGCTGCAGAATCTGCGGAAGCAGGTAAATGAACAAAAAACACACCATTACACATACAGTACACACACCCATGTCACCTCAACAATATCTCATACCACATTCAACTCCTGTTGCTACATTGCAACGGAAATGAATGTCATCTGAGCTACGCATGTGACATATTATTAATGTGAATGTTACATGCTGTATCGGGGTACATGTGTAAGTACATAACACCCCTAGGTATTTGCGTCCAGCATCTCAAGCCCTATGTAAAACAGTATAGAGGACAGTGTGGCCTATATATGCATGAGTACTTACCTCTTCTCTGTATCCACAGGTGCTATACAACTAGGGTCAAACCAAACAGATTCTTCAATGATGGTGCTAGACGAAATGGACATCATTCTTGAACCAGTCGACACCTTTGCGGCAGAGGAAGAAATACAGACCTCGTCACAGAGTGATCTTCCCCCAAGTGGGGTGTCTCCCAACCCACCCCCACCCACCAACACACCCCATACAGCCGCTTCGGCTTCCCAAGTAGCTAACTCCTTGGTTAATTTCAAGGAAAAACAGATAGAATTCATGGCCTCCCAAAGCCTCCAAATAGGTAATATCCAGGGGTACATGCGTGACACCTTCCTTCAGTTACGGAAAATGGCACGTAGTGTACGGGTAGGTGTAGGCACTCATGTGCGCATTGCTAACAGCATTGACACCCGTCTTGCTGAGCTAACTGCTGCTGTAAGGGAGCAGAATAGGCATATTGGCAGCCTGGCGCAAAGTATTGCTGCACTCACCCAATCATGCACAGCGCAGACTAATGCCTTACTAGCTATGCAGGCCCAAATCCAGCAGCTGGAAGCCAATGTGGGAGGTGGCACAGCATCCACCCTCAGCAGTGTATCCAGCACCCCAATAAGTGGCTCCCCCACTTCCCCACCCCGTCGGAGTGTTAGGACCCGTGGTGGGCTTGGTACAGGGTCTAGAAGTGGTGTAGGGGTGCCTGATGCTGGGAGAAGGTAGCTCCTACATATGTTTCATTATTTTTCCCATTCCCAATCATCTTGTAACATGCCCCCAGAGTTGTTATTTTTCACCTGCAAAAATGCAGATTGCGTCTGAGAAAGTATACAGAAGTAAAAATGTCTAGCCGCATACCATTGTGTTTGTGTATTATTTTTTAAGCAATTATTGTGTGCAGTCTAAAATATTGCAATGGTATATGACAATGGGATTGCACTAAAGTAGTGTGGGGTATCTCCTTGGCTGGCAAAGGTTGTGCATCTACATATTCCAGCAGGCTCTGACACTCATGGTTTGGACTGTAATGCTTAGAGTGTGTCAGGGCATGCTGGCACGTGTAGTTCCACACCACCAGTGAGACATGTTTGACTGCATACATCATTCATACATGTCTGAAAAGTAGCTAGATATCAGCAAGGGATAGGTCAGCACCACCATCTGCATCCGTTGGGCTCTGTGTATTAGGCTAAATGTGGGTGGAAGCAGATGGTATTGGTCACACATTAGTTAATGAGTACACTTACAGCACAGGTACATTTTGCAGTACAGGGCACATGTGCTTACCAGAAAAGTATCGGCTGATGATGTGTGTGCGCACCAGATTCCCCCTCTGCGTACCCCTCACTACCGGAGGTGTGGTAGGTTGGGCTTCCTCAACGACTGCTGCATGCTCCTCCTCCACATAGGCAGGTTGAGACAGGGCTATGTTGTGCAGCATGCAGCAAGCCTGGATAATCATGACTACTTTGCCAGGGTGGTAAAGCAGTGTACCCGACGACCTGTCCAAACACCGGAAGCGACTCTTCAAGACGCCAAATGTGCGCTCCACCACATTGCGGGTTGCAATGTGGGCTTCATTATACCGGTGCTGTGCAGGGCCCTCTGGGGTGCGCAAAGGTGTCATGAGCCAGGAAACACAACCATATCCTGAGTCACCTAAAACACAGATAGGAAGTGATTGCCTTATATGGTAATGTATGTGTTGATTTCAAACAGGACACAATGGTAGAAGAGCAATATGCTTGTGAAAGAGGAAACACACACATTGCAGCAGGTACAATTAGGGACAGACAGGGTATTATGTTAAAAGGTACTTACCTAGTAGCCAGCCCTCTGGCATTTGGTGGTTGGTAAATCTGTTCCAGAGGGCTGAGTGTCTCAGAATATAGGCGTCATGGCAGTTTCCCGGAAAGCCTGCAACAACACTCAGGATTTTCAAATTTGCATTGGATACAACCTGCACGTTCAGGGAGTGCCGCCCACGCCTATTGACGTAGACGTGTCCCCGCACGTGCGGTGCCCTAATCCCAATGTGTGTGCAGTCTATAGCTCCCAGCACGCGAGGGAATGCTGAGAGTCTATAGAAAGCCAACTTGTGGTCCTGCCACTCCTGCTCAGAACTGGGGAATCTGATGTATGTCCGCCACAACTTCTTTAAAGCAAGTAACACTTGAGTGAAATGCTTAGAGAAAGTGGCCTGTGATACCCCCAAGGCCCATGAGGTCACAGACTGAGTGGAGCCTGTGGCCAAATAGTAGAGGGCACACATTTATTTGTGCAGCCCAGACACTGCATAGTTGCCTTCCCCAAAAGGGTCCAAATCCTCTCTCACCTGCTCATATAAGTCCAACAGGTTAATGCGGTTCAGCCTAAACATCCCCACAACCTGCTGATCCGAGAGGGAGTCCAGGTAGAGCCGAGCACGATACATACGTGGGGTACGCAGTAGTCGGGGGGCTACCTGGATCTGGCGCGCAGCTTCCTCCCTCCTGCGCAGCTCCTCCAAATGGGCCACATCACAAATCATCAACTCCAAACCACTCTGCAAAATCTCCATGTTTCAAACCCTCACAGGTGTCCTAAATGCTGTTGGGGTTTATGTAGGGGTGTTTGTGAGTGAAAATGAGGGCACCTGTGTTGAAATTAACCATGTGTGCACTTGACCAAAATGAGTTCTGTGCAAATTCGCCAAACAGAACCTGGTCTGAAATAAGTGCGATAATTAGACACCTAAAAAGTGCGATTTGCGAAAACGCATTGCATTAAATAAGCGATTTGTATACTTTCCTATACGAAAACATCTGGATGCGATATAAATGCGAAATAATCTCGCACTTTTGTTCCGCATACCTTAACGCACATATTATGCGATTTCAGCCCCTTAGCGCATCCCATTAAATTGGCGATTTCAGGGAAAAATGCGATATCGCCATTTTGTGGTCTAATTAACGCCAAAAAAAGCAGATCTCATCCCATAGAATGTCACCCATGGTGTCCGGCATAGGCAGCCTCACAGAGAGAGCCAGTCAGTTGTGGACGCACACCTTAGGAATTATGTCCTCACGCTCCCATCGTATGTGAGGGATACGATGGAGGTGTTGAACAAATTACAGGATGTGACATTGAGCCAGGACGCATGGATAATAACCTGCGATATAGAAAGCCTTTACACAAGCATTCACCATCAATATGGCCTGGAGGCAGTCAAATACTTTTTACAAATGGACAAAAAAGACAACTTCCACGACTTAATCTTACAACTACTTCGGTTCGTTCTAACTAAGAACTATTTTGTGTGTAATGAAGGCTACTACCTCCAGGTGCGGGGGACTGCGATGGGGAGCACATGTGCCCCCACGTATGCCAACCTGTACCTGGGGTGGTGGGAGCGGGAAGTTGTCTTTAGTGAAGAAAATGAGAGATTTACTGAACACATCCTATTATGGATTAGATACATAGATGATCTCCTTATACTATGGGAGGGAGAAAAAGATCTATTTATCGAGATGATGAACGTCCTTAACAAAAACCATCTTAATTTACATCTGACATATGACATCAGCAAGAAAGCAGTGAATTATTTGGACCTGCATATCACAATCGAGGAAGACGGCTCTCTAACAACAGACATGTATAGGAAACAAACAGCCACAAACTCTTTATTACACAGCTCGAGTTCACATTTTCCTCCAGTGATACGAGGGCAACCAAAAGGAGAATTCCTGAGAGCTAAAAGGAACTGCTCTGACGAGGCCACCTATGAGAAGAGCACCAAGGAACTTAGCATCCGCCTAATGGATAGAGGCTACAGCAAGAGGAGCATAAAAAGAGCCTACAATGCAACTAAGATGTACAAAAGAGAACAACTATTAGTACCCAAGACCAACAGGGAAGATAACCAAGAGGGTGAACCCATACGCTTTATAGGAACATACTGCCAGGAATGGCAGAAAATCCAGGGCATTTTAAATAAACATGTACATGTGTTAAAAACGGATCAGGATCTGGCCAAAATACTAGACGATCGGATCCAATTGAGTTGGCGAAGAAGTACCAACCTTCGTGACACTTTGGTACATAGCCATTTGGCCAAAATCAAAAGACCAACACAACAAAGAGTGGGCTCTTACAAATGTGGAACGTGTAAAGCCTGCTCAGTGATGACGCAGAGACAAGAATACACAGACAAATTTGGTCATGTATGGAAAATCAAGGATTTCATCAACTGCAATACAGCAGGAGTTGTGTACAACCTGGAGTGCCCCTGTAAGAAAACATACATCGGCAAAACTATAAGACCACTTAAAAAGAGATTGCTTGAGCACATCTCTAGCATCAGGAATGCAGAAAGGGATAAAAGGGCAATGAAAATACTTACCCCCGTTGCCCGTAATTTTCTCAGACATCATCAGAGCAAAACCACGGGCCTATCAGCCTATGGAATGCTGAAAATTGACATGGGGATAAGAAGAGGAGATGTAGACACCAAACTCCTCAAGCAGGAGACCAGACTCATCTTTTTGATGAAGACCATGACACCCAATGGTCTCAACGAAGAGAACAGCTATTCTGCATTTCTATAAATACCATAATTCATGTGCCGGCATGCCATATCATAGTATCTGTCAGTGGATATCATCTTGACTCACCATACGATCCCACGGATATATTTTCTCTCATTCTATTCATTACACCCCCATATACTTACATGATTTTTGTCTCACATGTTCACATGTGTGTGTTGTTTACATTTTTTTTACAATGTTTTGATTCACTAGTTTTGGTTTTGTTTTTTGGACCTCATTTGAGGCACGTAACACAGATTTGTGCAATATTGCATTTTTCTGGAAATTATATTGTCACCTAGAATATATGATGTATGACTCTGCGTGGACTAACATGCAGACTCTTTCTGCACCTGGCAGCACTTTTTAATGGAGTAACAGTATCTTCACTTCAGGATATACTCGTTCACATTGATTCACCATATATCTGCTCACATTTCTCTAGGTAGATATGTTTTATCCCCTTCTTTATACTCACAAATCCCTTCCCCCCCTTTTTTTTGATATATCTAACAGTCAAATAAGGACAAGCACTAACACTATAACCCATAGGCTCTTTTGGTGAGACTCACTGTCATGTTGACACTCAGCAAATATTAATACTGCCATCTTCTCAACATATACCTAAGTATCCCTTATAGAGTATGAGAAGTGGAATAACAGCACCTTTGTGATTCTTGATAATTTTTAGGACTCAGATTCCTGCCGGTAAAACTACTCTACGCTCAGCAGGCTCGATTGACAGTAATCTCACAGCAATGTAAATATAAATTACAGTGGCGATCGCCTATTGCAAGGATACGGACCTCCTTGTTGACATATGAGAGACGCCGATCCGGGTCTCCATAGTAACAGCAGATATGCCGAGACACGCCCAACCCCACTTCGCCCACTGGAGTGTCATAGAGGAAGGACGCCAACTCCGGTCTCTATGACAACGCGTATACTGACGTTGCAACACACGTGGGTCAGAGAGCCTATTAGCGCAACCCGTGTACAGCATGCACACGTCAGACGCCGCACGCGATTTCCATGACTACCGTCCGACACGTGTGACGTCGACACGCCGGACGCCAGTACACTTCCTGATAGGATTAGACATCCCAGATGACGCTGCAGAGGCGCATCTGATTCGAACGCTAGGATTGGACAAATTACGATTACACCATACATATAAACCCGCTACGTGGCAGTGTCTGGTTGGCCCTGAGGAAGCTAATCTGCGAAGCGCGTGCCGGCTAGCGGTGCGCAGGCAGATGGCTTGCTAATTGTTATTATTTTTCATATAATGTATTTTGTGATTGTGTGCCTAGACTAGTGTTTGTATCCTTGAAGCCGCTATTCAGGCTCCTATACGCTTGTACTTGTGTGTCAGTACGTCTACTGTCAGCGAGGTACACTGCGCCCTTTAATTTATAAAGGAGTCCTATCCCTCCCTGGGTTGACATCCCCTGGTGTATTAACACAGTGGGAAACCCAGACATACTTAGGAGGATTTGACAGTGCACTGGTGTGTATTTCTTCACCAGCACGTCACAGATAGGATTGCAACACATCTATAAATGCCCAATTAGGTGTGTGGATACAAAGGAGTCACAAGAGGTTGTTATACCCACTCCCAATGAGACTATTACCTGTAGCAAATTTCATAGTACGGATGAGCCCTTGCACTATATCTCATTAATATGAAATGTTGGAGATTTGAATTAACCCACTCCTACCCAGTACCTTACATGTGAAGATCTGGAAGCAGCCGCTGCGATTTATCTTTACTCGCAGGGTCTGCACAAGATCCAGATAGCATACACACAATCCTACCAGTGAAATACGTATATCTTATAGCCATATCTGCATGCCACCCCAGTCTTTTATTGTGTGAACCCCACCCATGTATGTTAAGTGTTTTTATTTATTTTTTTTATAAAATTTTCGCAGCCTTTTAAGTATGAAACAATAAAGGTTATATTTTAATAAATTTCCTGAGGTGCACCTTACCAAGGACATTCTTTTTCCTCTTGCAAATATTGTCCTAAACTTTTTTGTCCCAAGGTAGCACACCCCTATGGTCTTATAATATACTCATTAAGATCATCCACATTAGGGGTCCATAACTCTGATATATTCATCTTGTGCGATCGACCCAACCTACCCCTCTACATGCCTTACTGTACACCAGTACTGTGCAGTACAGTATGTTACCGCCGCCACTGCCCTCCCAATGTTAATGTTCCCTGCCTGGGGTGTGGTCTGTACAGTACTCATAGGCGTGCCCAGTTAGACATGCCCAATAGGTGGTGCTAGGCACACCACTTTGACAGTGCACCCCCTAATTCAATGTGCTGCGCACGCCTATGAGTACTGTACAGACCACACCCCAGGCAGGGAACATTAACATTGGGAGGGCAGTGGCGGCGGTAACATACTGTACTTGCACCCTTAACACTCTGCCTGTGCACCCTTAACACTCAATGTGCGCACACCTATGACAGTACTGTACTGTACAGTACTGTACAGTATATCAGCACTGATATGCAAACCAGACCTGTGCTACAAACACCACAGCAGACAGTGACACCCCAGTGACACCTCAGGCAGGGAACAGAAGCTGCATGGATATTCTAAGATGGCGGGTGCTAGAATGAACACTAGTCCGTATCCCCTACAGTATGTTCAGTATTTCATACAGAATGGTGTTCTGTTGTCCATGCCTCCTACCCACACACAGTACTGTATGGGGCTCTGAAGATCTGTCCTGGCAGTCTTTGGCCCCCGTCTGTGTCTATGCTCCAATATGGTTCTCTTCCTATTCCTCTACAGTATGTGCCCCCTCCCTGTCTGTCTGTCTGTCCGCCCACCCATCTACAGTATGCCCCCCCTCCATCCGCTGTCAATCTACAGTACAGTTCTGTATAGTACAGTACTGTACAGTATGTCCCCATCCATCTTTCTGTCCAACTACAGTATGCTCCCCTCCTAGTCTGTCTGTCTAAGCCCCATCTGTTAACGTACTGTACTTTTGTTTATCGCTTCATCCCTTTTATTGAAAAAAAAAGCTCATGTCTATGCAGTACGGTCACATCATTTTCACTACTGTTATACCATAATACAATACTGTATGCTACTGTATTGTACTGTAACTAATGTACTGTACTGTACAGATACTGTACTGTATGTACTGTATTAACTTGAATCTTATTGTTGTGTATTGTAGAGTGCACTGCCTACTGAAGATGGTGAAAACAAAAAAATTCTATTCTGTAGAACTTTCACTTGCATGTCCCAAGAGAATGGCTGCATTAGTGCCACGCATTAAAAATAATATCGTTAAGAAGAAAGCAGGAAAAGAAAATATTCCTGTTGTCAAACTACGGAAAAATGCCAAGGCCAAGAACAAGTCTTTGTATTACGAGACTGGAGGAGATTTTCACGATGAATGTCTGGTGCAAGACATTAACACTGATACACAGCAAGACATTAACACAGTGACAGATGTGTCAGTTCCCGTAGATAATGACTTGCACCCTTTGGAGCTTCACATTACACCGCTTGAACAAAAATCTCAATCACCATCCCGTAGGAAACTTAACTTTCTGGATCACAACCCACCACAATGTAGCTGCACAGGGCTGGTGAGAGACATTTTGGGCAAGATGACCCGCCTGGAAACCCAAAACAATGGACTGTCTGTACATGTGGATGAACTGAAAGCGGAAATTCATTTACTGACAGGACAAATTAAAGTGCTGTCAGGAGGTCTGAATGACATGCTTGCTCAAGCCAAACAATGGCAAGCTGCTACAGGGCCTCCCATTACACCCACAACATCTAATCCAGTACAATCACAATTTGACTGCCCTGATGCATTTGAAACAAAGGATTGTGACTTGGAAATGACCCAACCAACCACATCTTTCCACTTCTCTGATTTGGAGATGACACCAGCTTCATCCAACCGATTGCCCAGCCCTAGCATGGACACAGAAACTGTTTTCCAAATGAATTGGTGAACATGGACACCACACCAGTGTCATCTCACTGGTTGCCTCCCACACATAATGCTTCAGCTACACAACAACGTCAGACCAACTTAACAAGTACCCCACTGACATCTCACTGGTTGGCTGACAGACACAATGCACCCAAGCCTCTAACAACATGGACACTGCAATGGTTGCATCATCCCAATTGTCCCCTGGAAATATGATCGTCGCAACCTTACCTCAACATCAAAGAACATCACCTCTCCACGAAAGAACACCTAGCATACCAAAAGAATTGTGCGCTGTGGGGATTTCCTTGCCTGACATGCCACTCAAAGTCATCACAGCTGAGGGTGTCAACACTCTCTTTGAAGCAGCGAAGATGGAAATGCACCGTTATACCCAACAGATTTTCCAAGAGCATGTTTCTTTTGACCTGTATAAGAATTGGTGCAATCGGGTCAATTTTAATGGTCAACGTAATAAATTCGCAATCCCAGAAAACCTGCGCCTCGATTTAGTGACACGACTCAAGGAAAAATTTGAGCTTACAAAGGCTGAATGTACCAAGATAAAGGACACTTTAAATGGATTGCTACGGATGCCCAGAGTTACACGCTGGATGTGCTTACTGTAGCACAGCAACTGGAGTCGTCTCTTCAAACTGGCATCTACTGTACTCACAGAACAAAGGACAGGCAATGAAATGGAAAAAAAGTAAGTTTATGATCTTACTGTACATTATCTCTCTCCCATCCCCTTCCCCTGCCAACATGTGTCTCTCTCCCCCCCTGAAATCCTTGTGACCATTCAGTACTAACGCTATTATTTTTTCTTCCCTCCCCTTATCCACCATGCCACTCTACCATGAGCAAAATCAAGCGTGTTTGGGACAGAGAACAAAGGACAGGCAATGAAATGGAAAAAAAGTACGTTTATGATCTTACTGTACATTATCTCTCTCCCTCTCTCCCGTCTCCTTCCCCTGCCAACATGTGTCTCTCTCCCCCCCCCCTGAAATCCTTGTGACCATTCAGTACTAACGCTATTCTTTTTTCTTCTCTCCCCATACCACTCTACCATGAGCAAAATCAAGCGTGTTTGGCCCATAGAACAAAGGACAGCCACTGCCTTGTAAAAAGCTTTGTTGT
Source organism: Crinia signifera (assembly GCF_055691185.1). Taxonomy (NCBI): domain Eukaryota; kingdom Metazoa; phylum Chordata; class Amphibia; order Anura; family Myobatrachidae; genus Crinia; species Crinia signifera. Next base: position 56,407,019 of record NC_139227.1, read on the forward strand.
GACCAACAGTACTTTAAATTATTGTACCTAAAATATGACTTTGTCCTGTTTAAATTAATGTACTTTGTGTTTTTAAAAAAAAAAAAAAATTATTACTGTATACTGTATTTTAAGTCCCCACACATGATTCTAATTGTATGGTACTGTATAAAGAAGTTTTTGAAAGATGTATTGTACTGACACCTGCCCAGTATACTGTATTGTAATAATTACAAACTGCAAACCATCTTTAATGAAATGTACTGACAGTAATGATTTTTATAAATTTTTTAATCAACTAAACAAACAAAAATAAAAATTTATTAAATTAATCGCATCAGCAAATCAAATATCTGGTTGATCACGCCCTGGAGCATCATCACCACTCTTCTTAATTCATCTGTGAAAATAAAGAAACAAACAATGTACAGTTTAGAACAGAAATACAGTACAGGTTGAATACTGTACAGTGAGCATTACTACTGTATTACTACAGTATACTGTACTTTACCTCTATCCATGGGTGGTGGATTTGGAGAAGGGACGGAGGCTGCCTGGTCCTCTTGTACCTGTCACAACTGAAGGGCTGGATGAAGTCGTGTGGTGTGTAGCAACCGGAGGCGGACCAGAGGAGGAAGGATTAAATCGCGCAGGTTTAATAATAGAATTCATCAATGGAAACAATACACACTTGAATACTTTCTTTAAATGGCAGTTAGTGGTAAATAATACTTGAGCCAGCAAGGCACTTTTAGAAGAAGAAAGTTCATTTAAATAATGACAGTTCAATAGCACAGGACGACAGGCAGGGGTCTTGAAGAATAAGAGGATCCGGAAAGAGAATGTACTTGATGGTAAATGAAGGATCCTTGAAGACTGGAAGAAGATGAATGATGAAATGAAGATTGCAGAATTGCTTGGAAGCAGGAGACTTGAAGAGCTAGGCCAGGAAGCTCAGGGATACAGGCAGAGGCCAGACTGTGGAGAGAACTGGCAGCGATGGGGTTAAGCAGTAGCCTAGACCAGCACAGAGCACGAGCAAGGCACCAAGGTCAGGAGAGGTGAGTCAGAGAGCCGGAGTCAGCTGGGAGCTGTGAACGCCTCGGGAGACTCTTTGTACTGACACTGAACAGCCCTAGGCAGATCCCCTATATCCCAAGAGGGCGGCTGCCATTGGCTGTCAGGTCAGTATGGGCGGAAACCTCAGACCTGGGCCAATCTGCTATTTGCCCTTAACCAAGATGGCGACGCCGGCCTCCCGGCACCATTACAGCACACACTGCTACACCTGTCAGCGTCCCACGCTGCCTGCTGCCCACCAGACTGCCGCTGCCCGCTGCCGCTGACCCGGAGACCACTACACGCTAGCCGACGGCGGGCGCGAACGGGTGAGTAATATGCCCACCGCGCACCGCCGCGGCTGCGTGTGACAGTACCCCCCCTTTTCTGGGTGACCCCAGGGCACCTACGCACCTTGTGTGGGTTCCTTTGGAAGAATTGCCTCACCAGACGGGGAGCATGAAGATCTGCAGCATCAACCCAGGAGTTCTCTTCAGGACCGAATCCAAGCCATTCTACCAGATACTGCAGATGGGCATTGCGACAACGTGAGTCGATGATGCGCCTCACCTCGAACTCTGTCTCTTTCTCTGAGCCAATCTTGGGCGGTTTGGGCACCTTCTTCTGATATAAGTTCAATCTCAAGGGCTTTAGAAGAGACACATGAAAAGAATTTGAGATCTTCAGGGAAGAAGGAAGCTGTAGTCTGTAGGCGACAGGGTTAATAACTTGAGTAATTGGGAATGGCCCGATGAACCGGGGAGCCAGCTTCATAGATGGTAACCGAAGGCGTATGTGGCGGGTAGACAGCCACACTCGATCTCCAACCTTCAATTTGGGGGCCGCTCTTCTTTTCCTGTCCGCCATCCTTTTGTATCGAGCGGATGCTTTGAGGAGAGCGGTATGAACGTCTGACCAGAGGGCGGCTGCCATTGGCTGTCAGGTCAGTATGGGCGGAAACCTCAGACCTGGGCCAATCTGCTATTTGCCCTTAACCAAGATGGCGACGCCGGCCTCCCGGCACCATTACAGCACACACTGCTACACCTGTCAGCGTCCCACGCTGCCTGCTGCCCACCAGACTGCCGCTGCCCGCTGCCACTGACCCGGAGACCACTACACGCTAGCCGACGGCGGGCGCGAACGGGTGAGTAATATGCCCGCCGCGCACCGCCGCGGCTGCGTGTGACCGTACCCTTGGCACTGTGGAAAAATGAGAAAATATGCTTTATAAATAAAGTTGTTATTACTGTATTATTATTATTATTACTTGTAATACAGTAAGTTATGGTTATTACTGTAAATTAAGTGTGCGACGTGCAGCATATGGCCAGCGGCTCAAAAGGGAAGGAGGCTGCTGCGGCTCTGGTAGGCGGGAATGCAGTTTAAAAAGGAAGGAGGCTGCGGCTCCGGCAGGCATCTGATAAGAAGAGTGCTTAGTGCTTCCCGAAAGTGTGTGCAGTGCGCCCCCCCAAGCAATGAGCATGAATGAGCACAGTTTCTATTATCCCTGTTTTACAAACATTTGTCAAGCCCTGGCATAATGTGTAATGGGCAGTATGGTGTGTAGCATTATGTAGAATGGGCATTACTGTGTGTGGCATTATGCGGCGGAATGGACATTACTGTGCATGGCATTATGTGGAATTGGCATTACTGTTTGTGTAATTATCTCTAATGGGCATTAAAGTGTGTGGCATCTTGTGTAATGATAGGCAGTGATGGACATGTCCAGTGATTGACATGCCCCTGGAATGGTGCACCCCCTAATAAAATGGGCTACGCACACCTATTGTATGTACAGGAATGCTTACTTTCTTTGCAGAATTGCTTGGAAGCAGGAGACTTGAAGAGCTAGGCCAGGAAGCTCAGGGATACAGGCAGAGGCCAAACTGTGGAGAGAACTGGCAGCGATGGGGTTAAGCAGTAGCCTAGACCAGCACAGAGCACGAGCAAGGCACCAAGGTCAGGAGAGGTGAGTCAGAGAGCCGGAGTCAGCTGGGAGCTGTGAACGCCTCGGGAGACTCTTTGTACTGACACTGAACAGCCCTAGGCAGATCCCCTATATCCCAAGAGGGCGGCTGCCATTGGCTGTCAGGTCAGTATGGGCGGAAACCTCAGACCTGGGCCAATCTGCTATTTGCCCTTAACCAAGATGGCGACGCCGGCCTCCCGGCACCATTACAGCACACACTGCTACACCTGTCAGCGTCCCACGCTGCCTGCTGCCCACCAGACTGCCGCTGCCCGCTGCCGCTGACCCGGAGACCACTACACGCTAGCCGACGGCGGGCGCGAACGGGTGAGTAATATGCCCACCGCGCACCGCTGCGGCTGCGTGTGACAGTACCCCCCCTTTTCTGGGTGACCCCAGGGCACCTATGCACCTTGTGTGGGTTCCTTTGGAAGAATTGCCTCACCAGACGGGGAGCATGAAGATCTGCAGCATCAACCCAGGAGTTCTCTTCAGGACCGAATCCAAGCCATTCTACCAGATACTGCAGATGGGCATTGCGACAACGTGAGTCGATGATGCGCCTCACCTCGAACTCTGTCTCTTTCTCTGAGCCAATCTTGGGCGGTTTGGGCACCTTCTTCTGATATAAGTTCAATCTCAAGGGCTTTAGAAGAGACACATGAAAAGAATTTGAGATCTTCAGGGAAGAAGGAAGCTGTAGTCTGTAGGCGACAGGGTTAATAACTTGAGTAATTGGGAATGGCCCGATGAACCGGGGAGCCAGCTTCATAGATGGTAACCGAAGGCGTATGTGGCGGGTAGACAGCCACACTCGATCTCCAACCTTCAATTTGGGGGCCGCTCTTCTTTTCCTGTCCGCCATCCTTTTGTATCGAGCGGATGCTTTGAGGAGAGCGGTATGAACGTCTGACCAGATTTTCGCAAACCGTTGTAAGGAAGCAGCAGCTGCAGGAACATCGGAAGAAGATAAGTCTGAGAAATCTGGAGATCGGGGATGTTTGCCAAAAACAGTGAAAAAGGGAGTGGTGCCAGAGGATGAATGATAAGAGTTATTGTGCGCATATTCCGCCCAAGGCAGAAGGTCTACCCAGTCGTCTTGAGAAGAAGAGACGAATAAGCGAATGAAGGCTTCCAAGTCTTGGTTGACGCGTTCCATCTGCCCGTTGGTTTGTGGGTGGAAAGCGGTGGAGAACTTGAGTTTGACTTGTACAGCGGAACAGAGGGCCCTCCAAAACTTTGCAACAAACTGCACTCCACGGTCAGATATAATCTCTTTGGGCAACCCATGGAGTTTGAAGATTGTGGAAATGAAGAGCTGAGCCAAAACTGGAGCGGATGGGAGGCCTTTCAATGGGAAGAAGTGCACCATTTTTGAGAACCGGTCAACTACCACCCAGATTACCGTATGCCCTTTGGAGGGAGGAAGTTCGCAGATAAAGTCCATAGACAAGTGGGACCATGGTTCTGTGGGTAAGGCTAGAGGTAGAAGAGGACCGGCAGGGGACGTTCTGGAGGACTTATGCTGGGCGCACTTTACACAGGAGGCGACAAAGCTGGTTACATCTCGACGAATGGTGGGCCACCAATATGAACATAATAGAAACATTAGGGTCTTCTGTGCACCAGTATGTCCTGCGAAACGGGAAGCGTGTGCCCAGGACAGCACTCTCTTGCGAAGATTGAGGGGAACAAAGGTTTTGCCCGGAGGAGGTGAAGGTTGGACCGTAACTTGAGCAAAAACCAGGGGATCGAGGATTGGTCGAGGAGGAGTCTCAAGGTCTGCCGGAGTCTCGAAAGAGCGTGAAAGAGCATCGGCCTTGGCATTCATCGACCCGGGTCTGAATCTGATCTGGAAATCAAATCGTTCGAAGAACATGGCCCAGCGGGCTTGACGAGCAGTAAGGCATTGGGCGTGCTTGAGAAAAGAGAGATTCTTATGGTCAGAGTATACAGTGATCTTATGTCGTGCCCCCTCCAGGAGGTACCGCCACTCCTCCAACGCTGACTTGACTGCCAGTAACTCTTGCTCCCCAATGGGGTAATTCTTCTCTGCTGGAAGAAACTTCTTGGAGTAGAAGGCACAAGGGTGAAGTTCCTGGTCCTCCCCTTTCTGCAACAAGATTGCCCCGACTCCCTCTGAGGATGCGTCCACCTTGAGAATGAAGGGTTTGTCGAGATTTGGCTGAAGAAGGATTTGAGCGGAGACAAACACATTCTTTAGTTGTTGGAAGGCTAGAGAGGCTTCGGATGGCCACTGACTTGGATCTACTCCCTTACGGGTAAGAGCAGTAAGGGGTGCAGCAAGGGTGGAGAAGTCCCGGATGAAGCGACGATAATAATTTGAGAAGCCCAGGAACCTCTGGATGCCTTTGAGCGTGGTAGGCGCTGTCCAGTCTAGGATGGCTCTTACTTTCTCTGGGTCCATCTCTATCCCAGTGCTGGTGAGGATGTGGCCAAGGAATGGAATGGAAGTGACCTCGAAAACGCACTTGTCTAGCTTGCAGAATAATTGATTTTGGCGTAGACGCCGCAGGACTTCAGAGACGGTTTGACGATGGAGATGGAGGTTAGGGGAGAAGATGAGGATATCATCGAGATACACCACGACGGAATGATACAGTAAGTCCCGAAATATGTCATTTACAAACTGTTGGAAGACGGCCGGGGCATTGCAAAGACCAAATGGCATCACCAGGTATTCGTAGTGGCCATCTCGGGTGTTGAAAGCTGTTTTCCACTCGTCACCGGAACGAATTCGGATCAAGTTGTACGCCCCTCTCAGATCTAGTTTGGTAAAAATAGAAGCCCCTCTGATCTTATCGAAGAGTTCGGTGATGAGGGGTAATGGGTAGCGGTTCTTGACAGTGATATCGTTTAGACCCCTATAGTCTATACATGGCCGGAGAGTTCCATCTTTCTTTTTTACGAAGAAAAACACTGCTCCGGCTGGCGAAGTGGATGGACGAATGAAGCCTTTATTCAAGTTCTCACGAATGTAGTCAGACATAGCCTTGGTCTCGGGTAGAGATAAAGGGTAGATACGGCCCCGCGGTGGGAACTTCCCGGGTATCAGCTCTATCGGACAGTCCCAAGGACGATGAGGGGGCAGAGTATCGGCACCTCCCTTGCTGAATACATCAGAAAAAGAATGGTATGGTGTGGGTATAGACACGGGTGAAGCTGGTGAAGATGGAAGACTGGGACCTCCTTCTTGAGGATTAATTTGATTGAGTGGAAGGATACGAGGCATGCAAGTGGTTAGACAGTTTGTACCCCATGCTTTGATCTCCATGCTGGTCCAATCAATATGAGGATTGTGTTTAGCGAGCCATGGTAGGCCCAGGACCATCTGGTGTGATGACTGAGGAAGGACTAAAAACTCTAGAGTCTCTTGATGTAAAGCACCGACTAGCACTGTCACTGGATTGGTTTGAAGGGTGATTTGCCCACTACAAATACGACTCCCATCCACTGCAGTGAGAACCAGGGGATGGACCAAGGGTTGTACTGTCAAGGAGTGTTGAAAGACGAAGGATGAAGAAAGAAAATTTCCTGCCGCTCCGGAATCCAATAGGGCCTGGACTTTGATTTTCCCTTGAGGACACACAAGGGTAACTGGAATGGTGGAAACAGTTGAGGAGGGAGATGAAAGCAGAACTCCTAACCGGGCCTCCCTCTGGGAGGTTAGGAGCGTCCGTTTCCCGGACGCAATGGACAAGAGGACAGCAAATGGGCGGAAGAACCGCAGTACATGCAAAGATTCTCCCTTGGTCTACGGGACTTTTCTTCCAAGGAGAGCCGAGAGCGATTGATCTGCATGGGTTCATCAGGGGGTGTAGTTGTGGAAGAACCTGATCTAGGAACGGGAACAACATTGGTGGTAAAGCGAGGGCGGAGGCGATCGGAGCGGTTTCTCTCTAGTTGGCGCTCCTGCATCCGTAGATCTACTTTGTTGCACAGGGAGATGAGCTCGGCCAAGGTAGCAGGAAAGTCACGAGTAGCTAATTCATCCTTGATACGACCTGCCAGCCCATTCCAGAAGGCGGAGACGAGAGCCTCTTCGTTCCATTTTAATTCAGAGGACAGGGTCTGGAACTGCACAACATACTGTCCCACAGATCGGCTACCCTGGCGAATCCTCAGGATTTCAGTGGCGGCAGAAGACACTCTGCCAGGTTCGTCGAAGATGCGACGGAAAGAGGTAATGAAAGCTTCATAGTCATTGAGCAGGGGGTCAGAGCGTTCCCAGAGAGGGTACACCCAGTCCAGAGCTGACCCTGCCAGGAGAGACACAATATATGCCACCTTTGCCTTGGAGGTTGGGAAGTGAGACGACTGCAGGGTGAAATGAACATCGCATTGGTTCAGGAACCCACGGCATCCCTTTGGAGAACCATCAAACTTGCTGGGAGTTGGTAGTTGCATGTGATGAGGAACTACGGATCCTGGTGTGGAAACAGGAACTGGAATCACTGGTGCGGGAGCCACCGACACTGAGGGAGCCGCCTGGGGCGGGGACAAGGCCTGAAGAAACTGAGCCACTTGGCGTTGGGTAGTTTCCACTTGTTCAAGACGAGCCACGATGCTTTGAAAGACGTCCGCCATGGAAGCCTGTTCAACACCCGACTCCATCGGGTCAGTACAAACTGTCACAACTGAAGGGCTGGATGAAGTCGTGTGGTGTGTAGCAACCGGAGGCGGACCAGAGGAGGAAGGATTAAATCGTGCAGGTTTAATAATAGAATTCATCAATGGAAACAATACACACTTGAATACTTTCTTTAAATGGCAGTTAGTGGTAAATAATACTTGAGCCAGCAAGGCACTTTTAGAAGAAGAAAGTTCATTTAAATAATGACAGTTCAATAGCACAGGACGACAGGCAGGGGTCTTGAAGAATAAGAGGATCCGGAAAGAGAATGTACTTGATGGTAAATGAAGAATCCTTGAAGACTGGAAGAAGATGAATGATGAAATGAAGATTGCAGAATTGCTTGGAAGCAGGAGACTTGAAGAGCTAGGCCAGGAAGCTCAGGGATACAGGCAGAGGCCAGACTGTGGAGAGAACTGGCAGCGATGGGGTTAAGCAGTAGCCTAGACCAGCACAGAGCACGAGCAAGGCACCAAGGTCAGGAGAGGTGAGTCAGAGAGCCGGAGTCAGCTGGGAGCTGTGAACGCCTCGGGAGACTCTTTGTACTGACACTGAACAGCCCTAGGCAGATCCCCTATATCCCAAGAGGGCGGCTGCCATTGGCTGTCAGGTCAGTATGGGCGGAAACCTCAGACCTGGGCCAATCTGCTATTTGCCCTTAACCAAGATGGCGACGCCGGCCTCCCGGCACCATTACAGCACACACTGCTACACCTGTCAGCGTCCCACGCTGCCTGCTGCCCACCAGACTGCCGCTGCCCGCTGCCGCTGACCCGGAGACCACTACACGCTAGCCGAGGGCGGGCGCGAATGGGTGAGTAATATGCCCGCCGCGCACCGCCGCGGCTGCGTGTGACCGTACCCTTGGCACTGTGGAAAAATGAGAAAATATGCTTTATAAATAAAGTTGTTATTACTGTATTATTATTATTATTACTTGTAATACAGTAAGTTATGGTTATTACTGTAAATTAAGTGTGCGACGTGCAGCATATGGCCAGCGGCTCAAAAGGGAAGGAGGCTGCTGCGGCTCTGGTAGGCGGGAATGCAGTTTAAAAAGGAAGGAGGCTGCGGCTCCGGCAGGCATCTGATAAGAAGAGTGCTTAGTGCTTCCCGAAAGTGTGTGCAGTGCGCCCCCCCAAGCAATGAGCATGAATGAGCACAGTTTCTATTATCCCTGTTTTACAAACATTTGTCAAGCCCTGGCATAATGTGTAATGGGCAGTATGGTGTGTAGCATTATGTAGAATGGGCATTACTGTGTGTGGCATTATGCGGCGGAATGGACATTACTGTGCATGGCATTATGTGGAATTGGCATTACTGTTTGTGTAATTATCTCTAATGGGCATTAAAGTGTGTGGCATCTTGTGTAATGATAGGCGGTGATGGACATGTCCAGTGATTGACATGCCCCTGGAATGGTGCACCCCCTAATAAAATGGGCTACGCACACCTATTGTATGTACAGGAATGCTTACTTTCTTCCTGGCGGATGGATGCACTAATAAAATGGGCTACGCACACCTACTGTATGTACAGGAATGCTTACTTTCTTCCTGGGGGATGGATGCACAGGGGCTTGTGTACTCGAATGGGTACAGGGGACGAGGAGGGGTGGCCAGCCAATGAGGTCTGGTCAGGTCTGGCCCTGTAAAAAATAATAAAGCACATTGGCCCCTGTACAATACAGTATTGTACAGTACTGTACACGCATGATTGCCCATCCGCCAGCGCTGGGGATGTGACGGTTACCGGCACTGTGTGAGAGTCGCTTGCTAGGTTGCCTGACTATGCAGGGCTGCCGCGGGGACACTACGCTAACTGCGCTAGGCTGCCGTTGGCCGACGCTGACAGCGTCGGCCAACGGCTTGCCAAGAAAAGATACAAGTTCGAAAGAAAAAAAAAACCACAAATACTGTACAGTACAATAAAGAAATGACAGGACTTACTCTCAGACGGAGCGGCGGCGCTTGTTGAGGGGGGGGGGGGGGGGTGCTGAATCAGCCTGCAAGGGCAGGGTGCCCTGGTCTTCCTCTAGGCTTGGCACTGTGGGGAAATTATAAAATGTGCTGTTAAAATAAAGTTATTATTCTTACTGTAAATGGGGAGGAGGGGGTGTTAAAAAAAAAGCCGTGGACTTTTTTCCATAAAGTGCTGCGTCCGCCACACTTGATAAAATTGACTCCACGTCAACGTGGATAGTGGGGGTATGAACAGGTCGGGAGGACACTTACTGTGTCCGCTTGCAGCCTCCGACACACTTCCGGCTGCCACAATTTGAGGGGGCCGTATGGGGCGTACCCTTTCCATCCTCCTCTGAAGTCCTGTGTAAAAATAATTACATTACAGTATACTCTACTGTAGTGTCCTTTGAAACATTACTTCACACACACTACTGTGATCAGTGGTAGAGTATTCAGTATTACACTACAATAGATAAACAATGTCTAGGTCAAAAGGTCGTGCAACAGACGTATTTGCGCACCGCACCCCTCCACCCCCACCCCCTTTGTGCACGAGATGCAGAGCTGCCTGACGGGGACACTACGGTAATTGCACAGGGCTCCCGCGGGGACACTACACTGACTGCGCTAGGCTGCCGTTGGCCGATGCTGACAGCGTCGCCCAATGGCACGGCAAAAAACTACACTAGTTCAAACACACAAACACAAAACACAATTAAGAAATGACAGGACTTACTGCTTAGCATCGTGGCGATGCTTGAGGGGGGGCCTGCAGCATCCCAGCAGGGAAGGGTCCCCTGTTCTTCAAGCGGAGGCACTGTGGGCAAATGACAAAAATGTACTCTTATTACTGTAAATGGGGCTGGGGTTGGTTTACAAAAAGGCGTGGACTGGATTTTATAAAGTGCTGCGGCCGCTATAGTGTACTTTATAAAATCCACTCCAAAGTGAATAGGACACATACTGTAATGTACCGCTGTGCTTGCCCCGCTTACGGCTGCCCTGGATAGTGGTTGTTTCAAATGGAGGCATTTGCCAGTACAGTACAGGATTTAGTACTGCCACTGGCAAGTGCCTCCTTTGTTGTGCATTAGAGGCATTGGCGCAACGCTCCACCCCCACCCTCCCTGAAATGGACACACCGCTGACTACGCAGGGCTGCCGCGGGGACACTACGCTGACTGCGCTAGGCTGCCGTTGGCCGACGGTGGCAGCGTCGGCCAACGGCACGCCAAGAAAAGACACAAGTTGGAAAGAAAGAAAAAATACACAAACTCAATAAAGAAATGACAGGACTTACTCTCAGACGGAGCGGCGCCGCTTGTTGAGGCGGTGGGGAGCTGTGTCGGCCTGCATGGGCAGGGTGCCCTCGTCTTCAAGCGGAGGCACTGTGGGAAAATGTCAAAAATGAGAAAATGTGCTGTTTAATGTAAATAAACTTACTGTACTCTTATTACTGTAAATGGGGCGGGGGTGGGTTTACAAAAAGGCGTGGACTGGATTTTATAAAGTGCTGCGGCCGCTATAGTGTACTTTATAAAATCCACTCCGCTCCAAAGTGGATAGGACACATACTGTAATGTACCGCTGCGCTTGCCCCGCTTACGGCTGCCCTGGATAATGGTTGTTTCAAATGGAGGCATTTGCCAGTACAGTAGAGGATTTAGTACTGCCACTGGCAAGTGCCTCCTTTGTTGTGCATCAGAGGCATTGGCGCAACGCTCCACCCCCACCCCCCCTGAACGGGACACTACGCTGACTACGCAGGGCTGCCGCGGGGACACTACGCTGACTGCGCTAGGCTGCCGTTGGCCGACAGTGGCAGCGTCGGCCAACGGCACGCCAAGAAAAGACACAAGTTGGAAAGAAAGAAAAAATACACAAACTCAATAAAGAAATGACAGGACTTACTCTCAGACGGAGCGGCGCCGCTTGTTGAGGCGGTGGGGGGCTGTGTCGGCCTGCATGGGCAGGGTGCCCTCGTCTTCAAGCGGAGGCACTGTGGGAAAATGTCAAAAATGAGAAAATGTGCTGTTTAATGTAAATAAACTTACTGTACTCTTATTACTGTAAATGGGGTGGGGGTGGGTTTACAAAAAGGCGTGGACTGGATTTTATAAAGTGCTGCGGCCGCTATAGTGTACTTTATAAAATCCACTCCGCTCCAAAGTGGATAGGACACATACTGTAATGTACCGCTGCGCTTGCCCCGCTTACGGCTGCCCTGGATAATGGTTGTTTCAAATGGAGGCATTTGCCAGTACAGTAGAGGATTTAGTACTGCCACTGGCAAGTGCCTCCTTTGTTGTGCATCAGAGGCATTGGCGCAACGCTCCACCCCCACCCCCCCTGAACGGGACACTACGCTGACTACGCAGGGCTGCCGCGGGGACACTATGCTGACTGCGCAAGGCTGCCGTTGGCCGACGCTGGCAGCGTCGTCCAACGGCACGCCAAGAAAAGACACAAGTTGGAAAGAAAGAAAAAATACACAAACTCAATAAAGAAATGACAGGACTTACTCTCAGACAGAGCGGTGCCGCTTGTTGAGGCGGTGGGGGCTGTGTCGGCCTGCATGGGCAGGGTGCCCTGGTCTCCAAGCGTTGGCACTGTGGGAAAATGTCAAAAATGAGAAAATGTGCTGTTTAATGTAAATAAACTTACTGTACTCTTATTACTGTAAATGGGGCGGGGTAGGTTTACAAAAAGGCGTGGACTGGATTTTATAAAGTGCTGCGGCCGCTATAGTGTACTTTATAAAATCCACTCCGCTCCAAAGTGGATAGGACACATACTGTAATGTACCGCTGCGCTTGCCCCGCTTACGGCTGCCCTGGATAATGGTTGTTTCAAATGGAGGCATTTGCCAGTACAGTAGAGGATTTAGTACTGCCACTGGCAAGTGCCTCCTTTGTTGTGCATCAGAGGCATTGGCGCAACGCTCCACCCCCACCCCCCCTGAACGGGACACTACGCTGACTACGCAGGGCTGCCGCGGGGACACTACGCTGACTGCGCTAGGCTGCCGTTGGCCCACGGTGGCAGCGTCGGCCAACGGCACGCCAAGAAAAGACACAAGTTGGAAAGAAAGAAAAAATACACAAACTCAATAAAGAAATGACAGGACTTACTCTCAGACGGAGCGGCGCCGCTTGTTGAGGCGGTGGGGGGCTGTGTCGGCCTGCATGGGCAGGGTGCCCTCGTCTTCAAGCGGAGGCACTGTGGGAAAATGTAAAAAATGAGAAAATGTGCTGTTTAATGTAAATAAACTTACTGTACTCTTATTACTGTAAATGGGGCGGGGGTGGGTTTACAAAAAGGCGTGGACTGGATTTTATAAAGTGCTGCGGCCGCTATAGTGTACTTTATAAAATCCACTCCGCTCCAAAGTGGATAGGACACATACTGTAATGTACCGCTGCGCTTGCCCCGCTTACGGCTGCCCTGGATAATGGTTGTTTCAAATGGAGGCATTTGCCAGTACAGTAGAGGATTTAGTACTGCCACTGGCAAGTGCCTCCTTTGTTGTGCATCAGAGGCATTGGCGCAACGCTCCACCCCCACCCCCTTGAACGGGACACTACGCTGACTACGCAGGGCTGCCGCGGGGACACTACGCTGACTGCGCTAGGCTGCCGTTGGCCGACAGTGGCAGCGTCGGCCAACGGCACGCCAAGAAAAGACACAAGTTGGAAAGAAAGAAAAAATACACAAACTCAATAAAGAAATGACAGGACTTACTCTCAGACGGAGCGGCGCCGCTTGTTGAGGCGGTGGGGGGCTGTGTCGGCCTGCATGGGCAGGGTGCCCTCGTCTTCAAGCGGAGGCACTGTGGGAAAATGTCAAAAATGAGAAAATGTGCTGTTTAATGTAAATAAACTTACTGTACTCTTATTACTGTAAATGGGGTGGGGGTGGGTTTACAAAAAGGCGTGGACTGGATTTTATAAAGTGCTGCGGCCGCTATAGTGTACTTTATAAAATCCACTCCGCTCCAAAGTGGATAGGACACATACTGTAATGTACCGCTGCGCTTGCCCCGCTTACGGCTGCCCTGGATAATGGTTGTTTCAAATGGAGGCATTTGCCAGTACAGTACAGGATTTAGTACTGCCACTGGCAAGTGCCTCCTTTGTTGTGCATCAGAGGCATTGGCGCAACGCTCCACCCCCACCCCCCCTGAACGGGACACTACGCTGACTACGCAGGGCCGCCGCGGGGACACTATGCTGACTGCGCAAGGCTGCCGTTGGCCGACGCTGGCAGCGTCGTCCAACGGCACGCCAAGAAAAGACACAAGTTGGAAAGAAAGAAAAAATACACAAACTCAATAAAGAAATGACAGGACTTACTCTCAGACAGAGCGGTGCCGCTTGTTGAGGCGGTGGGGGCTGTGTCGGCCTGCATGGGCAGGGTGCCCTGGTCTCCAAGCGTTGGCACTGTGGGAAAATGTCAAAAATGAGAAAATGTGCTGTTTAATGTAAATAAACTTACTGTACTCTTATTAATGTAAATGGGGCGGGGTAGGTTTACAAAAAGGCGTGGACTGGATTTTATAAAGTGCTGCGGCCGCTATAGTGTACTTTATAAAATCCACTCCGCTCCAAAGTGGATAGGACACATACTGTAATGTACCGCTGCGCTTGCCCCGCTTACGGCTGCCCTGGATAATGGTTGTTTCAAATGGAGGCATTTGCCAGTACAGTAGAGGATTTAGTACTGCCACTGGCAAGTGCCTCCTTTGTTGTGCATCAGAGGCATTGGCGCAACGCTCCACCCCCACCCCCCCTGAACGGGACACTACGCTGACTACGCAGGGCTGCCGCGGGGACACTACGCTGACTGCGCTAGGCTGCCGTTGGCCGACGGTGGCAGCGTCGGCCAACGGCACGCCAAGAAAAGACACAAGTTGGAAAGAAAGAAAAAATACACAAACTCAATAAAGAAATGACAGGACTTACTCTCAGACGGAGCGGCGCCGCTTGTTGAGGCGGTGGGGGGCTGTGTCGGCCTGCATGGGCAGGGTGCCCTCGTCTTCAAGCAGAGGCACTGTGGGAAAATGTCAAAAATGAGAAAATGTGCTGTTTAATGTAAATAAACTTACTGTACTCTTATTACTGTAAATGGGGTGGGGGTGGGTTTACAAAAAGGCGTGGACTGGATTTTATAAAGTGCTGCGGCCGCTATAGTGTACTTTATAAAATCCACTCCGCTCCAAAGTGGATAGGACACATACTGTAATGTACCGCTGCGCTTTCCCCCGCTTACGGCTGCCCTGGATAATGGTTGTTTCAAATGGAGGCATTTGCCAGTACAGTACAGGATTTAGTACTGCCACTGGCAAGTGCCTCCTTTGTTGTGCATCAGAGGCATTGGCGCAACGCTCCACCCCCACCCCCCCTGAACGGGACACTACGCTGACTACGCAGGGCTGCCGCGGGGACACTATGCTGACTGCGCAAGGCTGCCGTTGGCCGACGCTGGCAGCGTCGTCCAACGGCACGCCAAGAAAAGACACAAGTTGGAAAGAAAGAAAAAATACACAAACTCAATAAAGAAATGACAGGACTTACTCTCAGACAGAGCGGTGCCGCTTGTTGAGGCGGTGGGGGCTGTGTCGGCCTGCATGGGCAGGGTGCCCTGGTCTCCAAGCGTTGGCACTGTGGGAAAATGTCAAAAATGAGAAAATGTGCTGTTTAATGTAAATAAACTTACTGTACTCTTATTACTGTAAATGGGGCGGGGTAGGTTTACAAAAAGGCGTGGACTGGATTTTATAAAGTGCTGCGGCCGCTATAGTGTACTTTATAAAATCCACTCCGCTCCAAAGTGGATAGGACACATAATGTACCGCTGCGCTTGCCCCGCTTACGGCTGCCCTGGATAGTGGTTGTTTCAAAAGGAGGCATTTGCCAGTGCAGTACAGTATGTACACTAGTACTGCCACTGGCAAGTGCCTCCTTTGTTGTGCATCAGAGGCATTGGCGCAACACTCCACCCCACCCCCCCTGACATGGACACTACGCTGACTGCGCTAGGCTGCCGTTGGCCGAGGCTGGCAGCGTCGGCCATCGGCACGCCAAGAAAAGACACAAGTTGGAAAGAAAGAAAAAATACACCAACTCAATAAAGAAATGACAGGACTTACTCTCAAACGGAGCGGCGCCGCTTGTTGAGGCGGTGGGGGCTGTGTCGGCCTGCATGGGTACTCTTATTACTGTAAATGGGGCGGGGGTGGGTTTACAAAAAGGCGTGGACTGGATTTTATAAAGTGCTGCGGCCGCTATAGTGTACTTTATAAAATCCACTCCGCTCCAAAGTGGATAGGACACATACTGTAATGTACCGCTGCGCTTGCCCCGCTTACGGCTGCCCTGGATAGTGGTTGTTTCAAAAGGAGGCATTTGCCAGTGCAGTACAGTATGTACACTAGTACTGCCACTGGCAAGTGCCTCCTTTGTTGTGCATCAGAGGCATTGGCGCAACGCTCCACCCCCACCCCCCCTGACATGGACACTACGCTGACTATGCAGGGCTGCCGCGGGGACACTACGCTGACTTCGCTAGGCTGCCGTTGGCCGACGCTGAAAGTGGATAGGACACATAATGTACCGCTGCGCTTGCCACACTTACGGCTGCCCTGGATAGTGGTTGTTTCAAAAGGAGGCATTTGCCAGTGCAGTACAGTATGTACACTAGTACTGCCACTGGCAAGTGCCTCCTTTGTTGTGCATCAGAGGCATTGGCGCAACGCTCCACCCCCACCCCCCTGACATGGACACTACGCTGACTACGCAGGGCTGCCGCGGGGACACTACGCTGACTGCGCTAGGCTGCCGTTGGCCGACGCTGGCAGCGTCGGCCAACGGCACGCCAAGAAAAGACACAAGTTGGAAAGAAAGAAAAAATACACCAACTCAATAAAGAAATGACAGGACTTACTCTCAAACGGAGCGGCGCCGCTTGTTGAGGCAGTGGGGGCTGTATCGGCCTGCATGGCCTGCGTTTCCCTCCTCCTCCTCTGAAGTCCTGTGTAAAAATAACATTTACAGTATACTGTAGTGTCCTTTCAAACATTAGTGCATTGTGTCAGGAACCAGTCTGTTTTGTTTTCTGTCAGTTTCTGTTTGACATTTTGACTCACTGGTGGCCTCCAGTGGCAGGTCTGTTGCCATTACAGCTTTGTGTTCTGGGAGCTTAATTCATTCACTAGGCTGTGAGATAATTAAGCTAATCAAGCACTAGCCTGGGAGCTCCCTGAATCTTCAGGTGCAATTAATCACCTGAGCCCTTTATAGGGCAGGCTCACCTGCAGTACTCTGCCAGTGATAGCTTTCTGTTAACCTATGTTTAGTTCCTGCTGGAGAGAACTCTCTGTCAGCTCTCAGCTTCACTACCTGGTTCCCTGTTCCGTCTGCTGTTTGGATCTCAGGATTTATCCTCTGCAGCTCATTGCTCGCTGTAGCATCAGCCTGTATACCCAGACCCTGGAGCTTTCTGGTTCCTGCTGTTCTCCTTTGGAAATTCCAGTGCTCTCCTGGTTTCCTGCTTCCAAGTTTGCTTGGTGTGTCATCCAGTCCTGGGCCAGAGCCTGCGCCTGATCCACTTCCCTCTTCTCCCTGTGGGTCATGTAAGTGCTCCTTTGGAGCCCGGTGGTTCTATCTTTTATTATTCATTTGCCCGCCGTGGCTGTTCCCCGCTGTGGGTCCGTCGTTATTCCTTTGTGTCATTTTTCCAGCTGTTCCTCCTGTTTTGTTATTGTCTGTCACCCTAGCTTCCATCAGGCAGGGGTGTTTCCCTTTCCAACTGCAACCGGTTTTGGGGAATCACTTGCCTTGGTGTGCCCCTGTTCCGAGATTCCCTATTGTATCTCTTGTGTCTGCGACTGGGTCGCAACTCCCGTCCTTGGCCTGGTGCCGGTAGTCAGGGGTCTTTTTCCAGCTAGGTCCTTTAGCCAGATCATCCTTTTGAGCTACCCCCTGGCGATTGCTCACCCCTTGTCATTACCTAAAACCTGGCTGCATCGGGGTCAGAGCCGGCCTAACTGGCTCTGTCGAACGCGGCGGCTACAGGCGAAGCCTAGCACTTGCAGGGGTATTCCATCTGCCCGGGGGACTCAACAGAGTCAGTGTAGGTTTTGCTGTGGCCGTTCTAAACAGCGGTCCCAGCTGCGGGCTCACGCCTGACCTTTTTCCTCCTGCCAGCTGTCGTGCCCAGGCGAAAACCATAACACATTGGGTCAACAACACTAGGTCGACAGAAAGCAAGGTCGACATGGGTTTAGGTCGAATTTGGTCAATGTCGTCATTTTATTTGGTCAACACAAGCAATAGGGCTACAGTCAAAATGTCATCATGTTTTTTGACACTGTTTTTTGATGCACGGCGGTTCCCCTTCCCTGTATGCTGTGCGGTTGGGGGGGGGGGGGTTGCGGAGCCTACACTAGACCGCCAATCAAGGAAGAGCAGCACTGCCATGCACACAGGCCAGCGTCTCACTGGACTGGGTGTTTGGCTCCGCCCCACCCGTCTACATGGCCAGTTTGAAGTGCACCGCATCCCCTTGCATTGGTAACGATGCTTCGCTTGGCAAAGTACAGTATTTTATTATCCCACCACGCCCTAGTGCACGGGTGTCAAACACAAGGCCCACAGGCCAAATCTGGCCCGCAAGACCTTGTCATGTGGCCCACGCAGCCTTCACCTATTACAGCATTCTCGCCAGCCAATGTTTGTACCGTCATGTGATCAGGGACGTCATCACAGCTACTGTACATACTGTATAAGTCTGGCCATGCGTGAGAGCGCTACGCCGGTGGCACGGGGAGCTGGAGGGCTTGCACCAATACTAACCCTAATACAATGAGCTGTGGGACGTGCAATCACAGCTTGGCTCCGACATCTCCGCATCGCCATCTCCTGACGCTGCGACATACTTGCGACAGTGTCCTACATGCGCCAAATATACAGTACCTGTATACTGTAGTATTTTTTAAAAAAAATATACTGTGTGCTGCATTACCTAATACAGTATTTGTGGATATGCCTTAAAAATTGTGTTTCGGGGTAATTATCTGCAAATATTGGGGAAGATGTAGAACCGGCCCTTTGAGGGTGACCAAACTGCTGATGCGGCCCCGGATGAATTTGAGTTTGACACCCCTGCCCTAGTGGATGTTAGGGCATGAAATACAGTTTCGCCTGTCAGCACATGGCGGATCCCAAAAACACTGGAAAATACCATGTCGACCTTTTGAATGTTGACATACTGTAATGCTTGTGTCAATCTAATCACATGTCCACCTTGACCCATGTTGACCTAAACACATGTAGACCTTGCTGTCTGTTGACCTAGGGGTGTCGACACAATGCTTGTCAACCTACAGTAGTTGGTGTAGGTACTGTAGGTACAGGATCAGTACACAATCTAAATACAGTATACTCTACAGTAGAGTTCAATGTAAAGTACAGTACCTAACAGGAGTAGTGTACAGTACTTACTTGCGACGGAACGGCGCAGGGCCTCCAGCTTCGCAGGCTGCCTTGTCACTAGGTCGCTCCAGCTAACCAAAATCATCAGCTCGGCGTAGCTGTAACGCAGCCTCTGAGCAGAATCCATTTTGGAAGTGAACACTCCCCAGCACATGACACAAAACGCAGTACACATGGTAGTCAGTAGGCTAAAGTAATCAATCCAGGAGACATACTGTACTGTAGAGTACAGATACTGTACCTGTACTGTACTTTACAGTACTGACTGCATATTATAAATGTCATGTGAATAGGCATAATGTAATTAATAATTGTATTATTACAAAAATACGTTGTACAGTATGTAGTCTGATTTAACACTTCATTACATATACTGTAGTAGCACTTGCGAATATTATCCTACCTTTGCGAATTTGATCCCAGCGCCTGTCCTGCGTTTATTATCCCAGCTCTGAGAATATTAGCCCAGTTCGAGTCACGGATATTATCCCGTAGGGAAAAGCACTGTACTGTACAGTAGTACAGTGATATACAGTATATTCGATATTGCTACAGTAGTTCTTTGCTACACTTAATAAACCACAGGAATACTGTAATCCCTCCTACCCCCCACAGTATTATTCCGTCGACTACAATACAATTACTGTACAGTATTTAGGGACAATCTCAATATTGCGATGTCAATACTGTAGTTGTTTCGCAGCATTCTGCATACTTTATTTTATATTTTATTAATACAGTATACTGCGGTATACATTAATTTTCCAGACTCTGTATTGTGACTAAAAGTTATGCAGCTGGGGGAGGTGTTTTCATAGACACAAAATCACAATAGTGTAAACAGTGGTTCTGCATACTAATTAATGAGTGATCGTGGGGGAAGGTACAGTAAAGAAATCTGCAGTGACTTTTCAAACTCTGTAGATTGCGAACAATGCCATGTCATACTGTACTGTAGCACATCAGCATACTGTATTATTCCATTGGATGTTGTGAATGAGTTTCTTAACTTTAATGAAATTGTGTCTTCATACTGTACAGTATATGGGAGGCCTCATATTAAATAACTTAATTTAATAAACTGTGCATTGCAGCTGCTACAGTATTATTCCTGCGATTAATACTGTACAGTATACCGGATTTAGGGGGGTATTCAATCTTCGGGTCACGGCAGACGAGCTTGCTCGCCCGCCGTGACCCAGTCCTGTTCTCGGTCAGCTCGACCGAGAACATGCAGGCGGGATTCAATGTCCCGCCTGCAGCGGGACGAGAAGAGGGCGTGGCCGTGAGTTGCGGCCGGGAAGTGACGAGCTGCAACCGGCAGCTCGTCACTTCCCGGCTGTTCTCGGCAGAACGAGCCCGACAGCTAGAGATGTCGGGCTCGTTCTGCCGGGAAACCCTGTTCAATGCTGTCGGGGAAGACAGCATTGAATAGGGCCCGTCGAGCATCTCCCCCACGGGAGATGCTCGACGGCGATTGAATATCCCCCTTAGTACTCAATATACTGTATGTACTGTACGTATTTTGTCCTGCGAAAATAACCGGATTTAGTGGAGGGTTTCCGTTATCAGTACATACTGTATAGTGATAAAGTATGGGTGCCGCGAATTTGTCCTGCGAATATTTCCGGATTAAGTGGAGGGTTTCCGTAAGTAGTACACTAATGTAGGGACAAAAACTTGAATGATGCAACTTGCTGTGTTTGACATGTGACCTGTGTCGACATGTGACATGCGTGGAAGGTGGCCACCATTACAGTATACTGTAGGCAACATGGCGCACAGGAGAAGGAACTTCTCCGATGCGGAGCTCCTGATCTTGCTGCGGCATGTTGACAAGTCCCTGGCCACTAATGCAGAGAAACACCAGAGCAAAGGAGGAGATTGAGGAAGTCCTGCACAGGGATAGGAGTATCCTCTCGTTGCAGAAGAGGTGGAGTGACCTGCTTCGACGCCAACCAGATAAACTGGCCAAATTGAGGGCCAAGCTGAGCAGAGGTACTGTACAGTACATGACATTTACAAAATTAAAGTACATTAGTACTGTAGTACAGTATTTACTGTCATTATAGCGGGTATGGATAATTGGATAGACACAAACTACTGTAGGTCGACGCGTAGGAAGGTTGACATGGTTTTAGGTCGAGATGGGACATGGTTGCGCGGTGGTAGGTACATTTTGTTGTCCGTGTTGACATGACACCTGTCGGTGGTCCGCGTCCTACGACCTTTTCATAACCCCACTATCCATGTCGGCGTGGAGTTGAGAATAGAAAGTGTGGCGAGTGGACACCTGTGAAGCCCGCGTGGGTAAGCGTTTATCTGTACATGTATCCGTGTCCCCTCGAGGTGCTCGCTGTGCTCGCCACGCTTCGGGCTCGGTGGCTCGCTGCGCTCGCCACACTTTCTGTTCTCAACTCCACGCCGACGTGGATAGTGGGATTATGAAAAGGTCGTTGGACACGTAACGCCGCCCCTCATGGGCTCGCCAAGCTTCGCCAAGCTCGCCGACCTTGCTTTCTGTCGACCTAGTGTTGTTGACCCAATGCACTAATGTTTGAAAGGACACTACAGTATACTGTAAATGTTATTTTTACACAGGACTTCAGGAGGAGGAGGGAAAGGGCACGTCCACTGTCGCCATCAAATGGAAGCGTTGCAAGCGTTATTTGTGTCCTATCCACTTTGGTGCGGAGTCGATTTTATAAAGTACAGTATGGCATCCGCAGCACTTTATAAAATCCAGTCCACGCCTTTTTGTAAACCCACCCCCGCCCTATTTACAGTAATAAGAATACAGTAACTTTATTTAAACAGCACATTTTCAAATTTTTTACATTTTCCCACAGTGCCAACGCTTGGAGATGAGACCCTGCCCATGCAGGCCGACACAGCCCCCACCGCCTCAACAAGCGGCGCCGCTCCATCTGAGAGTAAGTCCTGTCATTTCTTTATTGAGTTTGTGTATTTTTTTTTCTTTCCAACTTGTGTCTTTTCTTGGCGTGCCGTTGGCCGACGCTGCCAGCGTCAGCCAACGGCAGCCTAGCGCAGTCAGCGTAGTGTCCCCGCGGCAGCCCTGCGTAGTCAGCGTAGTGTCCATGTCAGGGGGGGTGGGGGTGGAGCGTTGCGCCAATGCCTCTGATGCACAACAAAGGAGGCACTTGCCAGTGGCAGTACTAGTGTACATACTGTACTGCACTGGCAAATGCCTCCTTTTGAAACAACCACTATCCAGGGCAGCCGTAAGCGGGGCAAGCGCAGCGGTACATTATGTGTCCTATCCACTTTGGAGCGGAGTGGATTTTATAAAGTACACTATAGCGGCCGCAGCACTTTATAAAATCCAGTCCACGCCTTTTTGTAAACACACCCCCGCCCCATTTACAGTAATAAGAGTACAGTAAGTTTATTTACATTAAACTGAACATTTTCTCATTTTTTACATTTTCCCACAGTGCCAACGCTTGGAGACCAGGGCACCCTGCCCATGCAGGCCAATACAGCCCCCACCCCCTCAACAAGTCATTGGAGAGGCCGGATCAGCCCACCACCTAGTAAGTACAGTACATGTTTTTATTTACTGTACAGTATTTGTTTGTAAATACAGTAGGGGGACAACTGTCTGAATTTTTTTTCCCTATTTTTTAAGATTGTGTGCGTCTACAGTATTTCTCTCCATGGGGCCGATTCTGATGTTTTCTCTATAGTATACAGTATTATGAATGCAAGTGCTACTAATAGACCCCAGCTCCATTCCATCCCCTCTTACGCATGCGCAGAAACACAGGTGTGTCTGATTACGCTCAACTCTAAACTACAGTAGTCCCTCTGTGTCTCTTTGCATCCATACAGTACAATACTGTACTGTACTGTACAGTATATCCTCTATGCTACAGACAAGATTGTTCCCTATTGTACAGTGTACTGTATCACCAAGCTCAAATTGTGGTGTCATTTGTTTTACAGACCTGCAATATACGGAAGATGCCCAAGACCAGGAGGATGAAGAGAGTGTAGAGGGCGACACTTGGAGCACTTCATCCCCAGAGCCACAGGAACACCCCTACACTAGCCCTACAGAAAGTGAGGTGGCAGTGGCAGAAGGTCTTCCTCCAGCCTCGACCAGAACTCCACCAGGATGTAAGTACTGTACTCAGGGCCGGCACCATAAATCTTGGGGCGCCATCCTGTACATTGATCTCTCTGGGGCCCCTTCCCCATCAAGCATACAGCAGTTAGTAATGGTGTGGATCACGGGGGGAGTAATACTGTAGTTTTGAGTAGGGAGGTACAGTAGTGTGGGAGTAATAATGCAGAGCAGGGAGGGAGGCTGTGAATAATAGTGTGGTGGAGGGTGGGAGTAATAGTGTGGAGTAGAGAGGGAGGTAGTAATTGTGCAAAACAAGGTGGGACGGTGGGAGTAATAGTGCGGAGCAGGCAGGGAGGGTACAGTAGGAGTAGAAGTGTGGAGCAGGGAGGGAAGGTGGAAGTAATGGTGTACAGTACTGTATGTACAATATGCTGTACTGTATTACTATTGTTTCAGAAAATGAACCAACCTTTCTTTTTCCACAGTGCATTCCCCTTGGCTACCTTGGCAGTATGACCAAACTCCTCCACAACCATGTAAGTAGTAGTAGTAGTATCAGTACGTTTAATTTTAAGGCGCCACAAAGTGTCCGCAGCGCCGTACATACTGTAGCAAACAAAAAAACAAATTACAAGGTAACGTACTGTACAAGGTGTGTTGAAAAATACAGCATACTGTAAATAGGGGTATACTGTAGCTGGTAGAACTAAAATCAGCATCAGTTCAGAAGTACTGTAGGTGTCGAAATTGTCGAGGAGACTGAAGATGAAGTAGATGAAGGGAAGAACAGGACAGGAGCACAGGTGAGGTAAAGAGGTAGGGTGAGTACGTGAGGAAGGAGTGCCCTACTCATAAGAGTTAACAGACTAAAAGGAGGACGAACGAAAAACAATAGGATACTGTACTGTAAGTACTGTAGGAACAGATGGGAACGGAGGCAGGATAGGAGGATCAAAATAGGTTAGGAGGAGGGATAGGCTAGTCGAAAAAAGTGAGTTTTGAGGGAGAGCTTGAAGGAGGTAAGGGAATCAGAAAGCCTGATGGGTGGCGGGAGGTTGTTCCAGTGCAAGGGGGCAGCGCGAGAGAAGTCTTGGACACGGAGGTGGGAGGAGGTAATTAGGTGAGAGGTCAGTCGGCGGTCAGCGATGGAGCGAAGAGGACGGGAGGGAGTGTGGATAGAGATCAGCGAAGAGAGGTAAGGAGCAGTGGAGGAGGAGAGAGCCTTGTAGGTATTGGTGAGGAGTTTAAAGAGAACTCTTAAAGGAATGGGGAGCCAGTGAACAGATAGACAGAGGTGGGAGGCGGAGGTAGAGTGGCGGGAGAGGAAGATGAGCCTAGCAGCAGCGTTAATAATGGATTGGAGTGGTGCAAGGCGGGTTCGAGGTAGCCCAGAGAGAAGGATGTTGCAGTAGTCAAGGCGGGAGATGACAAGAGAGTGAATGAGAATTTTGGTCGCGTCAGTGGAGAGGAATGGTCTGATGCGTGAGATGTTGCGTAGGTGAAAGCGGCAAGACTGGGAGAGAGCACGAATGTGGGGGGTGAAAGAGAGGGAGGAGTCAATGATGACACCGAGGACGCGCGTTTGGTCGGTGGAGGTGATCTCAGTTTCATCAATGCTGATGGAGATAGTGGGAGAAAAGGGTATGTTCGGGGGATGGAAGATTAGAAGTTTAGTTTTAGCCATGTTTAGTTTCAGTAAGCGTTGGGTCATCCAGGCTGACATGGCCGTGAGGCATTCGGAGACCTTGGGCAGGAGTGATGGGATACTGTAGGTCGGAGGAGTAGAGATACTGTAGATATGGGTATCATCAGCATAAAGGTGGTAATGGAAACCATAGGAGCTGATGAGAGTGCCCAGAGAGGTGGTGTAGAGGGAGAAGAGGAGAGGGCCAAGGATTGACCCTTGGGGAACAACGACTGGCTGCGGGGTAGTAGGAGAGGAGGAGCTCGGAGTGGAGATGGGGCGATCAGAGAGGTACAGTATGAGGTGAACCAGGAGAAGACCGTGCCAGTGATGCCAAAGGAGCAGAGGGTGTTGAGCAGGAGAGGGTGGTCAACAGTGTCAAAGGCAGCCGACAGATCGAGCTGGATGAGGATAGAGAAGAGGCCTTTGGATTTAGCCGATAGTAGATCGTTAGTGAATTTGGTCAGGACAGTTTCAGTGTAATGTAAAGGGCGGAACACTGATTGGATTATCTACATTTTTAAAATACAGTACAGTATGTACAGTAATATACAGTACTGGTTGAAATTTCATAAGCACTTTTTGCCTCAAATTTGCACATTTCAGAGGTGCGGTTTTTAGTGAAACTAAAAATCGCATCCAGATGTTTTCGCATGAAAAAGCATACAAATCAGCTACTGTATTTAATGGGATGCGATTTTTTTTTTTTTTACAGCAACTCCTGCACCCTCGTTCGAGGAAGAACAACAAGGTACAGTACAGTTTGTACTTCTTAATACTGTAACTTACAGTATTTTTAAACCTTTTTTTTTTCACCACTGTTTCTCAACCTTATTCCCCACACGGTGCCTTGTATCCAACCCCTCCCCCAGTGCCTCAGTTTAAACTGTGACTTTCAGCAAATCCCTGCCTCTGCTTGGCAACATCATGACGTTAGGCCATCTGCCAGTCATGATTTCTCTTGGCCTTTTTGTGCCTTGCTGAATGCAGGAGCTTATACTGTATACAGTACAATACTGTACTGTAATAGGGGGAGCTGGTACATGCACACCTTTTGTGTGCCCTCCTTAACCGGGCAGTAGTGTACTCCAGTGAGTGACATCACAACTGGTTGGACACATGTACAGTTAATGGATGGATACTGTAGTTGTGATACTGTATCAAGTAGGTCTCATTGGCCACATTCACTACAGTAATTAGTAGACAGGATTATATGCAACATAAAAAGCTTGAAATATGCATGAAAAATACTTAAAATATGCATGAAAAGCGTAAAAATATGCTAAATAAAATTTTATAGTTTTTTATTTAAATCAGCATACAATTAGTAAGTAGTAAATGACCCCCCGCAGTATACCCCACATAATGCCCCCAGCAGTATACCCCACATAATGCCCCCAGCAGTATACCCCACATAATGCCCCCAGCAGTATACCCCACATAATGCCCCCAGCAGTATGACACACATAATGCCCCCAGCAGTATGACACACATAATGCCCCCAGCAGTATGACACACATAATGCCCCCAGCAGTATGACACACATAATGCCCCCAGCAGTATGACACACATAATGCCCCCAGCAGTATGACACACATAATGCCCCCAGCAGTATGACACACATAATGCCCCCAGCAGTATGACACACATAATGCCCCCAGCAGTATGACACACAAAATGCCCCCAGCAGTATGACACACAAAATGCCCCCAGCAGTATGACACACATAATGCCCCCAGCAGTATGACACACATAATGCCCCCAGCAGTATGACACACATAATGCCCCCAGCAGTATGACACACAAAATGCCCCCAGCAGTATGACACACAAAATGCCCCCAGCAGTATGACACAGATAATGCCCCCAGCAGTATGACACAGATAATGCCCCCAGCAGTATAACACAGATAATGCCCCCAGCAGTATAACACAGATAATGCCCCCAGCAGAAGTGCACATAATGCCCCCAGCAGAAGTGCACATAATGCCCCCAGCAAAACCGCACATACGTAGCTGGAAGAGCCTACAGTACACATTGCGGCGTATCAGCTCTTCCACCCACATCCCACCCCCCGCCGCGCTGACAGGCCGCTCAATCCA
Source organism: Crinia signifera (assembly GCF_055691185.1). Lineage (NCBI taxonomy): Eukaryota > Metazoa > Chordata > Amphibia > Anura > Myobatrachidae > Crinia > Crinia signifera. The sequence continues at coordinate 56,434,019 of NC_139227.1, forward strand.
TTCCTCTGATGGGCGATTCTGTCAGCCTATCAGCGGCGTTTCCTCACATAAAGAAAAAAAAAGTCAGGAAGTGAGGGTGAACGCTCCACGCCGACCGCGCTATGCCAAATATGCACCATCAGGACAATTAGGTCAGATATGCAATTTCTGCTGAAAATCGGGCAAATATGCAAATGCATATGCAAATATGCAAATGCATATAATCCGGTCTCTAGTCATTACCCATCAGGGTACTCATCTGGTTACCTGTACAATTAAAATCGGTCCTATCGCTTCATATCACATGCGATGCAATGCGATTTTTGATTGTACAATGCCCTGCGATGGAAATTGGGGCGCCTTGATAATACACAAGTACCCCATTTTTTTTTTTTAATCATGCTACTTTTTGCCAATTTTCAGATTTAAATCTCCAAGTGTGTATAGTGTAGGCCACCAATGGGAGACACAACACTAGCAAAGTCTCCTGTCTGCTGATTTGACCAGCATGCCAGCGATGATGGATCATTTTTCATCCATCATCGCTGTGTGTGTGTACGCAGCGCGGGCTTTCAACTTGCGGACCGCCTCTTCGCCTCCCCTTCTCCCGCCCCTGCTCCTTCCCCCTGCTCTGTGTTATGAGCAGGGAGATGCCACACATTACCGGCCGCTAGGGTTGCCACCTAATCCCTTTAATCCTCAAGACATACAGTACTGTACTGTATTAATTACAGTACACAGGTTTTTGTGGCTGATTAAAAAAAAAATACAGTTGGAATGAAGTCTGATGGCTGTTTAAAAAAAAAAAACAGTTGAAATTGAGTCTTGAAGTGAGCCAGCCACAGAACCTGTGTAATTAATACTGTACAGTACAGTATGTCTCCAGGATTAAAGGGATTTTTTTCCCCTATACTGTACAGTATTTGGTACTTGTGTATTATCACGGCGCCCATCGCATCGCATACCACTAGTTAAGGGAAGGCAACCCTACCGGCCGCACGTCCGGCCCCAACCTCACTCCTGCCTGCCCGGCTGCCAGCCAGTCGACTTGTTGCCAAAGTACCAAAAATTACATTACTGGTCAGTATTTACGGTACATTACTGTATCTTGTCTCCACAGTTCCTGAGATTAAACATGCCGCCAAAAATTACCAAAGAAATGAGCCAGATCATCGCCAAGATGAAGCAAGATAACAAGACAACACGAGAGATCCAGGCTTGGCTGAAAGAAAGTGGTACTGAAGTTCATTTACAGACTGCTTCTATGAGGATGCGCCCCAGATACAGAACTCCTTCTCACTGCACATTGTAAGTACAGTACTCTATATTAGCAGATTCTATAATTACTGTACATTACTACTGTATACGGTACTGTACCAGGCGGCTTCAAGCTATGGCCCTCCAGCCGTTGTGAAACTACAAGTGCCAACATGCTGTGCCATCGATTTGCTATTAGAGAAAGATACAGTACAATTATGGCAAGGCATGCCTGGATGTGTAGTTTCACAACAGCTGGAGGTCCACAGTTTGGACATGCCTGCTGTAATATTCCGCCCAGATCGCATTGTAAATGCGATCAATGATAAATGGGGGCCATAGAGAGACAGTGGGAGAGAGAGCAGGGGATAGGGAGACAGTGGGAGAGAGAGCAGGGGATAGGTGTACAGTGTGAGAGAGAGCAGGGGATAGATGCACAGTGTGAGAGAGAGCAGGGGATACTGTAAATGCACAGTGTGAGAGTGAGCAGGGGACTGGGAGTACCTGTGTCTGTTGTGCTCCGCAGTTACTGTAGCTGCTAGGTATAGAGCCAGCCTTCTTCTTTGTGCTGCCAATGGAACCCGGGAGGAAGAAAATGACCACAGGAGAGGTGAAGGGGGTGGGGCTACTGCTGTGCAGGCTACAGCACAGGACAGAAGGAAAGTTTATCTGGTGGGAGGGGGGGCTGAGGGGGTGAACTGTCTGACCCTGCCTGACACAGTGTGCAGCAGCCGGAGCTTGCCACTGACAGGCAGCAACGGCCCTATTGCACTGATACAGGATTGTAGTGGCCGAATGGGAGGGGGCACCCTGCCCAGCCCAGCCAGGCACTGGTGCTGGGAGAGGCAGTGCAGTGTCTCTGGAGATGAGGGGGAACAGAGGGAGGGCTGCTACATAGTGGGAGGGAGGGCGGCAGGGACGTGCAGTCAGGGGAGTCAGTGCCTCACCTATCATACTGTAAATCACAAAATACTGTAAAAAACAAATACAAAGATTACAGTATACTGTACAGTATTTACAGTATAACACATACTGTACACTGTGTTACTGTATACTGTAAATACTGTACTGTATCTTATTGCTATTTTTTTTACAGTGTATGGGGTGAGATGCTCTGTGGGAGGCAGAGGGATCTATGCCTCGCGCTGTCAATGGCAAAATGTCAGCAGCGGTGGGGCGGGGCTAATTTTGTGCACAAAAAGAGGCAGAAAAGCCCATTGAAAAATGTCACTGCACATCTGCCTCAGTGACAGGTACGTCAGCCCACATCACTGAGACAGATGTGATAGGACCAGGGGCATAGGGAGGGTGCTTACAGTGGAGCGTGAGCTTCAGCAGCCGGGGGGAGAGAGCAGCGTTGCCGCTGCTGCAGGTCGGCAGAGCCCATGCTCTGGGATGTGTGGCTGTGTGGAAGACCAGCGGGGATTAGTAGTGCAGAGGCTGTCCGGCAGCGTGAAGGAGACCAGGGGAGATTATTGTGTTGGCTGTCCGGCTCCTGCTCACCTTGTAAGTCACTGCAGTAATTCCATTAAGGGGGGGGGGATGGGTAGAATGGGACTTGTTTTATAACTTTCCTGTCTCCAATTCTCTGCTTTGCAGGGAGTACTTTACAGTACACATTATTGCAGTGTTATTGTATACTGTACCTCTATTCTGGGGTGGTGGCGGCCCATGGCCCAATGGAACCTGCCCTCCATCTTGCCTTTGACCTGTTTTATGAGAAAAAATATTTATCTGTAAATGCAGTGAGTTTTTCAGTACATTCCTTTACAGTACATTCCTGTACAGTACATTATTTTCTATTCTGAAATGTACTGTAAGTGCACGCAGTTACAGTATAATGACTATTGCACCACCATTGTTAACGAGACCCCATTATCAACGCAAACCCGAAGCGTGGCGAGCGCAGCCAGCCCGCGAGGGGCGGCGGTACGCATCCTCTGACCTTTTTATACCCCCACTATCCACGTCGGCGTGGAGTTGATTTTACAGTACAGTATATAGAGCGCAGCGAGCCACCGAAGCGTGACGAGCGCAGCAAGACCCGTGAGGGGATGCGTAATACTTGTGAAGTAATGCGCGTCCCCTCGCGGGGCTCGCTGCGCACGCCACGCTTCGGCCTCGGTGGCTCAGTGCGCTCGCCACACTATATAAGATCAACTTCACGCCGACGTGGATAGTGTGGGTATGAAAAGGTCAGAGGACGCGTACTGCCGCCCCTCGTACTTACAATACGAACACCCACAGCTAGGGGATTTTGTACACAGCTAGGGGATTTTTTTCACACAAATACAGTACAGTATACTGTATAACTGAGTCTGCGAAATAGTCTATTAATATGCTCAAAACTCCGCCCCCCCCCACCTGCGAAAAAATACGTTATTTACAGTATTACACCAACAGTATTACGGACTAATCCAGTATTTAGCACAGATTATAAGACAATACCCATAGTAGCAGCCTGCAGTAGCCCACCCTAATAGAGTTTTGTCATCGCTAGTCGGGGATCTGCGGCCCATACACACCAGGCAATTTAAACACATTGTACAATATTCTAAATGGCGCTATCTCTACTGCACTGCACTGTATGTGGCATCCATGTTGATCCCTAAAATGGCGGAAAATCACGATACCACGTGATCCTATTGGTGCGCCTGCGAAACAATCGACTAATTTATAGCTGTGACTACTTCAATTACAAGTACAGTATGCGAAAAAAAAAAAAAAAGATGCGAAAGGATCCGTTATTTACAGTATTACAACAATATTACGGACAATACCCCAATCCAGTATTTATTACACATTATACGGACAATACCCATAGCGGCAGCCTGCAGTAGCCTAATAAAGTATTCTCATCGCTAGTCGGGGATCTCTGGACCATACACACCAGGCAATTTTCAGATGAAAAGCATCTAGTGTGTATGATCCTCAAGAGAATCATGCACTGTTCATTATGGTACTTATGGTACCTGAAGCAGAAGTGCAGTAAGGGGGAGGGAAAACCAACGTTCTGTGTAGTTGATCCTGCCCTAGCAAATTTACCACGGAAGGTTGTAAACACACTGTACAATATTCTGAATGGCGCTTTCTCTACTGCACTGTGCAGCCATGTCGATTCCCAACATGGCTGAAAATCACGATATCACATGTGCTCCTATTACTGACTGAGCCTGCGAAATAGTCCGTTAACATGAGAAAAACACCGGTCCCCTCGTTTGAGGAAAAAATACGTTATTTACAGTATTACACCAACAGTATTACGGAGTGATCTAGTATTTAGCACAGATTATACATACAATACCGATAGTAGCAGCCTACAGTAGCCCACCCTAATAGAGTATTGTCATCGCTAGTCGGGGATCTGCGGCCCATACACACCAGGCAATTTTAACACATTGTACAATATTCTAAATGGCGCTATCTCTACTGCACTGCACTGAACGTGGAAGCCATCAAAAATCACGATATCACTACTGTATACAATAAGTCTGCGAAACAGACTCTAGTATTTACGGACAATACCCATAGTGGCAGCCTGCAGTATCTGAATACAGTATACACAGCAGGCGATTGTATACAGTATTCTGCACCGGGTGCATTTGAACAGTAGGGAAAGAAGGGAAACAGGTTCATTCAGGGACAAGGTGGGAACCGAGCGCTTCCGCGCAGGGACCATTTTGTCCTTGTAGGAGCCTGGCTGCTTACTGTATACTGTAATGCAGCAATCAGTCAAAATGTACAAATGACTGTACTATACTTACTGCTCCAGCGAGAAGATACTGTACTGTTCTTGCGGAAGGCAGTATGATGGTAAAGCTTGGTAGAAACAAGAACGCAGCAACAACTTGACTTTGGATTCAGCAGAATGAATAGTCCAGGTGTACAGGTACAATCTCGTGCTTGTATACAGGCAAGAGATGAAGAGACGATCCGTAGCAATTCTACACGGTTTAGATGCAGAAAAACAAACTGGATAGTTTGACAATTTTAGCGTCTGTAGCTGAATTTATGCTGGCAGAGACAAAGGAAAACCTTCACGGCTAAAAGCTGATAGGTGCATTTGAATTATGTACAATACAGTAGCTTTGAAACAAAAGGAAGGCCGAGCAGTGAAACAAAAAGGCAGACTGCAATTAACATACTCTATTTTGTATGACTGCAATCAACATCTTATTGTCTGAGGTGTCGGTCTGTGTCTGAGTTTTGAGAAATCTATTGTTGCGAAAAAAAACCCGTTCTCTGTAGCGCAGTATGTATGGGTATTAACTATCGTGTACATGACGGCCTGCCATTGTGAATTTTTGTTTGTGGAAAAGTCCGAAAGAATTTGATAAGCACCAAATACTGTAACTATTGATTTAAAAAAAAAAAAAAAAAAAGTATGTTTAAAAAATGAAAATATATTGTAACCAACTGAGGATCGAACTACTGATACTGACATAGTGAAGCTGTGCCTCTACCCGCTAGGCCACTGTTACCTGTGATTATCTTCGCTCCCTTGGTGTGTGATATACAGCAACGTCCAATACAAGACATGCCCCATAAAGTACAGTACGTACTGTATGACATGCTCCGTATGATACTGTAGGTCCTCAAATAATGTTTGAAGTAGTCATCCAGCAATAGCAAAGGTTAGCATGGCTTCTGCACCAATTACATAAATTACCGTACGTAACTGCGGCTGCGAATAAAATAAAATAACTCTGTCGGTAAAGTAAGGACAAAATCCGTAGTGTAAAGTATGATACTGTAGGTCCTCAAATAATGTTTGAAGTAGTCATCCAGCAATAGCAAAGGTTAGCATGGCTTCTGTACCAATTACATACATGACCATACGTCACTGCGGCTGCGAATAAAATACAAAAACTCTGTCCGTAAAGTAAGGACAAAATCCGTAGTGTAAAGTCTTAACGTGGAGCATTAGTCACCCAGTGGTTAAACTATGTATTACATGGCGTGGTACATAACGCAGGACATAACGCAATCTGCAACTCGCGAGTCAGAGCCCTCAAAAGCGTGTTGTAAACCACAATGTACTCGGCCATATCTGTAGTATATAATGGGCATCATGATGTGTGGCACAATGTGTAATGGGCATTATGGTGTGTGGCCTTATGTGTAATTGGCATTACAGCGTGTGGCTTTATGTGTAATGGGTATTATGGAGTTTGCTAAAATGTGTAATGAGCATTACTGTGTATGGTCTAAAGTGTAATACCACACCCTTTTTGTGATGCCACGCCTACTTCCCATGAGGCCACACCCCCTTTTGCTGCGTGGCTAAAATTCAGACAGCAATGAGCCGGTTTAGTAAGCATAAAGCTGGTATTATCCCCTTTATATGGCCATAGCAGTTGTTATAGCATGCATGCAGTTAGTCTTCAGTAGTAAGCTTACTTGGTTAGTATGTTAGATGGATTTATCCAGCTATTAGTCCCACCTATGTGCACAAGGTTTTATACTTATGTAGATCTGTGGGCATGGGCTCCGGCCTCCAGACCCCGATGGTGAACTCCGACCGCTGGTTCAATCCTAATAATGCACGGTCATATCCGAGATCCCTCCACCGGTTCTAGGTTGTAGCTGCCAGATAGTTCCCCCGCACTCCTCTACGCGTTTCTCCACCTCTTAGAAGTAATCAGTGGCTTCATCAGGAGGTAGAACTGAGGTAAGCTTACTGTGAAGACTAACTGCATGCATGCTATAACAACTGCTATGGCCATATAAAGGGGATAATACCAGCTTTATGCTTACTAAACCGGCTCATTGCTGTCTGAATTTTACTATATATATTTTTTACTTATATTTTTTACTTATAATTTTTTAAAGTTTATATATTTTTATGTGTATAAAACTGTATAAAATAAATTACTAATATTAAGCGCTGTTTCTATTTTTGTGTTTTTCTGTGTTGAATTGAAGGGGTTTGGTAACCCCCCTTGAAACAGCTGCGGTGCAGAATATTACAATCTGCGCTAGGATATTGCTTTGCAAAATTTAGCTATTAAAGCCGTCTAATGTAAATAGCAGGGGCGGAACTACCATTGGTGCAGCAGGTGCATTGCAGCGGGGCCCTTAAAGACTAAGGCCCCCCCCCGCCCCCATGCGGTATATCGTTATCTTGGGTTGGGGAGTAGGAGGAGGGGGGCCCAAATTATATTTTTGCACCTGGGCCCACCACTAACAAGTTCCGCCCCTGGTAAATAGATATATTTTAATAATTTTATGATCTGATTATACTCACTTAATAAAAATGTATATGACCACTCCGCCAATAGAGTTATAATATGCCTGGTAAGAAACTCCTTAGTCCTTACTTGAATTGATAGGACCTCTATTGGTAATTTTGTATCCTTATTGGGTATATTGGACAGTCAATTAAGTTTAACCAAAAAGTGAATGTCTCAATTAATTAACTCCAGACAGATATCTACATATATATTGTATCCAGGTGAGTATAATTGCTGGTAATAGAGCCGACCACCCAAAGGTCTCTGTATACTCCAAAGTAAATATAGTGTCTCGTATTAATGGAGACTAAGATTTCACCCGTGCTCACACTGCTCAGTGTATCCTCATCTGAGCCATACACTGAGCATGCTGGTCTTGATTGAGTGGGATGGGGATTCTGGTCTTGGCTGGGGGTGCTGGTCTTGGCTGGGGGTGCTGGTCTTGGCTGAGGGGGTGCTGTTTATGGCTGAAGGTGCTGGTTTTGGCCGGATACATTTAGATTCATAAGTGATGGGGACACTGTACATTCGCTAATATCTGGTATATACATTTGTGTTTTGTTCCAGAATGTGACCTGTCCGGGGGGAGAGGAGAAGCAGCGTATAGGTAACACACAAACCACAGCCACTGTGTGTGTGTGTGTGTGTGTGTGGGGGGGGGGGGGCTATGAAATAGTCACAAAATTAACTAGATTTCCCATCACTAAGGGGTAGGCCTCGGCAATGGCGCCAGGACCTCCTGGCAGCCTGGGGGGTCGGGCAGAGCTAGTGCCCATGGCGCAACTACCCCGGGGTGCTGCAGGGCCGCCTGGATGATACCACTGCCCAGTCCCCGCCATTGCAGACACTGGGTGTGCGGGAGGTGCAGCATCCTGGTGTGATGGTCAACGCCATGAGGCAGGCTTCGATCCCCATAAGGGGCACCACCATATTATATAGTGAGGCAGGGGGCGGGGTACTCCTGCCACGAGCACTGCACACCCCTCTGGCATTCCCAGACTGGCCTGCGGGGTGACGTGTGACAGGGATGTAGGGCTGGTAGTGCAGGCTACTGGGGACGGCCACCGCCCCTATTGTGGGACCCCCAGTCACTCCTGTCCATCCCTGGGGACATGCCTCTTGCAGGACCGGCCAGGCGGCAATGGCTGCGGAGGACCAGGCTGGTCCCTCAGTGCAGCGCTAAAGGGGGGTCTAGGGTAGTTCCCGAAAATACTTCCCCTCTGTTGGCTGACGCGGTGCAGGGCCCCTGCCACCTACTTACTGTAAGGGAGAACAGCAGTTTATGGCCCTTCTGAATTCCTTCATGGACCACATGTCTGGGCTTTCCCCTACTGGGGCTCTGCCAGCTCCCAACCATGCCATTTTGCCAGCCCCTGCTGAGCTGCCTGGGGTTACAGCCTCTTCACAGGTGGCGCCCGTAATTGTGTCCCCAACAAGTGCCGTGGCACGGAAGCTCAGGCCGTTTGCCACTTAGGCCTCGCAGGGCGGGCCAGCTCCTCCTCTGGCGGTTGTTCCTGGAACCTCGGCTGTCGGGACCCCTGGCATGTCCACAGAGGTGAGCCTCATGCCGACGGCAGGCACTTCAGGTGATCAGCCCGGAATGGAGGGGCTAGCTATGCAGGCTATCATGCCCAGGACACTGTGGTGCTATCAGGAAGGATGGCACGAAGGGGAACAGTTTAGGCTGTCTGCCCCTCATGCAGGTAAGACACCTGGTGCGGCTATGGTGGCCTTTGCCTGGAGTTTGTACTCCTTGGGGTGTTGTTGCCTCAGTACGCAGGATGCTGACAGGGGTGTCTTTCTTTTTGTCTCTGCATGGTAGGGCGGACCCGTCCCGGTCCTTTCTGGTGTCCAGTGCGTTGCGTGGATGGCTGCGCGCCTCGCCGGCACTCCCAGACTGCAGGCGACCAATTGATTTGACATTGCTCCCAGCCTTGCTGGCTGCCCTGAGGGACATTTGCTGGCCTGACTATGAGGTCCTGTTGTTCCAAATGGCGTATGCAATGGCTTATCATGGTGCCTTCAGGTTTGGGGAGCTGGTGGCGCCGTCAAAGCGAATGCCCTCACCACTGACCGTGGATGACCTGGTGGTCCATGTGGATTCGGTGCTATGTCACCTGCGCCGTTCCAAGACTAGCCAGGCTGGTAGGGGGCGGTGGCTGTCTTTGCTCCCATGTGCGGTGGAAGGGGTGTGCCCCATGGCGTTGGTTACGGCCTTCGCGCAGGTGCACCCAGACCTACCTGGTGCATGGCTGATGCACCAAGTATCAGTTTTGCCACGGATTGGGACGGGCGCTGGAGGCCACGGGTCTCGATCCAAAAGAATTTGGGTCGCATTCCTTTCGGATTGCGGCTGCTACCTCGGCGGCTGCGGAGGGCCGCTCCGATTCAGTCTCTGGGTCGATGGCGCTCGGCAGCATTGCGTAGGTACATTCAGCCGACTTTATCTATCACTGCTCACCATGGTCGACTGGACGCATAAGCGCTCGCCAACTTCCAGTGGGGGCCTTGAGGTGTGTTTTCGCATCCGCCCGGGGGCACAATTTGGCTTCAATTACAATCTGACATGGCGTACCTGTTAGTTTACTCCGGACGGTGTGTTTTGTGCCTCAAGAGCTGGTCGGCCATGGTTTTCTCTTCCCTCTCTCTCCCAAACTGGTTGGTGAGTGCTTGTTGCAATTGGGTCTCCTGCTAACTAACCTCTTGTGTGCATATTTTAATTCGACGGGACGTTAAGTCCGGGTGGATGTTGGGCCATTCCTTTGTGTACTGGGCCTCGCAGGCGGATCTTGCCTCTGATGTATGCATGTTCCCACAAGCTGGGGAGGTTAGGTTATCTCTTTAGACTGCAACCACGTATTTTGGGCCAATCATAAGGTTAAAACCTATAAACTGGCGTATCCAGTGTAATAAGTACATGATATATTTTATGCACTCAGAGTGAATAAATATTCTTGTTGAAGGGACCAGTAAACCTATGCGCACTTCCGCACACTGACCCACCAACAATATTATAACTGACACAGCAGTCTCCACAACAATAGGGAATTAACCCCTTTAACGCTACAATTTGCCTCAAACGAGCCCTAGTTAAAATAAGCCGGAAGGCTCACTAGGAGCACATCACAATTCAAATTGGTCTCACTGTTAAACCAATCTGAATCCTTATCAAAATCCCCAGCGCACAGCATATAATACAAAAAGCTCACTGCAAGACTGGAGCTAGATTTTGAAACACACGGCTACTTCGTCCAAGAGTAAGCCCCCTGTTTAAAAACATAATAAAAGTTAAGTTTTATCTATAAAATCATCATATCACAAGAGTGCCCCCCAAAAAGAGTCCTAATAACAGGACTCCACAGGATGTTCCCTCTGTATAATAGCAGGACCCCACAGGCTGCTCCCCCTGTATAATAACAGGACCCCACAGGCTGCTCCCCCTGTATAATAACAGGACCCCACAGGCTGCTCCCCCTGTATAATAACAGGACCCCACAGGCTACTCACCCTGTATAATAACAGAACCCCACAAGCTGCTCACTCTGTATCAGGGCAACCGACAGGGGGGTGCCCTGAGTACAGCTGTCCCGGGCCCCGGCCAGCTTCCCACAGCCCCCCACCCGCACCCAGCCTCCTTTACCCGGCGCCGATGGCCAGGCACGCATAATACACAGTGCAGCCCGCAGAGTGCCGAGCCTAGGACACAGAGGGGCCCAGCACTCTGCAGGCTGCACTGTGCAGTGTGCGCTCCGGACCTGACAGTGGAAACTGAAGGAGGCGGAGGACATTGCCGCGACATGATGGTAAGTGATGGGGTAGGGGGAGGTGGGGTGCTGGCAGGGGGAGGCGGAGGCAGGGGCGCGTGGGGGGGGGTTTGCGGCCGGAGGTATGGCGCTAGTGCCGCTGGTGGCCCGGACTGTAGGTCAGTCCCAGGCCCCAATATTTCTAGTTGCGTCCCTGCCCTGTATAATAACAGGACCCTACAGGCTGCTCCCTCTGTATAACAGGACCCCATAGACTGCTCCCCTGTATAAAAACAGGACTCCACAGGCTGCTCCCCTTGTATAATAACAGGACCTCACAGGCTGCTCCCTTGAATAAAACAGGACCCGACATGCTGCTCCACTCGTACAGTCTTACCTGATCTCTGAGTCTTGATGCCGACACCAAGGCGGGCAGCAGTGCAGTAGGTGGAACGCATAGCAGCCTGTGATTGACACAGGCTACTTCCTGCTAGCCAGCAGCGCCTACAAGTTCACTACCCCACCCTCTGTACCAGCCTCCTGCACTAGGCACTAGTGCAGGAGGACGGCGGACATTTTTCTGTAGACTTTGTCTGACCCCTTGAGTCAGAAGACAGCATGCAAGCGGCATATAAGGCAGGGATGTCGTTTGCGGTGCGCGGCTCCGGCACCCTGTCAACCTTTGGCGCCGGAGCTAGCGCTCCGCCGGCTCCATTCTAGCTATGCCACTGAAGCAGGCAGGTGCAACAATGCCCTGATGGAATGCACACATAGAATAACCAATGCAACTCGCAGCAGCACGCAGGGGCAATGATGCACTGACGGAATGCACACACAGAATAACCAAATCTACTTGCAGCAGCACGCAGGTGCAACAATGCACAGACGGAATGCACACACAGAATAACCAGCTCTACTCAGGGAAAAAATGCTCTGTTCCTGGACTTCCCTGGTAATGTATGCTTACCAGGCAAATCCAGGAGTAGAGCATTGTGTCCTCCTGGAGAGGGTCATGCTGGGAGGTATGCAGTACAGAAGGTAGGTGTTGTGAGGGACTGCTTATTGTATACCCCTGATTTTTAAAGATATTTCCACAGAGTTTCATAGTTACATAGTATTTAAAGCTGAATAAAGACTCACGTCCATCCAGTTCAGCCTTGGTGTATTAGCTTCCTCCCTTATTATACGTAGTGTATACAGTGGCGTAACTATAATTTGAGCGCCCCGCCGATAGTAAAGCAGCGCCCCAGGCCGCCCAAGCCCCCCCTGGCTGCCCATGCCCCCCCCCCCCCATCCCCCCAGATTTACCTGTATTCGCCGCTGCGGTGGTCTTGGCTCCCCTCCTGGCTTCATTCTGATGCTATGAAGAACGGACCATCACAAAATGTCCGCCCCCACACAGCAGATTACAAGGGGATTACAATAGCCCCATGGCCCCCCGGCGCCCGAACTTACACAGCACCTCCCTGCGACCGCGGGGGCTGCGGTGCCATTGTTACGCCACTGAGTGTATATTGATATATTTAAGGACAGATTATGATTATTGCTTGTAACCAATAGATGTTTATCCAACCTTATTTTAAATGTGTTTATTGTGTCTGCCATATCTCCAGAAAGAGAATTCCATAGTTTGGCTTCCCTTAAGGCCCCCATAAACTATGAGTTTTATCTGACCTGTAAAATGGCATCTGATTTTCCTTGAATTTCCCCGACTGCTTCCCAGGAGGCTTCATGCAATTTGACACATGATGTGCCATTTTTTTACATCCAATTTGCATCAGATAAATCACATGTGATTTATCTGACGCAAATTTGGATGTGTCACTGAGACAATGCAGGCTGGCACCTAGCACACTGGCTAAAGTGTACCTGGGACAATGCAGGTTCGCACCTAGCACTAGGGATGGCCATCGTCCATCGATGATTTGAAATCATCGATGGTTTATGGTCGATGTTGAATACTTTTGCCATCGATGTGGGAGAACCAGATGGTTTCCCTACATCGATCGCAAAGGAGAACCGATGATTTCTGTGTACTTTCTGTTTAGTTTCACAGCGGCAGTTACGTAGTGATGTATTGAGAATACCAATACAGCACTATGCTGCCTACGTTAACTACGTAACTGCTTCTGTAGCCCTGAAACTAAACAATGGTTAATATCCCCACTATCCACGTCATAACCCCAGTATCCACGTTGGCGTGGAGTTGATTTTATAAAGTGCCCGACCTGGATACTCGAGACCACGCCGGCGTGGATACTGGGGGTATGACGTGGATAGTGGCAATATGACGTGGATAGTGGGGGAAATGTGTGTGTTGTGCTTTATACTTATCCTACTCCAGCCCGTCCACTGTGTCCCCACGATCCACCGATGGGTCCCCCTCCTCCAGCAGACACTCCCCGGCGCCATCGTTCGGTCCCTCTCCCCCGGCACTGCCAGCGTACAATGTACGCAATTAGCGTAGTGCTGCTGGGGAAGAAGGGAAACCATGCGAATCTCCCCAATGCTCTGAATTACGTGCATTGCTGGCGCCGGAGGAGGGGGACTGAAAGCTGCTGCCCGTCAACCACGGGGATCGGTAAGTATAAAACCCACCCTGCTCCCTCTGCCACCCACCACCCTGCTCCCATTGTAGTTTCACGGTGGCTCCTGCTACGCTGTCAACGTAGCCTAAGATACGTTGTCAGCGTAGCGTAGAGCTACCGCCGTGAAAATAAAGTACCGATTTCTGTTTTTTTCCCCCAAGGTGTCGGGACACGGTGCATAGCTCCGCCCCCGACACCCAGAAGTCCCACCCCCGAGTTCTGATTGGCCCACAGGCCGTTCAGTCACATATAATGGATGACCATCGATAGCTAAAACTATCGATGGTTATCCATCAAATTGTTTACTACTATCGATGGCTGGGTGCAGAATCATCATCGATGGCAATCATCGATGGTGTCTGCACTATTGGCCATCCCTACCTAGCACACTGGATAAAAAGACACTGAGACAATGCAGGCTGGCACCTAGCACACTGTATAGTACTTGGTGTGAGAACAGAAACTGGGGCAGTGTTGGTCCTGGATAAAGCAGGATGACACGCAGACAGGGTTACCAGGACTCCTTGCTGCCTGTGTACTACTAATACTACTACTAATTACAGCAGGGGAGAGGGGAGGTCGGGCTCTGCTGCCCGCACCGAAGCTGACCTCCAGCAGCAGGGGAGAGGGGGTCGGGCTCTGCTGCCCGCACCTACGCTGTCCTTCAGCACAGGGGAGAGGGGGGGTCTAGTTCTGCCCACAACCAGCCTGCTTCCTCCCTCCTCCAGGGAGGACGGAGCTCAGGCTCCAGAGACTGTGTGACTTGTGTGACTGTGTTGAGAGACGCTGGTGCTGCAGCTGCTCTCTCTAGGGATGGCCATCGACCATCGATGATTAGAAATCATTGATGGTTTATGGCCGATGTCGAATAGTTTTGCCATCGATGGGGGAGAACCAGATGGTTTCCCACCATCGATGTAAAGTTGGAGGACAGTGGCACCGGAAGGAGGTAGCAGCACAGCAGGAGGTACACATGATATATCGGATCTGAAACATTGTGGGTGCTAAAAAGCACCCATGATGGGTCAGATGCCAATATATCTTATGTTCAGCAGGTCCGACGCCCTGATCCGATCTGATGCGCACGGGACCACGCATCAGATCAGGGGTGACATTCTATGGTTTGTGATAAATGCGCATGTTTTTTTAGCGCACCACATCGCCGCTATTCGCCCTTTTTGAAATCGCATTTTTTTTGTAATAATTCGCATATTTAATGTGATGCGCTTTGGAGGCTGAAAAGTGCGAAGTGGTGCGATTTGCGGCGAAGTGGTGCGAATTTAAGTCACAAAAAAGTGCGATTTCTTCCACCGGTCATGTGCGAGTTTTGGACCAACCGGAGTGCGATTTACAAAACTGTCTCCGCATGACTAAGAACCCCCCAACCTATTGGCCCACCTCTGTCCCCTCCATTATGCATGACACCCCCTATATAAAGGGGCACTGGCGCCATTTCACTCTTTGATAGGAAGTAAGGAGCATGGAGAGGAGCAGTGGCAGTGTGAGTACAGGAAGAGGTGTTGGTGGCAGAGGGAGCAGTGGCAGAGGGAGCAGTGGCAGAGTGAGGAGTGGCAGAGGAACCAGTGGCAGAGGGAGCAGTGGCAGCAGCCAGCCAAGTGGGAGAGCCAGCAGTGTGGCAGGCAGCATGGCCACAGCAAGGCCAGCCCCAGACCAGGCCCTGGCCGTCCAGCCCCAGCAGGAGGAGGTGGAGGATCCGCTGGCATCCCCATCCTATAGCCAAGACCTTGACCATACCCCACAGCAGCTGCAGGAGGGCCACATGTCAGAGGTGGAGGAAGATGGAGGTGAGGAGGAGGAAGACACTGGCATGGAGGAGGAGGGGTACATGGCTGGAGTAGAAAATGAGGAGGAGGAGGAGGTAGTAGAAGCTGGCCGCACAAAAAGTGGCCGAAAGGTCCGATTCTCCTATGAGGAAAATGCTGCACGTGTCCGGGCTTTCATGCCAGTGTTTGACCGGTTACTGGGGAAAAGTCACCACAAGACCACTGCACAGCGCAAAAGGGCTATGTGGAAGGACATCACCCAGGCGGTGAACGCTGTAAGTCAGCACAAGCGCCTGGTCAGAAATGTCAAGAAGAGATTCAATGACATCAAAAGGCAGCTGAAAAGTAAAATGGCCATGGAGTTGGAGGAGGCCACCAAGACTGGCGGAGGAAGCCCCACCACTGTGTGCTACACATCGTATGAGGTGAAGTTGAAGCGCATCATACCCCCTGAGGTCCTGCCTGGCATGCACGTGGCGGATACCGATAGGCCGCAAACGCCATCCAGAGCTGGTAAGTGTGACCACATGCAATCTTAAATAAACATGCCAATGCTTTCTAACTGTATTCTTCACTTGAATTGTTATGCTAAGTAAAGTGCTGCTGTGGAACTACATAGCCCAGCAAGGTCATGCACAAGAAATTGCCTGCTCCTACTTTCCAATTGCTCATAATGCTGGGCCTTGTAGTTCCACAACTGCTCATATTGATCAACACTGTAACATTCTTTCTAGCAGCCTAACATGTATGTGGCCAAAAACACAGAGGTGTACTGGTGGTTTAGCTGCCATGCCTACATACCACAGATTATACAATAGTTGTCATGTGTATAATAGTTTAATAATAATGTGGTGAATAAATAATGCAGTCCTTATCCAAAGGAAGTATTGTCCATTATTGTCATTTGAATGCATGTTTGCTGAAAATGCTTATCCATTGCAAGGTCCATAATGGCTGCCCATCTTTCCTTGCACAGATTGTCCATCCCGAAGTGCTGCGGCATCCAAGAAAAGAAGGCCCGTTGCTGCAGAATCTGTGGAAGCAGGTAAATGAACAAAAAACACGCCATTACACATACAGTACACACACCCATGTCACATCAACAATATCTCACACTACATTCATCTCCTGCGGCTACATTGCAACGGAAAAGAATGTAATCTGAGCTAGACATGTGACTTATTATGAATGTCAATGCTACATGCTGTATCGGGCTACATGTGTAAGTACATAACACCCCTAGGTATGTGCGTCCAGCATCTCAAGCCCTTTCTAAAACAGTACAGAAGAGAGTCTGGCCTATATATGCATCAGTACTTACCTCTTCATCTGTATCCACAGGTACTATACAACTAGGGACAGACCAAACCGATTCTTCAATGATGGTGTTAGACGAAATGGACATCATTCTTGAACCGGTGGAGACCTTTGCGGCAGAGGAAGAAATACAGACCTCATCACAGAGTGATCTTCCCCCAAGTGGGGTGTCTCCCAACCCACCCCCACCCACAACCCCATACAGCAGCTTCTGCTTCCCAAGTAGCTAACTCCTTGGTCAATTTCAAGGACAAATAAATAGAATTCATGGCCTCCCAAAGCCTGCAAATAGGTAACATCCAGGGGTACATGCGTGACACGTTTCTTCAATTACGAAAAATTGCACGCAGTGTACGGGTAGGTGTAGGCACTCATGTGCGCATTGCTAACAGCATTGACACCCGTTTTGCAGATCTAACTTCTGCTGTAAGGGAACAGAATAGCCATATTGGCAGCCTTGTGCAAAGTATAGCTGCACTAAGCCAATCATGCACAGCGCAGACCAATGCCTTAATAGGTATGCAGGCCCAACTACAGCAGCTGGAAGCCAATGTCGGAGGTGGCGCAGCATCAAACCTCAGCAGTGTATCTAGCACCCCAATAAGTGGCTCCCCCACTTCCCCACCCTGTCGGAGTATTAGGACCCGTGGTGGGCTGGGTGCAGGTTCTAGAAGTGGTGTAGGGTTGCTTGATGCTGGGAGAAGATAGCTCATATGTTTGATAGTTTTGTCATATGCAATACATCTTGTTACATCCCCCGACAGTTTTTATGTTTCACTTGCAAAAATGCAGATTGCTTCTGACATAGTAGACTGCAGTAAAAATGTCTAACCGCATACCATTGTGTCTGTGTATTATTTTTAAAACAATTATTGTGTGAATTATGACATATTGTAATGGTATATGATAATGGGATTGCTCTAAAGTAGTGTGGGGTAACTCCTGGCCCGTCAAAGGTTGTGGAACTACATATTCCAGCAAGCTCTGACACTCATGGTTTGGACTGTAATGGTTATAGTGTTCCACAACACCAGTGAGCCATGTTTTACAGCAAACGTAATTCATACATGTATCAAATGTACTTACAAGCTTGATACCAGCAAGGGATAGGTCAGCACCACCAGCTGCATCCATTGGGCTCTGTGTATTAGGCTAAATGTGGGTGGAAACAGATGGTATTGGTCAATCATTTGTTTATGAGTACACTTACAGCACAGGTACATTTTGGAGTACAGGGTACATGTGCTTACCAGAAAAGTAACAGCTGATGATATGTGTGCGCACCAGATTCCCCCTCTGCGTACCCCTCACTACCCGAGGTGTGGTAGGTTGGACACCCTGCACGACTGCTGCATGTTCCTCCTCCACATAGGCAGGTTGGGACAGGGCTATGTTGTGCAACATGCAGCAAGCCTGGATGATCATCACTACTTTGGCAGGGTGGTAAAGCAGCGTACCCGATGACCTGTCCAAACACCGTAATCGACTCTTCAAAATGCCAAATGTGCGCTCCACCACATTGCGGGTTGCAATGTGGGCTTCATTATACCGGTGCTGTGCAGGGCCCTCTGGGGAGCACAAAGGTGTCATGAGCCAGGAAACACACCCATATCCTGAGTCACCTAATACACAGATAAGAAGTGATTGCCTTATATGGTAAGGTATGTGTTTCTTTGAAACAGGACACACTGTAAGAATAACAATATATTCGAAAGCCTGCTGTCTCCCCCCAGAATTCCGGAGGGACACTCTCGGCTACTTTAGGTGCTGTGTTGGTTTTGGATAACGTTGATATGTTACTGATGTCTGAGTAGGAGACTGTCCGGAGTTCTGCCCAGACTCTGCTATACTGGGCAGTCAGTTTCCTGCTTATCACACCACAGTATAGAATTTCTGCTATATCTCTAACTTAAGCCTTCCGTTGCAGTTACTCATTTTTATATTGAGAGACATAATTTTGTTTTCTTGGTTATTTACAATGTTAAGCTTTGTTACTCCCATAGGTTTCCTATGTTGTATTCCTGTACTTATTTTACTCTCTTGGGGGTGGCCCACGCCACCTGACCCCAGTTGGGTCATTCCGCGCTCCGACTTGGGGCATGGGTTCATGGTATGTCCCCATGCCACCCAACAGCGGACAGTTTCTTGTCTTATTCCTTACTACTCATGCTCTAATGATTATTACCATACTCATTTCCTTTTTCTTTTGCTTCCTTTCTATGTTTTCTATCACCCCTTCGTCCTTCCCTTTATCTCCCCCTAAAATGTCCAACCTGTGTTATAAACTTGATGATTTCTGTCTTCTTTCCCGGTATAGATTGTCTGGCCTCACACCCCCCTACTCGAGACTTCTATTTGATGCCTCCTTCGCAACACCACACTACTTATGGCCCCCATGACCTCAGAGGACATTAAAATATGCTCATTTAATGTCAAGGGCCTGAACATACCTGAGAAGCGATCCACACTGTTACGTGAACTACGCTCAGACAAAGTAGATGTGGCTTTTGTGCAAGAGACGCATTTTAAACAATTAAAATCTCCAAAACTTGGTAACTATTACTTCCCACATGTATTTTGTAGTAATAACCCCTTGAGTAAGTTCCTTGGTGTCGCAATTATCCTATCCCGTAAACTACCTGTGACAGAACTTGCTCACCATTCCTTGATAGAGGGAAGGTGCCAGGTCTTGACATGTAAGATCTATAATCAAAAATATACTTTCGTCAATGTCTACTCTCCAAACTGTGGTCAGAGACAATTTTTAAGTAGAGCCCTTCGTCTTATGGAACCCCTGAAAGAAGGCTTCTTAGTGGTCGGAGGTGACCTCAACTGGCCTTTAGATCCCTCTCGGGACTCTTCCTCTAGATCCTCTCGTTCTTTGTCAAGAGATCATAGGAAGATCCGACAAATACTACACGAATACCAATTAATAGACCTTTGGAGGATTCACCACCCGACTGTCAAAGACTATACCTTTTTTTTCGCCCCCTCATGATGTATATACCCGTATAGATTACTTCCTGGTAGATCATAGATTTTTGCAATATTTCCCCCATAGCTCTGTAGATAATATCACATGGTCCGATCATGCCCCAATATTTGCCTCTATCAGCCCTCCTAGCTCATGTCCAAAACCATGGTCATGGAGGCTCAACAAACTCCTAATACATGAACCCTGGTTTAAACAAGATATACAAAACGCCATTAAGGAATTCATCTCACTCAACGAAACGCCCAATATTTCAGCTATGACGATATGGGAAGCACATAAATGTGTTATTAGGGGAAAGTGCATTCAATTGGGATCACAATTGAAAAAAGAGAGACTGGCACAACGACAAAACCTGCTCACCCGTATCCAAACACTCGAGTTGGCCCATAAATCTACATCAGACCCGAATATCCTACTAGAACTCACAGCAGCCAGATTAGATTTAAAAAAATTCCTCCAGAATAGAATCAAAATAGACATGAACAAATGTAGGCACAAGAACTATCTGTGGGGAAATAAGCCAGGTTCTATGCTAGCTAGGGCGCTTCGGGCTCAAATAGCTCAAACCTATATACACTCTATACGTGACACAAAAGGGAGTATGGCTTCCATCTTTCCTCAGGTTGCTGCAGCCTTTCAGGAATTCTATACAAACCTATACAATTTACGAGCGGACCAGTCTATGGGCTCGCCTCCTGCTCTTGGGGAGACTGTTGGGGACTATCTGTCCTCCGTAGGCTTTCCAAGGCTTGAGGAGGACGACCTAAAATCACTCGAACTACATATTCCAGCAAGCTCTGACACTCATGGTTTGGACTGTAATGGTTATAGTGTTCCACAACACCAGTGAGCCATGTTTTACAGCAAACGTAATTCATACATGTATCAAATGTACTTACAAGCTTGATACCAGCAAGGGATAGGTCAGCACCACCAGCTGCATCCGTTGGGCTCTGTGTATTAGGCTAAATGTGGGTGGAAACAGATGGTATTGGTCAATCATTTGTTTATGAGTACACTTACAGCACAGGTACATGTTAATTACTACATGTTATACTCCGTGGAGTGCCGGGCGACATTGGAAAATATATATATATATATATATATATATATATATATATATATATATATATATATATTCCATATAGCGGCACTCAGATCAGAAAGAGATATATATATATATATATATATATATATATATATTCCATATAGCGGCACTCAGATCAGAAAGAAGGCAGACAACACAGCATCAAGACACCTGATATATATATATATATATATATATATGTAGAAAAGAGAAGAATGAAGCGCACTAATCAGCAATAAATTTAACAAATTTTTACTTATATAACTGCTGACATACATAAGGTTAAAAGTAGAAAGCTTGCCGTGTGGACAGAGCTATGCAGCCGGACCAAGCGTCGATGGAGAACCGTAGGCAGTGATCAGTTGCAGACGGGGCGCATCAGGACCAGAGCAAACAGCCAGGAGCTTCCACAGGTACAGCACGGACCAGACCAGGACGTCACCACGTCGGGAACAGGTAACCATTCCCAACGCGTTTCGTCACAGCTACGGACTTCGTCAGGGGGTGTGACTATCCCCTGACATCCACAGTCTAATATACCATTTACACAGGTACCGCTAGGCAATTAATTAGGCAATTAATTATTAATTAAAAGGCACCAGATCACTATTTGAACATTTTAAAAACCAAATACATAGTATATGATACACATATCCTGCACGCTGATACATATCAGAAAGTTTACAAGACCGCTGAATCACATAAATATGATTCAGCGGTCTTATAAACTTTCTGATATGTATCAGCGTGCAGGATATGTGTATCATATACTATGTATTTGGTTTTTAAAATGTTCTAATAGTGATCTGGTACCTTTTAATTAATTAATTGCCTAGCGGCACCTGTGTAAACGGTATATTAGACTGTGGATGTCAGGGGATAGTCACACCCCCTGACGAAGTCCGTAGCTGTGACGAAACGCGTTGGGCGTGGTTACCTGTTCCCGATGTGGTGACGTCCTGGTCTGGTCCGTGCTGTTCCTGTGGAAGCTCCTGGCTGTTTGCTCTGGTCCTGATGCGCCCCGTCTGCAACTGATCACTGCCTACGGTTCTCCATCGACGCTTGGTCCGGCTGCATAGCTCTGTCCACACGGCAAGCTTTCTACTTTTAACCCTATGTATGTCATCAGTTATATAAGTAAAAATTTGTTAAATTTATTGCTGATTGGTGCGCTTCATTCTTCTCTTTTCTACAAGCATACCCCATTTTGGATTCATGGTTGGATCCTTGTATTCGAGCTGCACACATTTATGGGACATTCGGACCTTTCCTGATACTAAGAATGTTGGACTTTTTGCGCTTTGTATTTTTTCATATATATATATATATATATATATATATATATATATATATATATATATATATATATATATATATATATACTCCAGTACTCCCTCAATATGCTGAGGGGGATGTGGACACTCTCCTTGTTGCACCAAAAGACAAAGCATTCAATGGTTTTGTGTAAAATCACAAGTAGAAATATTTATTCCAACAAAGAAATTTTCATCCTGCCCCGACGTTTCGGTCCACAATAGGACCTTTATCAAGGAGCTTATTAGGATGGATCACCAGCGTATACTAGCGTTTTTCACCTCAGCCCTGAGGGAAGTGGAGACAGCTACTTAGCTGGACCGAAACGTCGGGGCAGGATGAAAATTTCTTTGTTGGAATAAATATTTCTACTTGTGATTTTACACAAAACCATTGAATGCTTTGTCTTTTGGTGCAACAAGGAGAGTGTCCACATCCCCCTCAGCATATTGAGGGAGTACTGGAGTATTATTGGGGCACGTGATCACACACGTTAACCCCTTGTGGACACCCCGGATCTAACTTTGATCTTTGTGCGAGTGCGGTCTCCCTTGGATCTATATATATATATATATATATATATATATATATATATATATATAACTTTGCCTATGTGTGGATTATTTCTGAGTGCCGCTGTACCCCCCAGGACTCTACATTGAGATAGCACACACTGTCTGCATCGGAGGGCACCCAGTTTATTACCTTATGGGCCCCACACACAGCACAATTTGCAGGCATTTTCTGAGCGATTTTAACAAATCACTCAGAAAATCCCTGAAAATGCATGTAAATCGCTGTGTGTATAGCCCACACAGCGATTTGCATGCGCGCCCCCGCCGTTCTGAATCTGCACAAGATTCAGAACGGACCTGCCCGTCAATCAAGAGCAGTCGCTCAGAAGCTCCTGCTCATTTGTGGCCTCGGATGTGAGCAGGGCCTTCTGAGCGACGCTGGACGCCGCCCTGAAGTCCCACAACGCCGCCCACCCCTTCACGTGACGACGCCGCCCCCGATGACACGCCGGGCGCCGCCCCCGATGACACGCCGGGCGCCGCCCCCGATGACACGCCGGGCGCCGACGAGACCGCCGCCCCCCCCCCCCTGACGCCGGACACCGGAGCCGCCGCGACCTTCTCTTCATTGCGAGGACGCAGCGGTACAGAGAGGAAGCGGCGCTGGACTCCGCAGTTGGTAAGCATTTTTTTTTTTTTCCCCACTCCGCCACCAACGACCTCTGCGCATACCCACAACCACTGTGCCACCAATGAATGTATTATTCCCCATCTGGGGAGGGGGGCCATAGCCACTGTGCCACCAATGTTTTTATTATTCCCCTTCTGGGGAGGGGGGCCATAGCCACTGTGCCACCAATGAATTAATTATTCCCCATCTGGGGAGGGGGGCCATAGCCACTGTGCCACCAATGTTTTTATTATTCCCCTTCTGGGGAGGGGGGCCATAGCCACTGTGCCACCAATGTTTTTATTATTCCCCATCTGGGGAGGGGGGCCATAGCCACTGGGCACCAATGAATTTATTCATTGTATGGGGGGCCATAGCAACATTGTCTTCCATTGTGCTACCGTGCCATGAATTCCCCATTATGCACAGCAAAAGCTTTGGCTGTTCATAATGGGGAATTAATGGCACGGTAGCACAATGGAAGACAATGTTGTTCATGCAGGATGCATCCTCTTTTATTGAGCCATTATGTAATAAGGCCTGCATCCCCCATACACATGCAATTGAAAACATAGATTTTTGTGTATGTGTAGGGGGGGGGGGGGGGGGGGAATTACACTCTGCCGCCAATGTTTGTATTTGCATGTGTATGGGGGATGCAGGCCTTATTGCATAATGGCACAATGGGGAATATTCAATGTGGGATTACATTGTGCCATTATGTAATAAGGCCTGCATCCAGCATACACATGCAATTGAAAACATTGATTTTTGTGTATGTGTAGGGGGGGGGGGGGATTACACTCTGCCGCCAATGTTTGTATTTGCATGTGTATGGGGGATGCAGGCCTTATTGCATAATGGCACAATGGGGAATATTCAATGTGGGATTACATTGTGCCATTATGTAATAAGGCCTGCATCCCCCATACACATGCAATTGAAAACATTGATTTTTGTGTATGTGTAGGGGGGGGGGGGGATTACACTCTGCCGCCAATGTTTGTATTTGCATGTGTATGGGGGATGCAGGCCTCATTGCATAATGGTTCAATAAAAGAGGATGCATCCTGCACGAACAACATTACAAATAAACACCATCGGCTTTTGCTGTGCATAATGGGGAATTCATGGCACGGTAGCACAATGGAAGACAATGTTGTTCATGCAGGATGCATCCTCTTTTATTGAGCCATTATGTAATAAGGCCTGCATCCCCCATACACATGCAATTGAAAACATAGATTTTTGTGTATGTGTAGGGGGGGGGGAATTACACTCTGCCGCCAATGTTTGTATTTGCATGTGTATGGGGGATGCAGGCCTTATTGCATAATGGCACAATGGGGAATATTCAATGTGGGATTACATTGTGCCATTATGTAATAAGGCCTGCATCCCCCATACACATGCAATTGAAAACATTGATTTTTGTGTATGTGTAGGGGGGGGGGGGATTACACTCTGCCGCCAATGTTTGTATTTGCATGTGTATGGGGGATGCAGGCCTCATTGCATAATGGTTCAATAAAAGAGGATGCATCCTGCACGAACAACATTACAAATAAACACCATCGGCTTTTGCTGTGCATAATGGGGAATTCATGGCACGGTAGCACAATGGAAGACAATGTTGTTCATGCAGGATGCATCCTCTTTTATTGAGCCATTATGTAATAAGGCCTGCATCCCCCATACACATGCAATTGAAAACATTGATTTTTGTGTATGTGTAGGGGGGGGGGGGGGATTACACTCTGCCGCCAATGTTTGTATTTGCATGTGTATGGGGGATGCAGGCCTCATTGCATAATGGTTCAATAAAAGAGGATGCATCCTGCACGAACAACATTACAAATAAACACCATCGGCTTTTGCTGTGCATAATGGGGAATTCATGGCACGGTAGCACAATGGAAGACAATGTTGTTCATGCAGGATGCATCCTCTTTTATTGAGCCATTATGTAATAAGGCCTGCATCCCCCATACACATGCAATTGAAAACATAGATTTTTGTGTATGTGTAGGGGGGGGGGAATTACACTCTGCCGCCAATGTTTGTATTTGCATGTGTATGGGGGATGCAGGCCTTATTGCATAATGGCACAATGGGGAATATTCAATGTGGGATTACATTGTGCCATTATGTAATAAGGCCTGCATCCCCCATACACATGCAATTGAAAACATTGATTTTTGTGTATGTGTAGGGGGGGGGGGGATTACACTCTGCCGCCAATGTTTGTATTTGCATGTGTATGGGGGATGCAGGCCTCATTGCATAATGGTTCAATAAAAGAGGATGCATCCTGCACGAACAACATTACAAATAAACACCATCGGCTTTTGCTGTGCATAATGGGGAATTCATGGCACGGTAGCACAATGGAAGACAATGTTGTTCATGCAGGATGCATCCTCTTTTATTGAGCCATTATGTAATAAGGCCTGCATCCCCCATACACATGCAATTGAAAACATTGATTTTTGTGTATGTGTAGGGGGGGGGGGGGGGATTACACTCTGCCGCCAATGTTTGTATTTGCATGTGTATGGGGGATGCAGGCCTCATTGCATAATGGTTCAATAAAAGAGGATGCATCCTGCACGAACAACATTACAAATAAACACCATCGGCTTTTGCTGTGCATAATGGGGAATTCATGGCACGGTAGCACAATGGAAGACAATGTTGTTCATGCAGGATGCATCCTCTTTTATTGAGCCATTATGTAATAAGGCCTGCATCCCCCATACACATGCAATTGAAAACATAGATTTTTGTGTATGTGTAGGGGGGGGGGAATTACACTCTGCCGCCAATGTTTGTATTTGCATGTGTATGGGGGATGCAGGCCTTATTGCATAATGGCACAATGGGGAATATTCAATGTGGGATTACATTGTGCCATTATGTAATAAGGCCTGCATCCAGCATACACATGCAATTGAAAACATTGATTTTTGTGTATGTGTAGGGGGGGGGGGGATTACACTCTGCCGCCAATGTTTGTATTTGCATGTGTATGGGGGATGCAGGCCTCATTGCATAATGGTTCAATAAAAGAGGATGCATCCTGCACGAACAACATTACAAATAAACACCATCGGCTTTTGCTGTGCATAATGGGGAATTCATGGCACGGTAGCACAATGGAAGACAATGTTGTTCATGCAGGATGCATCCTCTTTTATTGAGCCATTATGTAATAAGGCCTGCATCCCCCATACACATGCAATTGAAAACATAGATTTTTGTGTATGTGTAGGGGGGGGGGGGGGGATTACACTCTGCCGCCAATGTTTGTATTTGCATGTGTATGGGGGATGCAGGCCTTATTGCATAATGGCACAATGGGGAATATTCAATGTGGGATTACATTGTGCCATTATGTAATAAGGCCTGCATCCAGCATACACATGCCAAATGAAAACATTGGTGGCACAGTGGAATGTTTTTAAGTGCATGTGTATGGGGGATGCAGGCCTCATTGCATAATGGTTCAATAAAAGAGGATGCATCCTGCACGAACAACATTGTCTTCCCCCATCGGTTACTTGTTTAGTTTCACGGCGGCAGCATGTGCCAGTCTATGAATCTTGCCAGACTGCCTTAAGCTATGCTAGTAGCGTAGCGACTGTTTACACAAATAGGCAGCTGGCAAGCTGCCAGAATTCAGTTTCAGGGCGGCAGCGCATGCCGCCTTACTTCTGTCATGTACGTGATCAGCGTGCTACGCTGACTCTTCCAAGGCAGCCCAGCGCTGCTACTCTTAACGCTGATAACGTACATGACAGAAGTAAGGCGGCACGCGCTGCCACCCTGAAACTAAACAACTAGGCAGCTGGCAGTGGACAGTAATTACATAAAAGTAAACCTCAAACTGTCTCTCTCTCTCTCTCTCTCTTATATAACAGATATGGCACAGTATTGTGATCGCAAATTTTCTACTGGCTTCATTAACCGCTATCGGGAGAATGAATGCCTATGGAGAATTACCTTGAAGGACTTCTCCAATAAGCAGAAGAGGGATGCTGCCTACATGCAGCTGATAGAATACAGCAAATTGCATAAAGCTGATGCAAATCTTGAATTTGTAAAACGCAAGATTGCAAATTTAAGGACCGTTTTTATGAAGGAGAACAAGAGAGTGACTGACTCGCAAAAATCTGGAGCCGGGACTGATGAGGTGTATAAACCAACACTGTGGTATTACGACCAACTGCAGTTCCTGTTGGAAAGGGAAGCACGGGTGTTGGGACAGGGTAGTGCTGATCCTGAGCCCTGCGCAATGAGGCTGGAGGAGGAGAGCCAAGATTTGGTAAGTTAAAACCTCTTATGTATGTGACCTTTTATCAATGTTAAATCAAGGTGCTAAACCATTTTATTTTTATTTTCAGGATCATACTCTGGACGTGTCTGTTTCATTAACAGAGGTTTCTGCACTGGATTCTCCAGGAGAGGCATCCACCTCCACCCCTTTGACAACACCACTACCTAGGCAGAGGAGGAGGACCACAAATAAAAGATCCGCTCCTGTGGCCACCGAGTCAGAAGGCTTTTTTCAGCTGGCGGCGGCAAGACTAAATAAGCCGGAAGATCCATTAAAAGACTTCACAAAAATGATAGAAACGGAGATGCGCAGCATGGACGTAGAAACCGTTATAAAATTTAAAAGTATCATATTTGATGCATTGCGAAGGGCACAGCAAAAAAAACTGCCGGATAACCTGGAGTTTATGCCCTGTATGATGCTGCATGCACCTGTCACCCCCCCACCACATTACCCACACCACCCCCCCTATAGTTATTTGCCGGAAGTGCCTGCAGAACATTTCTATCGACCGCAAGCCTCCACACCCGCCCCACCCACACCTTCCACAAGCATCTCCAGTAGTGTGTACTCTGCTCTGCTGAGTACACATGCCCCACCACCACTGGACAATTCTGAATTTTTCCATACGTAGAATGTTTTGTCCTTATGTAGAATGTTTTGTTGTATTAACTTATTATTTTTTTACATTGAACAATTGTTCTCGTTTATTGTTTTTCAATATCCTATATATTATTTTTTTTTGGAATAAATTGTGGTTTTATATTGTTTATATTGTTCAAGGTATGCTTTCCACCCAACCTATTGCACACTCATTCGGCACCATTTCTCCTGGCTTATCACCCCTTTCCAGAAATATTTTTTTTGAAAAGGGGTGACGATTGAGGACCAAATGGGGCCTGGTATTACACTCTGGAAAGGTAACGTGGTTTCAAGGTATGCTTTCCACCCAACCTATTGCACACTCATTCGGCACCCTTTCTCCTGGCTGATCACCCCTTTCCAACAATATTTCTTTGAAAAGGGGTGATGAGTGAGGACCAAATGGGGCCTACAGTATGGTACTACACTCTGGAAAGGTGACAGGGTTTCAAGGTATGCTTTCCACCCAACCTATTGCACACTCATTCGGCACCCTTTCTCCTGGCTGATCACCCCTTTCCAACAATATTTCTTTGAAAAGGGGTGATGAGTGAGGACCAAATGGGGCCTACAGTATGGTACTACACTCTGGAAAGGTGACAGGGTTTCAAGGTATGCTTTCCACCCAACCTATTGCACACTCATTCGGCACCCTTTCTCCTGGCTGATCACCCCTTTCCAACAATATTTCTTTGAAAAGGGGTGATGAGTGAGGACCAAATGGGGCCTACAGTATGGTACTACACTCTGGAAAGGTGACAGGGTTTCAAGGTATGCTTTCCACCCAACCTATTGCACACTCATTCGGCACCCTTTCTCCTGGCTGATCACCCCTTTCCAACAATATTTCTTTGAAAAGGGGTGATGAGTGAGGACCAAATGGGGCCTACAGTATGGTACTACACTCTGGAAAGGTGACAGGGTTTCAAGGTATGCTTTCCACCCAACCTATTGCACACTCATTCGGCACCCTTTCTCCTGGCTGATCACCCCTTTCCAACAATATTTCTTTGAAAAGGGGTGATGAGTGAGGACCAAATGGGGCCTACAGTATGGTACTACACTCTGGAAAGGTGACAGGGTTTCAAGGTATGCTTTCCACCCAACCTATTGCACACTCATTCGGCACCCTTTCTCCTGGCTGATCACCCCTTTCCAACAATATTTCTTTGAAAAGGGGTGATGAGTGAGGACCAAATGGGGCCTACAGTATGGTACTACACTCTGGAAAGGTGACAGGGTTTCAAGGTATGCTTTCCACCCAACCTATTGCACACTCATTCGGCACCCTTTCTCCTGGCTGATCACCCCTTTCCAACAATATTTCTTTGAAAAGGGGTGATGAGTGAGGACCAAATGGGGCCTACAGTATGGTACTACACTCTGGAAAGGTGACAGGGTTTCAAGGTATGCTTTCCACCCAACCTATTGCACACTCATTCGGCACCCTTTCTCCTGGCTGATCACCCCTTTCCAACAATATTTCTTTGAAAAGGGGTGATGAGTGAGGACCAAATGGGGCCTACAGTATGGTACTACACTCTGGAAAGGTGACAGGGTTTCAAGGTATGCTTTCCACCCAACCTATTGCACACTCATTCGGCACCCTTTCTCCTGGCTGATCACCCCTTTCCAACAATATTTCTTTGAAAAGGGGTGATGAGTGAGGACCAAATGGGGCCTACAGTATGGTACTACACTCTGGAAAGGTGACAGGGTTTCAAGGTATGCTTTCCACCCAACCTATTGCACACTCATTCGGCACCCTTTCTCCTGGCTGATCACCCCTTTCCAACAATATTTCTTTGAAAAGGGGTGATGAGTGAGGACCAAATGGGGCCTACAGTATGGTACTACACTCTGGAAAGGTGACAGGGTTTCAAGGTATGCTTTCCACCCAACCTATTGCACACTCATTCGGCACCCTTTCTCCTGGCTGATCACCCCTTTCCAACAATATTTCTTTGAAAAGGGGTGATGAGTGAGGACCAAATGGGGCCTACAGTATGGTACTACACTCTGGAAAGGTGACAGGGTTTCAAGGTATGCTTTCCACCCAACCTATTGCACACTCATTCGGCACCCTTTCTCCTGGCTGATCACCCCTTTCCAACAATATTTCTTTGAAAAGGGGTGATGAGTGAGGACCAAATGGGGCCTACAGTATGGTACTACACTCTGGAAAGGTGACAGGGTTTCAAGGTATGCTTTCCACCCAACCTATTGCACACTCATTCGGCACCCTTTCTCCTGGCTGATCACCCCTTTCCAACAATATTTCTTTGAAAAGGGGTGATGAGTGAGGACCAAATGGGGCCTACAGTATGGTACTACACTCTGGAAAGGTGACAGGGTTTCAAGGTATGCTTTCCACCCAACCTATTGCACACTCATTCGGCACCCTTTCTCCTGGCTGATCACCCCTTTCCAACAATATTTCTTTGAAAAGGGGTGATGAGTGAGGACCAAATGGGGCCTACAGTATGGTACTACACTCTGGAAAGGTGACAGGGTTTCAAGGTATGCTTTCCACCCAACCTATTGCACACTCATTCGGCACCCTTTCTCCTGGCTGATCACCCCTTTCCAACAATATTTCTTTGAAAAGGGGTGATGAGTGAGGACCAAATGGGGCCTACAGTATGGTAATACACTCTGGAAAGGTGACAGGGTTTTAAGGTATGCTTCCCCCATTGCCCATACTTTGGGCTCCAAAAACATTGATACCAGTAATAAATGAACCATTAATCAAGGATATTTCGGCATAACTGGCATTTTTATTAAACGTTACAATCTACATCAGAATATAGTTCAGCAGTAGCAAACAAACAGTTTAATTTGCATGTTGAACATCTTGTGTAGTCTTCATCAAATGGCAGGTTGTTCATATTGCAGAGTTCTGCCAATCCACTGCACCTACTCCATTGAAGAAAGCCATGTATTGCAGGTGACACTCCCCCAAGCTTTATTCCAACCCCTTATTTACATTTCAATACTTTTTTTTATTCCCCTGAAGTTTCTGTGAGAGATTTGAAATCTGTCGTGCTGAATCTGCCATTATGAATCTCTGACACAAATCTGTGTGTGTGTGGCTCATTATTTGAAAATTTCAGTTTTAGGGAAATCTCTTGTGCTGAATCTCCCGTTCTGAATCTCTGGCACAAATCTCTGCGTATGTAGGGCCCATTAGGAACCATTTGCCTTTCAATGTGGAGTGCTGCCACAGGACTATATATATATATATATTACTTAAATAAAAATTCTGAAGGGGTAGAGGGGGGTGCTGGGAGAAGGGGGGTTTCTGTGGCTGCTGAGGGGAGGTGGGGGTACCTGGCTGTCAGCCTGAGGTCAGAGCCGTAGAGGATGATGTGCGCCGCCACCGCTGCTCCTGAATCAGGCCCAATATCATACAACTGCGGTCGATGATGGTCGGAGCCAGAGGGGGTGATGTGCACCGCTGCTGCTGAATCAGGCCCAATAGCATACAACTGCGGGCTGCGGGGGATGATGTGCGCCGCTGCTGCTGTACCTCCCCCCGCAGCCGCGAAGTTCCTGCGGCAAATGGACAGTCAGTGGCGGTGGTCCCTCCGGCGCATGGGAACTAGTACTAGATCCCATGCACCGGAGGGACCCCCGATGCCGACTGTCCATTCGCCGCAGGAACTTCGCGGCTGTGGGGGGAGGTACAGCAGCAGCGGCGCACATCATCCCCTCCGGCTCCGACCTCAGGCTCCGACCATCATCGCCCGCAGTTGTATGCTACTAGGCCTGATTCACCAGCAGCAGCGGCGGCGCACATCATCCCCTCCGGCTTTGACCTCAGGCTGACAGGTACCCCCACCTCCCCTCAGCAGCCGCAGACACTCCCCTTCTCCCAGCACCTGGGGACAGCTTCCCCAGTGCTGCACGCTGTGGACCCGCTGCGGGTGCCTGCACCCGCAGCGGGACCATTTACACCGGCCTTTACACGGGTCCTATCCGGGTTCTACCCAGGTCAGGACCTGGGTAGAGGACCCGTGTAAATGGACACGGATATACCCCATTTACACCGCCGATGATCCGGGTCTGACCCGCCGCTGACCCGGCTTTTTCGGCAGTGTAAAAGGGGTATTGTTAAGATCGCTCTGAACCGTGGAGACATCCTCAGTTGATCTAATTACTCTGCTCAGTTTTGTGTCATCAGCAAAGATGGAACCATTGCCGAGTATACCCACCCCAATATCATTAGTAAATATACTAAATAAAAGGGGCCCTAGCACCGACCCTTGTGGCACTCCACTTAGTACTGGTATCATATTTGATACTGCTCTGTTTACAACCAATTTCTGTTCTCTATTACTCAGCCAGTTCCTTACCCATCTACAAATTCTTACCCCTAGATCCAGATATTCCATTTTATTTACGTCTACTGTATTTCCATTATCAAGGTTGTTGCTGACATCCTCATAAAAGCCTAGTAAATTTGTTTGGCATGATCGATTCTTCACAAACCCATGTTGGTTAATACTGATTAGACTGTGAAGCTCTAAATATTTTTGGATTCCATCCCTTAAAAATCTCTCAAATAATTTATCCACTATTGATGTTAAGCTCGCAGGTCTGTAATTAGCTGGGTCATCCCTTTTTCCTTTTTAAATATTGGTACTACCTCTGCTATTCTCCAGTCTTTTGGTACCTACCAGATGAAAAAGAGTTCTCAAAAACGTAATGTAGAGGGGTTGCTAATTCCTCCCTTAATTCCATTAGTACCCTAGGATGAATCCTGTCTGGGCCTGGGGATTTGTTTGTTTTGATTTTGCTGAGCCGTAATGTTATCTCATCTGTCGTGAAAGTGATTTTAAGATCTGGCTTGCTTGTCCCATTTGTGTTATCTGTATGCTCCACTGTCTGTTCTTCCCTAGTAAACACTGATGAGAAAAACTCATTTAACAATTCTGATTTTCCCTTATCCTCTGTAAAGCTATTAAAGTTTGTATTGGTTAATGGGCCTATGTTCTCTTTTGTAGCTTTCACATCACATAAAACATTTTGAAACGTTTTGAAAAACTGTAAATTTAAATGGTATTTTAAACGGGTCTAGTGTTCATATTGCAGCAGATTACCATTTAAAAATACAGTTTAAGTACCATTCACATCACCAGTCAAGCCGTTTAACCTCTGAACACGTTTCTACCCACAGCTTATTTCCTGGTTCAGGGAAGGGACACAAGACAAGGGACAGCCTATCACAGTGCTCTACTAACCTTTATTTTTTACTAAATACCATTTCAGTGCCATTCAGACAGCACAAAAAACGGCTCTGAATTGGCTTTAAAACGGGTAGGACTCAAACGTGTTGAAATACCAGTTAACTTTAAATGGTATTTCGAGGACTTCCGGGTGCGGCATGAAGGAGTGAGCAGCGTCTCCTTACAGCTCTGCCGTCAGCCCAGCTCTACTACGCCTTAATCCTGTCGACAGCCCCGAGATCACGCTCCCGCTCCCCACGGAGAACAGAGGTGAGCATGGAGCACTCACTGGACCCGCAGCCGTCCTCCAAACAAACTCCGATGCCACAGCCACAACGCCAAGACAAGCGGCGGGTGAAAGGCAATATGGCGGCGAACGCTGACAACGCCCAAGGTACCCCGGCATCTAAGAAGCCGATACTGGACACATCTATCCAGCACCCAGGTACCCCAGACCCGCAACTTTCGCTGGCAGCACCAGCCCTTAGCCAGGGGGATCTGATAGCAGCAATACAGGCATCCATGGTGCCGCTGCTGCAAAAAGCAGTATCTGACATTACAGCCCAGATTGATCGCATTAATGACAGGCTCAATGAGGCAGAGGAGCAAATTAGTGCTAACATGGATGATATTTGCTCACTGCAAAAAACGGTCAAATCACTGACTAAATCTAATTCACAGCTAGAAGAAAGGCTGGAAAATATAGAGAACCGCATGAGAAGGAAAAATCTTAGGATTTCTGGGATCCCTGAAGAGGTTAAAGGCCCCCAATTAGAGCATTTTTTTCCGTGCCACACTTCTCCCTCTTTTAAAGCTTGAATCCTTGGCTTCTGACATAGTAATAGAAAGAATCCACAGGATGGGAAGCATAACACCCCAAAATACCTCAAAACCAAGGGTAGTCATACTGAAAATATTAAACTATCTCCATAAACAAGCAGTATGGACTGCATCGAGGAAAATCAATCCTATAAAGTGGGAAGGAAACACTATCAGGCTGTTCCAGGATTTCTCAAGTGATGTAGCCAAGGCCAGAAGGCTATTCACCCCAGTGTGCACAGCAATGATTAATGCCAACATACGGTTTTACATGCTCTTTCCAGCTAGATTGCGTATAATCTCTGAATCAGGCCCGCAGGATTTTCTTGATGCTGCAAATGCAAAAACCTTTTTGCTGAAGCAAAAACTCATTAAACGTCAGGAGGATTTCCCAGATTATACAGGGAAAAAAACAGGATGACTTATAACATCAGAAACAGGAAAGCCTGATTTCTCCTTTTACAAAAGTTGCTTACATGGAAGTGATAATTCACTTGTTGTTATCCATAAGTAGTTAGTGGAAATGCTGCTAATGGAATAGTTTGTTCAAATTTATGGTTGAATTTTATCTTGTCGACAGACGGTTTATTAGATTTTAACCCCTTCCTGACAGAGCCAGTTTTTGCGTTCCTGAGCCCTTTTTTTCAAATCTGACATGTATCACTTAAGTGGGTATAACTTTTTTTTGCTTTTACTTATCCCAGTGATTTTGAGATTGTTTTCTCGTGACACATTGTACTTCAAGTTAGTGGTAAATTTTGGTCGATACAGTCTGTGTTTTTTTGTGAAAAATACCAAAATGTCGTAAAAAAATGGAAAATTTTGCGATTTGCAAAATGTTAAATTTTCTGCTTGTGAGACAAATAATCTTACCACTCAAAATAGTTAATAACTAACATAGACCATATGTATACTTTATGTTGCCATCATTATTTCAACCTCATTTTCATTTTTTTGGACATTAGGAGGCTTAAAATATGAATAGCAAATTCTCAAATTTTCAAGAAAATTTCAAACACTGATTTTTTTAGGGACCAGTTCAGTTCTGATGTGACTTTGAGGGACTTGTATGTGAGACACCCCCATAAATGATGCCATTTCAAAAACTGCACCCCTCACAGTATTCAAAACAGCATTTTGGAAGTTTGTTAACCCTTTAGGTGTTTCACAGGAATTAAAACAAAGTGTAGGTGAAACTTCAAAATTTCATTTTTTTTGCAGATTTTCAATTTTAATACATTTTTCTAAGGAACACAGCAGATTTTACTAGAGAAATGTGACTAAAAATTGGTTTTCATAAATATCCTATATGTGGCCCTAGTGTGCACGGTGACCAAACCACAGGCTTCATAATAGAAGGAGCACCTACTTGATTTTGGAGCCTCCTTTTTATGAGATTATTTTTTAGGCACCATGTAGGTTTCTAGGCACCATAAGATGCTAAAAGTTAGGAACCCCCCCACAAGTGACCCCATTTTGCAAACTACACCCCTCAGGGAATTCATCTAGGGGTATAGTGTACATTTCAAACCCCCAGGGGTTTCACCAATTGTGGTACAACTGGGCAGTGAAAATGAAAAAAATTAATTTTTCATTTTCACAGCTCAGTTGTATCAAAATTGGTGAAACCCCTGGGGGTTTGAAATGTACACTATACCCCTTGATGAATTCCCTGAAGGGTGTAGTTTGCAAAATGGGGTCACTTGTGCTGGGGTTCCACTGTATGGGTGTTTCGGGGGTCATTCAACCAGAATCTGTGCTGCAAAATCCAAATATCACTCCTTCCCTTCTGAGTCCTGCCATCAGGGCCGTTTCTAGAGGCGGACAAGCCGTGCAGCAGCCCGGGGCGCCGCACGGCTTGTCCGCCTCTGAAACAGCCAGGGCGCCCGGCAGTCTAACCCCCCCCGCCCGCAGCCGCAGCCGCAGCCGCAGCCGCTGCCGCTGTCTCCCCGGCCGCCCGACTCCACGCTGGAGAGGGGAGGGGAACGCATCGTGCGTTTCTCCGTCCCCTCGCCCACGTCACTGGGCTGCCGCTGTCAGCCAATAGGAGCTCGGGCGCGGGATAGGAGAGAAGCACGATGCGCTCCCCTCCCCTCTCCAAGTAAGTTTGTTACTGGGGGCATATGTTTGTGACACTGGGGGGCATATATCTGTGGCACTGGGGGGCATATATCTGTGGCACTGGGGGCATATATCTGTGGCACTGGGGGCATATATCTGTGGCACTGTGGGGCATATGTGTGGCACTGTGGGGCATAATTGTGGCACTGTGGGGGCATATATTTGTGGCACTGGGGGCATATGTGTGGCACTGTGGGGGCATATATTTGTGGGACTGTGGGGGCATATATTTGTGTCACTGTGGGGGCATATATTTGTGTCACTGTGGGGGCATATGTGTGGCACTGTGGGGGCATATATGTGGCACTGTGGGGTATATATTTGTGGCGCTGTGGGGCATATCTGGCACTGTGGGGACATATTAGTAAACAGCATCGGTTGTGCGGCAGCGGCACATGGGGCATAATGTGTAATGGGCATTACGATGTGGGGAGTATTGTGTAATTGCCATCACAGTGTGTGGTCTAATGGGCATCTTGGTGTGCGGTGTAATGTGTAATTGTCATCACGGTGTGCGGCGTAATATGTAATCGTCATCACAGTGTACGGCGTAATGTGTAATTGGCATCACAGATAAATAGTGTATAATGATTTAAGTAGCCTGTCATTGTGAGGCGTACTAGGTCATTGTGTGGCCTTCAGCCAGCCAACTTAAGTGCGGGAGGACAATAACAATTCCTGCAGCAACCAATGTCTGGTCTTGCAGGTTGCAAAAGTGTGATATAAGGTAATTGTTTTCCTGCTAGACCACGCCTTACATTAAGCCACACCCCTTTTAATATCAAGCCACACCCCTATTTCGGCGCGCGCCTTCGGCGCGCGAAATTACTATAATACCATGCTATGTATTGGGGGGGGGGGGGGGGCGCATTTTTATTTCTTCGCCCTGGGAGCTAAATTGTCTAGAAACGGCCCTGCCTGCCATGCACCCAACTGGTATTTTTTGGTCACATGTGAGGCATTGCCGTACTCGGGAGAAATTGGGGCACAGATTTTGGGGTGCTTTGTCTCCTTCATTCCTTGTGAAAATGAAAAATTTGGAGCCAGATCTGCATTTTTGTGTAAAAAAATGTAATTTTTTACAGAAAAATGCAGTTCTGGCTCAAAATTTTTCATTTTCACAAGGAATGAAGGAGACAAAGCACCCCAAAATCTGTGCCCCAATTTCTCCCGAGTACGGCAATGCCTCACCTGTGACCAAAAAATACCAGTTGGGTGCATGGCAGGACTCAGAAGGGAAGGAGTGATATTTGGTGGTGGAATGAATGGTGGGTGGGTGGGTGGGAGGGAGGGAGGGGGGCTGCCGGGTGGGAGGGGGGGGGGCTGGCGATCGGTGGTGATCGGTGCTGTACTTAACAGCACCGATCACCACCGATCACTGTGTTACCGAGCGGCTTAGCCACCGGTAACACAGAAAACGCTGCAATTGGCTGTTCACATTTGAACAGCCAATCGCAGCGATCGCCGCGAGGGGGGATGTCTGCTGTCAGGGACAGCAGACATCTCCAAACTGTCACCGCGTCTATAGACGCGGTGACAGTTTAAAACCATGACGTATATATACGTCTTCGGTCGGGAAGTACCTCCCGACCATGACGTATATATACGTCATATGTCGGGAATATCTTTATATATATATATATATATATATATGTATGTATGTGTGTGTGTGTGTGTATATATATATATATATATATATATATATGTGTGTGTATATATATATATATATATATATATATATACACATATATATATATATGTGTGTATATACATATATATATATATATATATATATACACACACATATATATATATATATATATATACATATATAGGGTGGGTTTAAAGCCGGCACTCCCAATAACTGGCAATCAGCTGCCCCGGGTGCCATCCACAGAATAAGTAAACGTGGTGAAAAACGGCGTCACTCCAGAGGACTTTTAAATATTTTTATAAATGCAGATGATATCAATAAACATGCAACATCGCTGCTAGTGCAGTCGACGTTTCAATGTCGTGTAGACATTTTCCTCAAGACACGATGTGCATGAGCCTTATGTTCAACTCCAACCCACTTATGTTAAAGACACCACAGACTTTCTACTCCGACTGCAACAAATCAACTCCATACCGCAGGGTACAGTTTTAGTGACCTTGGATGTCTGCAGCTTGTACACTGCCATCCCACAAACATCAGGGGTGGCAGCGGTAGCCGAATTTTTGAGAACCAACAACATCCAGGAGTTGGATCATACCCTTTTTTTACAACTGTTGTCGCTTACCCTGCAGAGAAATTATTTCTTATTTAATGGAGAAATGTACCAACAGAAGTCGGGGTGTGCTATGGGGAGCCCGGTTGCCCCCAGCCTCGCGAACATCTACATGTTCGCCGAGGAACGAGAAAAGTTTCTACAAGTGGAACATATCGCTAAACATATACTACTTTATTGTCGGTTCATCGACGACCTGTTTTGCCTGTGGCACGGCCCTATCAATGTATTAGAAGATCATGTACAAGCCATCAACAATAGCAGTAGCCCGATAAAGTATACCTATAATATCCAGCTGGAAAGAATTGAATATCTGGATGTTCAGGTGATGGTACAAAGCGGCACATTACAGACTACGGTCTACTCTAAACCCACCGACCGCAACACGTTGTTGTTGGGGTCCAGCCATCACCCCAAGCCCTTGAAGAAAGGGCTTCCAAAATCTCAACTAATGAGAGTCGCCAGAATATCCAGCACACAGCAGATGGCCATAGAGAGCACTAACAAAGTAGTGGATAAATTTGTATCCAGAGGTTACGGTCTGAAAGAACTAAGGCAACTCCAGGTTGAAGTTCTGGCTATTCCACGGGAGACTCTGTTGTTACCCAAGATTAGGGACCAACAGAATACGCTACCTTGGAAACAACAGTTCACTCTTTCCAGCCCAGTGGTTCAGAGGGCAACAACTGCTTTATGGCCTATTGTAAAAATGGACAGCACACTACCGGGTTTGAAGAACAAACGACCCATGGCCTGTTATACCAGGGGCAGAAATATCAAAGATAGTGTGGTTCACACTGACATCACAGGCTTCGATGTCCCTCCTCCAGCATCCAATTTTCTTACCAAAAAACCAGGATGCTATCGTTGTTTGAGTTGCACAACGTGCAAAAATCTGGTCACATGTACCATGTTTAATCATCCAGTTAACAACACCAAGTTCCAGATTAAACACGTTCTCACGTGTACAACAACCCACGTTATTTATTTGTCATTCTGCCCGTGCAAGCTATATTATGTTGGCAAGACCATCCGTAATATAAGGGATCGAATGGCGTTACATAGATCTTATATTAATAATGCCATCAAAAATAAATGCGCGGATCAGCCGGTCGCCCGGCATTTTCTGGAGGCGGGTCACACTGTCAAGGACTTACAATTCATACTAATCGACCATGTGCCACCATTTAGACGTGGTGGAGATCGGGACGGAGCTCTGCTCAAACTTGAATCTCGTTGGATTTACAAATTGAACACATGTAAACCTCTGGGACTGAACGAGAGGTTTAATTGGAGTGTTTTATTCTGATTCATAACGTGTTGTCTATTCATCTTTAGTAATGTGTTGAGCCTGTGCAGTCTTCAGCGCTGTCTGCATCTCAGTGTCAGCGCTTGGATTATGGAGCGGTATATTATAGTGATGTAATCACCGCTATACTGTTTTTTCATTCATGCTTTGTATTTGTTGTCATCCACAGGATGACGTCCGGCTGCTGGGGGCGTTTGTTTAGTGTGTCTCCCGGCAACGGGGACAGGAAGCACACGTCACGCATGCTGATTCATCCCCACGCTGTGGGCAGGAAGGCGTGCACCCGGCAGCCGGACGGACGCTGCTGGATATGTAAGTTATATATACCCTGTCATTTCATTTGTTCTGTTGTATTTGCTCATGCACATCGTGTCTTGAGGAAAATGTCTACACGACATTGAAACGTCGACTGCACTAGCAGCGATGTTGCATGTTTATTGATATCATCTGCATTTATAAAAATATTTAAAAGTCCTCTGGAGTGACGCCGTTTTTCACCACATATATACATATATATATATAATTCAGTTCATTATCATTGTTTTTTTTTTACTTTTTATGCAGCTCATGCTGCTGCTGCGGCTGGCAGGGGGGGGGGAGGGGGGTGCGTGCGCTCCTGCCTGTCGGGTGAGCCTGCTGCCGGGCCGGGTGAGTGCCGGGTGGGTGGGAGGGGGGTGCTGCTCATAGGTGGTGATCGGTGCTGTACTTAACAGCACCGATCACCACCGATCCCTGTGTTACCGAGCAGCTTAGCCGCCGGTAACACAGGAAACGCTGTGAATGGCTGTTCAGATTTGAACAGCCAATCACAGCGATCGCCGACCGGGGGGGGCACCCCTGCCCCCCCTGGGCGGCGAGGGGGGATGCCTGCTGTCAGGGACAGCAGACATCTCCTAACTGTCACCGCGTCTATAGACGCAGTGACAGTTAGAAGCCATGACGTACATGTACGTCAAATGTCGGGAAGTACTTCCCGACCATGACGTACATGTACGTCAAATGTCGGGAAGGGGTTAAATTCACAAAATTGTAGAGCTGGCTGGGGCCATAGCCTAGCCGTAATTGTTTTACTGCCTGAAGTAAGGCAGAATACTTAGTTTAAAACTAGTTTGTCAATTTTTTAATATCATCTAGAGATATAACTGGTAGATTATATCTTAGAGATTATACTGGAAGTCCAAGTTATGTATATAACATCAGAAAATGCTGCAGGTTGTTTAAGCTCTCTTTACTTTTCCGTTGCTATAAATATTGTTTATTTGTTTGTCACAGTCCATGTGTTTTATATGTTCCCTTATGTGTCTCTCACCTCCCACCTCTTCTTCCCCACTCCCGATCAATAGAAGAATTGTTTCTGGCTTATTCTAAGAAGACTATTCAATGGCATTGAATATTGGTACATTGAATGTCAGGGGTATACACACGCCTGCTAAGCGTCGCAAGTTGTTGACCTACCTGGGCAAACAGAATATTAATCTAATTTGTTTACAGGAAACCCATCTTTTGGCTGAAGAGGTCAAAAAATTACAAATGATGGACTGGGCTGTAATAGGCGCAGCCCAATTTAACTCTAAATCACGAGGCGTAGTGACATTAGCCAAACGTTCTCTGGGAGTCCAGGTAGAGTCAACAAATGTGGATCCTGAAGGTCGCTATTTGATTATTAAAATAGATGTTGTTGGCCAAATTCTACATATATGTAATATTTATGCTCCGAATCAGTATAAAAAAGAATTCTTTGTTAAGATCTTGGCAATGTTACATGTATTGGATCCCAAAACTCTGGTTATATGTGGTGATTTTAATTTAATGGCCTCAGCCTTGCTGGATAGGTCCCCGCCCCTTAAACGCACTCCGACCCCACCTAAAATAGGGATTCCATATTTATTAAAGGCCCTCAATTTGATTGATGTCTGGCGCTCCTTGCATCCTACTGAAAAGGAATTCACATGCACCTCCCTGACCCATGGTACTTGGTCTAGAATTGATTTTGTTTTCCTAGCTGAACCTCTTTTTCCTTATGTTAAGTCATCAGAGATATATCCTCCAGTACTTTCAGACCATGGCTTAGTGAAGATAGAACTAGTTTTGCCAAAACCATGTAAAAATAAACCATCTTGGAGGTTCCCGTCTCATCTATCTCAAACAGTAGGTCTGCAGGACAGATTGACATCGGTATGGCATAGATTTGTTGAGGAAAACACCCCTCCGGATAAAGTAATTCTAAACCCGGCCAACTTTTGGCAAACGGCTAAAGTGGTCATTAGAGGAGTAGTTATCGCATATGTTTCAGGACTAAGGAAGCAACACAAATCTAGATACTTAGAGCTACAGAGAGCCCTTACAGAAGCCTTTCAGGCATTTAAGAGTCACCCAGATCCAAATCACAGACAGATATACCAGAAATCTAAAATACAGTTTGAGGAATACCTGGGCCTACAAGGAGATAAGTATCTCTTTAATGTGCATGCGAAATTTTTTAAATTTGGAAATAAGATAGGTTCTATGCTCACAAATTTAATGAGAGGTTCCAGACAGAAAACGGTGGTACATCCATTACAGAGGGACGATGGCTCTGTCTCTACCTCAGACGAACAAATAGCAGAGGTGTTAAGACAGTTTTATTTGAAGCTTTATTCACCCCCGGAGGTTCACCAAGACGACTCAACCATAGACCCTATGTCTAGGCCCCATAACATAATCTCGAGAGAGGCCCTTTGGGACTCTTTACCCTTTCCGAAGATCTCGGAACAAGACAGGAATATGCTAGAAGCCCCAATTAGAGTGGAAGAGGTATTGGAAGCAATTAACAATTTAAAATTAGCTAAAGCCCCGGGCCCCGATGGATATTCGAATGAATTTTATAAAGTAATGGGACCCTTGATAGCACAAACCTTGACAGATTGTTTCAATCAAATATGGGCAACGGGACAACTTCCCTTGTATTTCTCTGATGCCATCATTAAAATACTACCAAAAGCCGGCAGAGATCTGTCTTTGGCCGGGTCTTATCGACCAATCTCTCTGCTAAATGTGGATTATAAAATATTTACAAAAATTTTAGCAGAGAGATTGAAACCGATAATCCCCACCATTGTACATAAAGACCAGACGGGATTCATAACAGGCCGTCCAATGTCTGTAGAGTCTTGGCAGCTATCTACCATTCTAATACAGTAGCCAATGATTCAGATCTCCCACATATGGTGCTAACAGTAGATGCCGAAAAGGCTTTTGATTTAGTACTTTGGAATCATATAAATAAGACCCTTGAACAGTTTGGCTTCCCTCAGCAATTTATCTCAATTATAAAAGCAATTAACTCCACCCCAAAATCCGCGATAGCATGCAATGGGCTGCTTTCTGATTACTTTCAACTCGGTAGAGGTACCCGTCAAGGCTGCCCATTATCACCGCTGCTTTTTATGATTGCAATAGAGCCATTAGCATTAGCAATTAGATTATCTCCCCTTATTCATGGAATAAAAATAAAATCTGAGGAATTAAAAGTTGCCTTGTTTGCCGACGACACCTTAATTTTTCTATCTAAGCCATCACACTCTGTACCGGCTCTCCTAAACATGGTTGAGTCGTTCGGAAGGATCTCTGGATACAAGGTGAACTTGTCAAAATCTGAAGTGATGTTACTGGGGGGAGCGGAGCCCTCGTCCTTGAGCCATCTTCATATTCCTTTTGTATTTACCAAATCTCACTTTAAATATCTAGGTATACAGATTTCTGCAGATTTATTCAAATTATACCAGCTAAAATTCTCCCAGATTATAAACAATATTGCAACAAAATTAACCGCATGGAAAGACTTACCTGTTTCTCTGCTGGGCCGTATAGCAATTATAAAATCTATAATATTTCCAAAGATCTTTTATGCTATGCAAATGTTACCTATAAAATTACTAGACCCAGATATTTCGCGTTTAGAAACTATGTTTTCTAGATTTATTTGGCAAGGCAAAAGACCTAGGATTGCGAAGATCAAATTGACTACTCCTAGAGATAAAGGGTGGCTTGGTCTTCCTG
This sequence comes from Crinia signifera, assembly GCF_055691185.1. Classification (NCBI taxonomy): domain Eukaryota; kingdom Metazoa; phylum Chordata; class Amphibia; order Anura; family Myobatrachidae; genus Crinia; species Crinia signifera. The sequence continues at coordinate 56,478,264 of NC_139227.1, forward strand.
ATTTACATAGCTACTCTATGGCTATATTTTTTAGATACATCTCGGATTGGATGCTGAATAAGTCCACATATACATCAATGGAACTAGATAGAGCTGCCTTTCACCCCTATGCTCCAGGAGCCCTCATACAAACTAAAATCGGGGCGATCCCCCCCCCGAAAATAAGAAATAATATACTATTTAAAGATACCTGTGCCATGTGGATGTCAATCAACAGAAAAACTTCCAGAAACCCTTACTCTTCCCAATTTATACATTTGTGGGGTAACCCTTCTTTCACCCCCTCTACGCTGAGCGCGGTTTACATTGAGTGGCGGGACAGGGGCTTGGACCTGTCCAGCAAGGTGTACGATCCAGGAGGCAACCTGTATTCATTCTCATATTTAGCACAAGCTTATAATTTACCGGAATCCCACTTATTCACATACTACCAGCTAAGGCATTTCCTTAAAAACATAAAAGCCCACCAGCTGATTGATAACAACATCCCAATACTTACTCAGATCACCTCTATTGATCCTTTACTAAGATATTTGGTCAATAAGCCTTACAAGGTAAAATATTTATATAACATCATAGTTAGTAGATCATCTAGAGAAGCTGGTGAGTGGCAAGTTTTGCTAAACAAATGGTCCTCAGACATTCCGGGTATAACAAATATAGAAGACATAACAGCATTACAAACCCGATCCTTGAAGGTTCTCAAATCCGCATATCTTCAGGAGGTTTTTGTTCGCACTATGCACAGAGCATACATTACTCCTAGCAGACGTAAATTCATGGTTCAGGAGGAACAAGGGAATTGTATGAAGTGTGGTTATGGAAAGGCAGATTTTGCACATTGTATGTGGTCATGTTTTAAGATTAGGCGTTTTTGGTGGAAAGTTCTGGACTTTCTTTACACCATATTTCAAGTTAAATTTCCGATGGAACCTTTAGCGCTGATGGGACTATCATTCAAAGATTGGCCAATGGAAACTATGGATAAAAATAAATCTTCATTGCTCATCATCATATTGGCGATCGCAAAAAAGTGTATCCTGGTTCACTGGACTAAAAAAACGTCCCCTATGCTGTCTCAACTCCAACAGAAGCTCACCCAAATCCTATTCTTTGACAGGAAATATGCGAAATTGGATCTAAAAGGTGGAACTTATAAATTTTTTGCAAAATGGTCACTATATATCAATACCCTCGAAGATAAAGTAAAATCAAGTATCACTTCAATGTTTATAGAGGTTTGAATGTCAGGCTGAACCCAATCCTTCAACCTAGCTTTGTAACTCTCTCTCACTCTTCTAGGTCCCTTTCCTAGAGGAGAATTATATGTATTGGGCTGCTAGTTAAACTCTCTTTATAAAACCTTGGGGGTAAATGTATTTATGGTTATGCACTCAATATATTGGTAAAAACAGCTAAAGGTCATCTTCAGCCAATAAGATGAGGCGAAGAGGTCCCCCCTGATTGCTCCTCAATTGTTCTTCAATTCAATTGATGTAGTTACCACAATTATGTTGAATTATGACTTCATTTATTTAATTAAAATAGTTATTTCTTAATACAGAAGCAGAAACAGCCTTACACAATAATCCACCCCACATTTATTCCCTCCCCCTTTCCTCCCCTTATGTGCCCAGTCTTTCGTCTTGTGTCCTCTGTCTTGTTGTGTCTCTTGTCTGGTATTCTATGTTCTCGTTTTATTCATGGTGAACCACAGAGTGTCAAACATATCATAATTGACAAGATCCTCAGATAGATATCCATGGAAGGAGATGAGTCTACTTGGAAAGAAAATGTTAGAATGTTGACCTCTCCCTAAATATACTCCTACATGTTATCAGAATTTTGGATCTGTGGAACTCCGAATCACTCTTAACTAGTATAGACTTGTAGGATAGATCTATTGAGAATGGAAATGTGATTCCTCTGTGTTTCTATGTAACCAATTGATGTATGCAATCGTTCTTAATTGCAAATGCTTGTAACATTGAAAAACTTTACAATAAAAATATTATTAAAAAAAAAAAAAAACTTTAAATGGTATTTCAACTATGACACTTTCACACTGCAGCCTTAAACGTTTTAAAAGGCAAAAAAACGGCAATATACCGTTCTAAAGTGTGATGTGAAAGCTACATTTAGTTATTCGTTTACTATTGCTGTATTTGAAAAATTTCTTGCTGGTTTTGCTCTCAGAGCATACTGGCGATAAATGTTTCTGTGTTTGTAATTTCTGTGATATTTCCTCTTTATTCTTTGTTGATTAAATAGTATTATTATGTTGCTGTTGTAGTCACTTTTACTTTAATATGGGCTGTAATGCCAGTTATATTTAATTTGATCAGTCTTAATTAATTATGCAGTTTTTCTCCTTTGATTTTAATCATTTATAATTAGGTTTGTTATATTTTAATACATGTGTCGGTTATATCCATATTGGCCCTTATTCTGGTTTACTCGTAAAGGCAAATTCATTCTCAAATGGACAAAACCATGTGCACTGCAGGGGGGGCAGATGTAACATGTGCAGAGAGAGTTAGATACACAGGAGGGGTTCTCTGTGTATGGATTCTGGGGTACAGGCAGGGGGCGTGACAGCTAGCAGTGGGGTGTAATGAGTCTGGGATCAGGCACATCAGCCCTGAGTGACATTGGCAGATATTAGGGACATTGTGAAATCCAGTTAGTATATGGGATCAGGAGGTAATCGGCTGCCTCAGCACCAGGCAGATTAAGTCAAGGACACTCGGCCTGCTCAGTGCTGCCACACTGGGTGCAGTGAGCACAGAGAGGGCACACGCCTTGGCATCAGGTACTGAGTTATGGGGCAGCTGGGACAGGCCAGGGACATGTACTATCTGCTGCTGATCCTGATGTCTGCCCTGTGCCCTTCTCTATAGGACCCGACATGTTCAGCTGGATAGAGAAGGCGATTCCTCAGCCCCCGGAGACCCCCACAAAGACCTCTCATGACGGGAATGATGCTGGTCCAGCACCCCTCATACTGGTGTCATCCAAGTGTGCTGAGGTCAGTGCTGGGGATTACAGGGTAGGCAGGGAGCCAGGTATGTGGGGCTGTATGTAGCAGGGGAAGTGGTACTGTGCAGTGCACACCTCTAATACATTACTGGGGCTGTATGTAGCAGGGGAAGTGATACTGTGGGTTTTTCTGGTTCACTCGCAAAGACAAATTCCTTCTAAATGGACAAAACCATGCTGCACTGCAGGGGGGCAGATGTAACGAGAGAGTTAGATTTGGGTGAGTTTTTTGTTTCTGTACAGGGAAAATACTGGCTGCTTTATTTTTACACTGCAATATATACACTTTGAAGTACACACCCCACCCAAATCGGATTCGGCATGAAAAGCCGGCGGTCGGGATCCCGGCGTTCCGAAATCCCGACAAGGGGGGGGACATGGATCGCCCCCCCCCCCCTTGCGGGCTAGCTGCGCTCGCCACGCAGCGGGCCCGGTGCCTCGCTACGCTCGGCACACTCATTTATTCTCCCTCCGAGGGTGTCGTGGACATCCACGGGGGGAGAAAGGGTCGGGATTTGCCTTTGCGAGTTAACCAGAATGACCCCCGCTGTGTAATGCACACATCGAATACATTACTGGAGCGGTATGTAAGGGGAGGTAGTACTGTGCAGCATACCCCTCTAATACATTACTGGGGTGGTATGTAACGGGAGGTAGTACTGTGCAGTGCACACATCTAATACATTACTGGGACTGTATGTAATGGGAGGTAGTACTGTGCAGCTTACACCTCTAATACATTGCTGGGGCTGTATGTAACGGGAAGTAGTACTTCAGAACTGATGCTGATTTTAGTTCTACCAGCCATACCCCTATTACGCTGTATTTTATCAACACACCCTGTGCGTTACCTTGTAATTTGTTTTTTGTTTGCTACGTACGACGCTACGGACACTTTGTGGTGCCTTATAAATAAACAATTTACTACTGTGCACTGAACACATCTAATACATTACTGGGACTGTATGTAGCGGGAAGTGATACTGTGCAGTGTACACATTTAATACACTACTTGGGCTGTATGTAACAGGAGGTAGTACTGTGCAGGGTACACATCTAATACATTACTGGGACTGTATGTAATGGGAAGTGATACTGTGTAGTGCACACATCTAATACATTACTGGGACTGTATGTAATGGGAGGTAGTACTGTGTAGTGCACACATCTAATACAGTACATTACTGGGACTGTATGTAATGGGAGGTAGTACTGTGCAGTGTACACATCTAATATATTACTGGGGCTGTATGTAACGGGAAGTGATACTGTGCAGTGTACACATCTAATACTTTACTGGGACTGTATGTAATGGGAAGTGATACTGTGTAGTGCACACATCTAATACATTACTGGAACTGTATGTAATGGGAGGTAGTACTGTGCAGTGTACACATCTAATACATTACTGGAACTGTATGTAATGGGAGGTAGTACTGTGCAGTGTACACATCTAATACATTACTTGGGCTGTATGTAACAGGAGGTAGTACTGTGCAGGGTACACATCTAATGGGAAGTGATACTGTGAAGTGCACACATCTAATACATTACTGGAACTGTATGTAATGGGAGGTAGTACTGTGCAGTGTACACATCTAATACATTACTGGGACTCAGGGGCGCTGGAACGTTTTTAGGTTGGGGGGGGCAAGATATAATCTCATTTTGGCGCCCCCTAAATTGCTATATGTTACCCCCGGGCACTATACACACTGGCAGCGGCATATACACGTGGGCATTATACACAGGGCAGCGGCATATATGCATGGGCATTATACACAGGGCAATACGGGCACAATGCTGGCAATACGGGGACACTGCTGGCAATACGGGGACACTGCTGGCAATACGGGGACACTGCTGGCAATACAGGCACAATGCTGGCAATAAGGGCACACTGCTGGCAATACGGGGACACTGCTGGCAATACGGGGACACTGCTGGCAATAAGAGCACAATGCTGGCAATACGGGCACAATGCTGGCAATACGGGCACAATACAGGCACTATGCTGGCAATACGGGGACACTGCTGGCAATACGGGCAATACAGGCACAATGCTGGCAATACGGGCACAATACTGGCAATACGGGCACAATGCTGGCAATACGGGGACACTGCTGGCAATACAGGGACAATGCTGACAATACGGGGACAATGCTGCCAATACAGGGACAATGCTGGCAATACAGGGTCAATGCTGACAATACAGGGTCAATGCTGGCAATACAGGGACAATGCTGGCAATACAGGGTCAATGTTGACAATACAGGGTCAATGCTGGCAATACAGGGACAATGCTGGCAATACAGGCCAGCATTGTCCCTGTATTGCCAGCATTGTCCCTGAATTGGCAGCATTGTCCCTGTAATGAATACAGGGACAATGCTGATAATACAGGGCCAATGAAGGCTGGGCAGCTCCTTAATTTTGCTCACCTCTTTGGTGGGTGGTCGGGCGGCTCCTTGATTCTGCGGGCGGGAGGGCGGCTGGGCAGCGCCGGGCGGGAGGGAGGGCAGCGCCGGGCGGGAGGGAGGGCAGCCGGGCAGCGCCGGGCGGGAGGGAGGGCGGCCGGGCAGCAGAGAGGACGGCCGGGCAGCGCCGGGCGGGAGGGAGGGCGGACGGGCTTGGCGCGCGCTGGCCGCATCGTCAGCCCCCGCCCACGTGAGCCGCGATGGGACGGTCACTAGTCAGGGGAAGGAGACGTCACGTCTCCTTCCCCTGGCTTCCGCACTGGCGTCACTCTGCTTTGGCGCCTCATGAATTTTGGGGGGGGCAAGCTGCCCCCTCGCCCCCCCCCGTTCCGGCGCCACTGCTGGGACTGTATGTAATGGGAAGTGATACTGTGTAGTGCACACATCTAATACATTACTGGAACTGTATGTAATGGGAGGTAGTACTGTGCAGTGTACACATCTAATACATTACTGGAACTGTATGTAATGGGAGGTAGTACTGTGCAGTGTACACAACTAATACATTACTTGGGCTGTATGTAACAGGAGGTAGTACTGTGCAGGGTACACATCTAATGGGAAGTGATACTGTGAAGTGCACACATCTAATACATTACTGGAACTGTATGTAATGGGAGGTAGTACTGTGCAGTGTACACATCTAATACATTACTGGGGCTGTATGTAACGGAAAGTGATACTGTGCAGTGTACAAATTTTAAATATTACTTGGGCTGTATGTAACAGGAGGTAGTACTGTGCAGGGTAGACATCTAATACATTACTGGGACTGTATGTAATGGGAAGTGATACTGTGTAGTGCACACCTCTAATACATTTCTGGGACTGTATATAATGGGAGGTAGTATTGTGCATTGTACACATTTAATACATTAGGGCTGTACGCGGCGGGGGGGCAGTGGTGAGCAGTCAGGGTGGGGGCAGTATGCACCTCCTTGATTTGCATTGCTTAATGATCACATACTGTACGCTAAGCTGCTTATCATATGCAATCCTTACTGAATAATACATTAATGGTTCTGAACACAGCAAGAGAAGTGGTACTGTGTATATATAATTAAACATGTAGGCTGCGGCCACCTGTCACCCTTAGGGTCAGTTATGTGGTGGGGACAGATCTGCGCTCACCTGTTACCCTTAGGGTAACAGTTATGTGGTGGGGACAGAGCTACGCTAACCTGTCACCCTTAGTGTCACAGTTATGTGGGGGGGACAGGGCTAAGCTCACCTGTCACCCTTATGGTCACAGATATGTGGTGGGGACTGGGCTGCGCACACCTGTCACCCTTAGGGTCAGTTATGTGGTGGGGACAGGACTGCGCTCACCTGTTACCCTTAGGGTAACAGTTATGTGGTGGGGACAGAGCTACGCTCACCTGTCAACCTTATGGTCACAGATATGTGGTGGGGACAGGGCTGCGCACACCTGTCACCCTTGGGGTCACAGTTATGTGGTGGGTAAAGGGCTGTGCTCACCTGTCACCCTTAGTGACAGTTATGTGGTGGCGACATGGCTGCTCTCACCTGTCATTCTTAGGGACAGTTATGTGGTGGCGACAGGGATGCTCTACCTGTCACCCTTAGGGTCACAGTTAAGTGGTGGGGACAGGGCTGTGCTCACCTTTCACCCTTAGGGACAGTTATGTGTTGGGGACAGGGCTGCGCTCACCTGTCATCCTTAGGGGCATTTATGTGGTTTGAACAGGGCTATGCTCACCTGTCACCCTTAAGCTGTGTACACACGTGCATAAATCGCTGGCAATATGGTTGCCTAGCGATTGGAGTGTGCCAACGATTGGAGTGTGCACCGGCGATAAATCACTGGGTGTACGCTCCCGTCTTCAGCCCCCTAATGTTCGCTGGTCCCCGTCTTCAGCCCCGTAATGTTCGCTGCTCCTCCGACCAACGACTTCCCCTGCCCCTTCTCCAGCCGGGTGTCATTTTCATCAGCGACCATCTCTTGGGCAGTTGGGAGTCACCCTTAGGGTCAGTTATGTGGTGGTGACAGGGCTGCGCTCACCTGTCACCCTTAGGGTCACAGTTATGTGTTGGGGACAGGGCTGCACTCCCCTGTCACCCTTAGGGTCACAGTTATGTGGTGGGGACAGGGCGGCGCTCACCTGTCACCCTTAAGGTCACAGTTATGTGGTGGAAACAGGGCTATGCTGACCTGTAACCCTTAGGGTCACAGTTATGTGGTGGGAACAGGGCTGCACTGACCTGTCACAGTTATGTGGTGGGGCCAGGGCTGCGCACACCTGTCACCCTTAGGGTCACAGTTATGTGGTGGGGACAGAGCTACGCTCACCTGCCACCCTTAGGGTCACAGTTATGTTATGGGGACAGGGCTGCGCTCACCTGTCACCTTTAGGATCAGTTATGTGGTGGGGACAACGCTGCGCTCACCTGTCACCCTTAGGGTCACAGTTATGTGGTGGGAACAGGGCTATGCTCAACTGTAACCCTTAGGGTCACAGTTATGTGGTTGGGACAGGGCTGTGCTCACCTGTCACCCTTATGTTCACAGTTATGTGGTGGGGACAGGGCTGCACTCACCTGTCACCCTTAGGGACAGTTATGTGGTGGCGACAGGGATGCTCTCACCTGTCACCCTTAGGGTCACAGTTAAGTGGTGGGGACAGGGCTGTGCTCACCTTTCACCCTCAGGGACAGTTATATGTTGGGGACAGGGCTGCACCCACCTGTCATCCTTAGGGTCACAGTTATGTGGTGTGAACAGGGCTATGCTCACCTGTCACCCTTAAGCTGTGTACACACATGCATAAATCGCTGGCAATATGGTCGCCTAGCAATTGGAGTGTGCCAACGATTGGAGTGTGCACCGGCGATAAATCGCCGGGTGTGCGCTCCCGTCTTCAGCCCCCTAATGTTCGCTGGTCGGAGGAGCATGCTCCTCCGACCAACGACTTCCCCTGCCTCTTCTCCAGCTGGGTGTCATTTTCATCAGCGACCATCTCTTGGGCAGTTGGAAGTCACCCTTAGGGTCACAGTTATGTGGTAGGGACAGGGCTGCGCTCACCTGTCACCCTTGTGGTCACAGTTATGTGGTGGGAACAGGGCTGCGCTGACCTGTCACCCTTATGGTCACAGTTATGTGGTGGGGACAGGGCTGCGCTGACCTGTCACAGTTATGTGGTGGGTACAGGGCTGCGCTCACCTGTCACCCTTGTGGTTACAGTTATGTGGTGGGAACAGGGCTGCGCTCACCTGTCACCCTTATGGTCACAGTTATGTGGTGGGTTCAGGGCTGCGCACACCTGTCACCCTTAGGGTAAAAGTTATGTTATGGGGACAGGGCTGCGCTCACCTGTCACCTTTAGGGTCAGTTACAGTATGTGGTGGGAACAAGGCTGCGCTCACCTGTCACCCTTAGGGTCACAGTTATGTGGTGGGAACAGGGCTATGCTCATCTGTAACCCTTAGGGTCACAGTTATGTGGTGGGGACAGGGCTGCGCTCACCTGTCACCCTTGTGGTCACAGTTATGTGGTGGGAACAGGGCTGCGCTGACCTGTCACCCTTATGGTCACAGTTATGTGGTGGGTACAGGGCTGCGCACACCTGTCACCCTTAGGGTAAAAGTTATGTTATGGGGACAGGGCTGCGCTCACCTGTCACCTTTAGGGTCAGTTATGTGGTGGGAACAAGGCTGCGCTCACCTGTCACCCTTACGGTCACAGTTATGTGGTGGGAACAGGGCTATGCTCAACTGTAACCCTTAGGGTCACAGTTATGTGGTGGGGACAGGGCTGCGCTCACTTGTCACCCTTATGGTCACAGTTATGTGATGGGGACAGGGCTGTGCACACCTGTCACCCTTAGGGTCAGTTATGTGGTGGGGACAGGGCTGCGCTCACCTGTCACCCTTAGGGTCACAGTTATGTGGTGGGAACAGGGCTCTGCTCACCTGGAACTCTTAGGGTCACAGTTATGTGGTGGGGACAGGGCTCCGCTCACCTGTCACCCTTAGGGTCACAGTTATGTGGTGGGGACAGGGTCAGTTATGTGTGAGGGACAGGGCTGCACTCATCTGTTACCCTTAGGGTCACAGTTATGTGGTGGGAACAGGACTATGTTCACCTGTCACCCTTAGGGTCATAGTTATGTGGTGGGGACAAGGTTGCCCTAACCTGTCACCCTTATGGTCACAGTTATGTGGTGGGGACAGGGCTGCGCTCACCTGTCACCCTTAGGGTCACAGTTATGTGGTGGGAAGAGGGCTCTGCTCACCTGTAACCCTTCGGGTCACCATACCTCCCAACTTTTGAAGCTCTGCAGGCGGGACGATGCTCCTGCGCGTCGGAGGCGCGTTGAAATTTTTGGGGGGCGTGGCCTATACTTGCGGCTCTTCCGCGAGGCCACGCCCCCATTTTGCCGCTATCGGGGCTTGACCCAGAGGCTCTGTGAGCCTCTAGCCATGCCCCCAGTCCCCTGGCTGCGGGAATAGACGCTTAGCAGCTGACAGGGGGGACTCCCAACAGCCCCCCCACACCGCGGGACACTGCCGCCCGCGGGTGGGACATCGGGACAGGCCCCGACAAACGGGACTGTCCCGATAAAATCGGGACTGTTGGGAGGTATGGGTCACAGCTATGTGGTGGGGACAGGGCTGCACACACCTGTCACCCTTAGGGTCACAGTTATGTGGTGGGGACAGGGCTGCACTCACCTGTCACCCTTACAGTCACAGTTATGTGGTGGGGACAGGGCTGCGCTCACCTGTCACCCTTAGCGTCACAGTTATGTGTTGGAGACAGGCAGGGGCGGATTGGGAATTAAAACCAGCCCGGGAAATATCTTTATGCAGCCCCGGAGGTGGGGTGGCTTGGGGACCTGTTGTGCGCCGGATGCGCGGCCGGTTTTTTTTTGGAGGGGGTGGCCTTGTAATATGGAGGTGTGGCCTATTTCAATGAGGTCACGCCCCATTTTGACGCTGTGGGGGCATGGCTAGTGGCTCTCTGAGCTGCTGGCTATGTCCCCAGCCCCTCAGGCTGCAGATGAGGCGCATGGGAGGGGGGACACAGGGTGGTGTAGAATGCTGGGCGGGGAGATGCAGGGTGGCTGAGGACAAAGGGAGGGAGGACGTACGCAGGGTGTCATAGGATGCAGATTGTGAGGGGGACATGGTGGCACAGGATGCAGGGTAGGAGGGGGAACGCAGAGTGACAGAGGAAGCAGGGAGGGGAGTCGCAAAGTGGTGGAGGATGCAGGGAGTCGAGACGCAGAGTGGCGTTGGTTGCATGGTGGATGTAGGGTTATAGAGGGGAGATGCAGAGTGGCATAGGATGTGGGGTGGCAAAGGATTCAGGTAGGGAGCGTGGAAGCAGGGTGGCGGAGGAAGCAGGGTGGGAGAGGGTATGCAGGGTTGCATATATATATATATATTATATATATATATAAATATATAATTATATATACAGTCCATTTAGAGAGCACTCACCAGACTTCCGAAATTGATGCAGATAAAAAGTTTAATACATCACCAAAGTACTCATAGTAGGGTCGACGTTTCGAGCCACGCCGGGCTCTTTGTCAAGACCAAGATATGGATGGGTCACAGCCCCAGAAGATCTCTCACAATGATCAATTACACCTCTTAAATACCCCAGAGGCAGGAAGTGCCCATACAGATCGCCAATCAATTCAATAAATCATGGAATAAGCCATCAGTACACTGCTAAATGCATATTGAATCAAAGGCAGAATAAACAATAAATAGTGAAACTTACTTAGCCAATTTTGATCTATAGAGAGGGCGCTCTCCTGTTGGTTCTATACACAAACTCCGGCGTGCGTTCCATTCCTTTGGAACGCACAACCCGGAAGTAGACGCCTCCTGTACCTCTCTCCTCTACACTGCGCATCGCTGACAGCCGGTTCACAGCCGGAAGCTGTCATGTGCGTTCCACAGTATCCCCCAGAACGCACAGCCATTGCTGCCTCGAGTTTAGCTGTCAAACCATCAGCTGATATAACGCACAGCTGATTAATAGAAACCACATTTAAATGCTATTGCGTTCCATAACAGCATATGGAACGCACGGCCATGTTTAATAGCACCTTCTATTAAGGATAGTATGATGTGCTATTAAACAAAGTGCGACCAAGGTATATATACATATATATATATGCGGCCCAGCAAGGGGGCGCGGCCCATCGGGAAATGGCCCGGTTTCCCGGTGGGCCAATCCGCCCCTGGAGACAGGGCTGCGCTCACCTGTCACCCTTAGGGAAAATTATGTGGTGGGGATAGGGCTGTGCTCACCTGTCACCCTTAGGGTAATAGTTATGTGGTGGGGATAGGGATGTGCTCACCTGTCACCCTTAGGGTAGGGTTACCACCTTAACCCTTTAATTCTGGACACATATTAATTACATACTTTCTGTGGCTGTTTAAAAAAAAACAGTTGAAATGGAGTCTTGAAGTCAGCCAGCCACAAACCTGTGTAATTAATGGGATGAGGTTGTAACCCTACCTTAGAGTCAGTTATGTGGTGGGGGCAGGGCTGCACTCAAGTCACAGTTATGTGGTGGGGACAGGGCTATGCTCACCTGTCACTCTTAGGGTCAGTTATGTGATGGGGACAGGGCTGCGCTCACCTGTCACCCTTAGGGTCACAGTTATGTGGTGGGGACAAGACTGCGCTCACCTGTTACCCTTAGGGTCACAGTTATGTGGTGGGAACAGGACTATGCTCACCTGTCACCCTTAGGGTCATAGTTATGTGGTGGGACAAGGCTGCCCTCACCTGTCACGCTTAGGGTCACAGTTATGTGGTGGGAACAGGGCTTTGCTCACCTGTCACCCTTAAGCTGTGTACACACAGCATAAATGGCTGCCAGCAATTGGAGTGTGCACCGGCGATAAATCATCGGATGTACGCTCCCGTCTTCAGCCCCCTAATGGTCGCTGGTCGGAGGAGCATGCTCCTCCGACCAGCGACTTCCCATGCCTCTTCTCCCGGCAATGTGTCAAACTGGGATACTGAGCAATATGATAGCTGAGCAATAAATGTAACACCCTGCTCAGTGGGGAGATGTAGTGCACTCACTGGGGTCGCTGGTGTTAATCGCCCTATCACACAGGTTCTTCTTTTTCCTTGGAGAGTTAGTAGAAGGAATACAGGCTCACATGAGTATTTTCCTTTTAAGGCCTCGCTTTGATGTAATTTATTTTGCGTAAGAGGTCAGGTGAAAAGGAAGAAACACAGAGGAACACTGCCCGTGAGTAGTCTCCTATAATTGCAATAGGATATCACAATAAATGCAATACCTTTCTATATTCACTTCAACGGTTCAATATCTACCTCAGCAGCAAGGCCGGCAAAAGAAATCTTGGGGCCCCATAAATTGATATTTCTGGGGGCCCCCCACCCCCTGTAGTCAGCCGTCCGGCACTCGATTGCTGTGGGCGGCTGACACATAACACCCACCCCCCCACCCCTTCTAACAAGAATATTTGCGCTGCAGACTTGGGAGGGGAAGCTTCCTGGGGATGACTGTCTTAACATGCAGCTCCCGGCCGCCGCGAGCTTACACACACTGTTATGAGCCCGTGCTGCTGCGGCGCTCATGTCAGTGTGTGTAAGTGGCGGCCGGAAGCTGCATGTTCTGACAGGCATCCCCAGGAAGCTGCCCCTCCCGAGTCTGCAGCGCAAATATTCCTGGGGGGTGCTGGTTTATGTGTCAGCCGCCCACAGCAATCGAGTACCGGGCGGCTGACTGCAGGGATGAGTGGCTGATTCTGGATCAGCTGTCCCCTTTGACCCCCTCTGTCGCTGGGCCTGCTCAGCAGACATATATATCTGAGGCTTAACTGTTTCAGAGTAGCATAAATCAGAACATACATCACGTGCACATATTCACAATTCACAGTGCAACATACTGTAAGTAAATATCAACAGTCTCCTTTATAACTGTACTGTTCAGTGTAACTTAAATGCTCAAATTCCAGTTGAATAGTCACGTGGTACTGACGTTTGGGATATACATGCATGTATATAAAATCCTTTGTGTAATGAAGGAGTGTATTCCTCAAAAGTTTAGAGTAGAGATTTTGGACGTAGTGCAGTAATGTCATTAATATTTAGCACACTTGTTAAATAGATGACTCATGAGTGCAGTGGTGTAAGTTTGTCCCAGTTGCCCGGAGGCCAGATAAATATCGGTGACCCCCTCCCACAGCACATTACAAAAATATATGTATGTGTGTATGTATGTGTGCATGTTATGTATATTATGTTTAAAATAAAGAGGGTGTGATGTCTATGGTCAGGGGCTGGCTGGCAACTTTCAGCCTGGGGGGCAAACAAGACAGTGGCCCCGCTTTTTCTACCAGTGCATGAAATGGGATTCACAGTGTTGGAGGCCTTATTTACTTAATCAGCAGGAATGGGATTAGAATGACGCCTGTCAGAAACCAGCAAGTAGAACACGAAAACACTGCATCTTTCTGCACATGCTTCAGATGGAATCTGTACATCTGTCAGAATGAACTTAGGTCTACAGTCATTAGGTCTACTCCACTAGGTCGAATGGCAGGAAGGTCGACCTGACTTAAGGTCGACATGGGCCAAGGTCGACATGACTTAAGGTCAAATTAGCATAAAGGTCGACATGAGGAAGGTCGACTGGTCATAAGGTCGACATGGGTTTTTCACTGTTTTTTTATCCGAATGTCGACACAGTCGACATGGACACAGTTGTCAATGAGAATTGGACCCTCGCATCGCTCGCTTCGCTCGCGATGCTTCGGGCACGGTGCCTCGCTGCGCTCGGCACACTATTTTATTCTCCCACCACGCCCTAGTGGATGGTAGGACATGAAATACCGCCTGTCGGCACATGTCGGCTAAAAAAACAGTGAAAAACCCATGTCGACCTTCCTCATGTCGACCTTTATGCAAATTCGACCTTAAGTCATGTCGACCTTGGCCCATGTCGACCTTAAGTCAGGTCGACCTTCCTGCCAGTCGACCTAGTGGGGTAGACCTAATGACTGTAGACCTAAGTTCATTCTAATAGATGACCGCATCCCCTTCAGATAAACGCGCTGCATGGGACCTGGGAGGAGACCGATTAAATCCCTCTATATCCACTACTACATTGCTGACCCCCTATATCCTACACTATACTACTGACCCCTCTATACCCTACACTATATTACTGACCCCTCTATAACCTACACTATACTACTGACCCCTCTATACCATACACTATATTACTGACCCCTCTATAACCTACACTATACTACTGACCCCTCTATACCATACACTATACTACTGACCCCTCTATACCATACACTATATTACTGACCCCTCTATAACCTACACTATACTACTGACCCCTCTATACCATACACTATATTACTGACCCCTCTATACCATACACTATATTACTGACCTCTCTATACCCTACACTATCTTACTGACCCCACTATACCCGCAACTACACCACTGATCCATCTATACGCTCCCCTACACTGCTGTCCCCACTATACCCACCACTACTGACTAGGGTGACCAACTCATCCCTTTAATCCGGGACACATATTAATTACACAGGTTCTGTGGCTGGTTTTCACCTGGTTTTAAACTGCCACAGAACCTGTGTAATTAATATGTGTCCCGGATTAAAGGGATGAGTTGGTAACCCTACTACTGACCCCTCTATAACCGGCACTACACTACTTCATTGATCCCTCTATGCCCAATACATTACTGACCCCTCTATAAGCTACACTAATTAACTGTGTACACCCTTGTACACAACTGACCCATCTAAACTCACCACTAAAATACATACCCATCTGTACAGAGGCATAACTTCCATTGATGCAGGAGGTGCATTGCACTGGGGTCCCTGAGGACTAAAGGGGTCACTGCTGCCACCCACTGCTTTGTGGCATACTTTGAGCCTGGAGTGGAGTGGATGAGGGGGACCCAAACATTATATTTTTGCACCATAGCATGGATTCCCAGGATGGCAGGGGACAGAGCAGCAGTGTGAGATGAGGGACAGAGGTTGGGGCTAGCGGGCTGCTGCTAATACCATGTTACAGACAATGGTAATGGGATTATGGGATCCTCGGCGGTTTGGCAGTCTGGGCTACGGCCCTGCCTGCCTGCCCCTTAAATACATGCACAATTATTTACACACACAAAAACAACAAGCCCCCCCCCCCTTCCAACAACAACACTGATGTATTTTTCCACACACACATATAATAAAGAAAATACTCCCGAACTCCCTCCACACACATTATCTATGCAACAGTCACACATCTTTTTACACTCACATGCAAACACATAGTCCACACACACACACACACACACACACACACACACACACACACACATACACACACACACACGCACACAGTAAACAAGATACCCCCCCCACACACACACACACTATGTATGCAAGTTACAAATATATTTTTACACTCACATGCAGACACATAGTACACACACACACACACACACACACACACACACACACACACACACACACACACACACACACACAGTAAACAAGATACCCCCCCCCCACACACACACTATGTATGCAAGTTACACATATATTTTTACACTCACATAGTACACACAAACACACAAAACAAGATAACATTCCACGCAATGTATGAAACAATGACACAAATTTTTCCACACAGAGTCAGACACACACATTTACCAAAGAAAACAACAGCTCCCACTCACATATCCAGGGGCGTAACTTGATATTCGTAGGCCTCATAGCAAAAGTTTGTAAGGGCCCCTATTTAGCAACTGATGGTGATAAATAGAGACCGGATTATATGCATTTGCATATTTGCATATGCATTTGCATATTTGCCCGATTTTCAGCAGAAATTGCATATCTGACCTAATTGTCCTGATGGTGCATATTTGGCATAGCGCGGTCGGCGTGGAGCGTTCACCCTCACTTCCTGACTTTTTTTTCTTTATGTGAGGAAACGCCGCTGATAGGCTGACAGAATCGCCCATCAGAGGAATGGATTGAGCGGCCTGTCAGCGCGGCGGGGGGTGGGATGTGGGTGGAAGAGCTGATACGCCGCAATGTGTACTGTAGGCTCTTCCAGCTACGTATGTGCGGTTTTGCTGGGGGCATTATGTGCACTTCTGCTGGGGGCATTATGTGCACTTCTGCTGGGGGCATTATGTGCACTTCTGCTGGGGGCATTATGTGCACTTCTGCTGGGGGCATTATGTGCACTTCTGCTGGGGGCATTATCTGTGTTATACTGCTGGGGGCATTATCTGTGTTATACTGCTGGGGGCATTATCTGTGTTATACTGCTGGGGGCATTATCTGTGTTATACTGCTGGGGGCATTATCTGTGTCATACTGCTGGGGGCATTATCTGTGTCATACTGCTGGGGGCATTATGTGTGTCATACTGCTGGGGGCATTATGTGTGTCATACTGCTGGGGGCATTATGTCTGTCATACTGCTGGGGGCATTTTGTGTGTCATACTGCTGGGGGCATTATGTGTGTCATACTGCTGGGGGCATTATGTGTGTCATACTGCTGGGGGCATTATGTGTGTCATACTGCTGGGGGCATTATGTGGGGTATACTGCTGGGGGCATTATGTGGGGTATACTGCTGGGGGTCATTTACTACTTACTAATTGTATGCTGATTTAAATAAAAAACTATAAAATTTTATTTAGCATATTTTGACGCTTTTCATGCATATTTTAAGTATTTTTCA
This sequence comes from Crinia signifera, assembly GCF_055691185.1. Taxonomy (NCBI): domain Eukaryota; kingdom Metazoa; phylum Chordata; class Amphibia; order Anura; family Myobatrachidae; genus Crinia; species Crinia signifera. Next base: position 56,495,541 of record NC_139227.1, read on the forward strand.
TGCATATTTGCATGCATATTTCAAGCTTTTTATGTTGCATATAATCCTGTCTCTAGTGATAAATGTATATAAAACATATTACGTAGACAGTAAAGATCAGCTCTGGGCCCCATAGCAGCTGCACCCCCTGCACCTATGGTAGTTACGCCCTTGCACATATCCCTACACATGACTCTTTCTAACCAAAGAACTCACCAAGGAGGGCAGCAGCTTCTGTAAAGGGTGGAGAAAGGAGGGAGCGGGATTAATTTCATGCTGCCCGGGAGGAGAGAAGAGTTGGAGGTCGGGACACAGAAGGGGAGGGGCCAGCCTGTTTGGGAGCTCAGCTCATTGGCTCATTGGTGGCTGGTCCCAGGAGAGGGGCTGGCCCTAGTAGTAATCAAGTATTGCAGATGTTTGAGCTCCGTCCTGGCTGCGCTGTGACTCGTCCCTGAACAACAGACTGCACCAGCCCTGAACGGCACAGGCTGCAATGTCTCCCGGCCACATGAATGTGCAAGCGCAGCACACACCTGCGGCCCCAAACAGGTACAGTGTGCTGGCCTGGGGGGCAACTGGCACCCTGCCCTACCAGTGTTTCCATTACGTTATGCTGCTGGCACTTGTAGTGCCCCAGCTTGTGGGGTGCCACATTTACTGCAAGCAATATATTGCCAGCAATCATATTACTCCGTGTGTACACAGCTTTAGGGTCACAGTTATGTGGTGGGTATAGGGCTGCGCTCCCCTGTCCCCCTTAGGGTCACAGATATGTGGTGGGGACAGGGCTGCACTCACCTGTCACCCTTAGGGGCACAGTTATGTGGTGGGGACAGTGCTGCGCTCACCTGTCAACCTTAGGGTCACGGTTATGTGGTGGGGACAGGGCTGCGCTCACCTGTAACCTTTAGGGATAGTTATGTGGTGGGAATAGGGCTGCGCTCACCTGTCACCCTTAGGGTCAGCTATGTGCTGGTCTTGGCTGTGAGTGCTAGCCTTTGCCTGGGGTGCTGGTCTTGATTGAGTGGGCTGGGGATTCTGGTCATGGCTGGGGGTGCTGGTCTTGGCTGGTGGTGCTGGTCTTGGCTGAGGGGGCTGGGGGTGCTGTTTATGGCTGGGGGTGCTGTTTATGGCTGGGGGTGCTGGTTTTGGCCGGATACATTTAGATTCATAAGTGATAGGGGGACACTGTACATTCGCTAATATCTGGTATATACATTTGTGTTTTGTTCCAGAATGTGACCTGTCCGGGGGGAGAGGAGAAGCAGCGTATAGGTAACACACAAACCACAGCCACTGTGTGTGTGTGTGTGTGTGTGTGTGGGGGGGGGGGGGGGGGGTACATACGGCTTTGCAGGTGATTGGTTGGGAGGGGATAGGTATGTACAGGTCTGTGGGTGATTGGCTGGGAGCGGGTAGGTATGTACAGGTCTGTGGGTGATTTGCTTGTAGGTATGTACAGGTCTGTAAGTGATTGGCTGGGAGGGGATGGGTATGTACAGGTATGTAGCTGGGAACGGTTGGGTATGTATATGTCTTTAGGTGATTGGCTGGGAGTGTGTAGGTATGTACAGGTCTATGGGTGTTTGGCTGGGATTGGGTAGCTGTGTACTGGTCTGTAGGTGATTGGCTGGGAGAGGGTAGGTATGTACAGGTCTGTGGATGATTGGCTGGTAGGTATGTACAGGTCTGTAGGTGATTGGCTTGGAGTGGGTAGGTGTGTACAGGTCTGTAGGTGATTGGCTGGGAGCGGGTAGGTATGTACAGATCTGTGGGTGATTGGCTGGTAGGTACGTACAGGTCTGTGGGTGTTTGGTTGGGAGCGGGTAGGTGTGTACAGGTCTGTGGGTCTTTGGCTGGGAGCGGATAGGGGTGTACAGGTCTGTAGGGGATTGGCTGGGAGCGTGTTGGTATGTACAGGTCTGTAGGTGGTTGGCAGGGAGCGGGTAGGTATGTACAGGTCTGTAGATGATTGGCTGGTAGGTGGTTATGTACAGATCTGTTAGGTGATTGGCTGGTAGATGTGTACAGGTCTGTAGGTGATTGGCTTGGAGTGGGTAGGTATATACAGGTCTGTAGGTGATTGGCTGGTAGGTGTGTACAAGTCTGTATGTGATTAGCTGGGAGCGTGTAGGTATGTACAGGTCTGTAGGTGGTTGGCTGGGAGCGGGTAAGTATGTACAGGTCTGTAGGTGATTGGCTGGGAGCGGGCAGGTATGCACAGGTCTGTAGGTGGTTCAGTGGGAGCAGGTAGGTATGTACAGGTCTGTGGGTGATTGGCTGGTAGGAAGTTATGTACAGATCTGTAGGTGTTTGGCTGATAGGTATGTACAGGTCTGTAGGGGATTGGCTGGGAGCGGGTAGGTATGTACAGGTCTGTAGGTGATTGGCTGGTAGGTGGTTATGTATAGGTCTGTAGGTGATTGGCTGGTAGATGTGTACAGGTCTGTAGGTGATTGGCTGGGAGTGGGTAGGTATGTGCAGGTCTGTAGGTGGTTGGCTGGGAGCGGGTAGGTATGTACAGGTCTGTAGATGATTGGCTGGGAGCGGGTAGGTATGTGCAGGTCTGTAGGTGATTGGCTGGGAGCGGGTAGGAATGTACCGGTCTATTGGTGATTAGCTGGTAGGTGGTTATGTACAGATCTGTAGGTGTTTGGCTGATAGGTATGTACAGGTCTGTAGGGATATGGCTGGGAGCGGGTAGGTATGTATAGGTCTGTAGGTGATTGGCTGGTAGGTGGTTATGTACAGGTCTGTAGGTGATTGGCTGGGAGCGGGTAGGTGTGTACAGGTCTCTAGGTCATTGGCTGGTAGGTGGTTTTGTACAGTCTGTGGTGTGAATGCTTTGTGCTGTAGTTCATCATTATTAGGATTATTTATTGTTTCCCAATCATTTCACTGATTTTGTATCTGCAGCTGACTCCAAATCACAAGTGTCTGATAAAAGGTGGGTAGGTCAGAGTCCTGCACAGTAAGCTGCTTTTCATGGTCACACTCAATAATGGGAGAGTCACATCTGTTGTCTTGCAGCACTGGGGGAGTACTCGGCTGGCTGGCGCAGGGCTTGGGAAAAGTTGTCCCTCACCCCGTGGAGAGTCCGACCCTGCAGAGGACAATAAAGGACAGCACAGAGCCTGCGGTAGAACAGGTGACCCCCCTCAATCCTCTGACACCCTCTCCACTCACACACACACACAGCGTATAGATGCTCCCGGGGATGGGTGGTTGAGGTTATTGAAGTGTCCGGTGACCTACCACATCAGGGTGACAGTTGCCTGACATCCCTGCTCTGTAGTGATGGGGATCCTGCTCCCACCACTTTATCAGTCTGGATTACTGTAACAGCAGCCTGACATCTCTGCTCTGTGCTGCTGAGGACCCTGCTCCCATCACTATATAACTCTCAGTCTGTGTCTTCCTGTATCAGTGTGACAGCTGCCTGACATCCCTGCTCTGCACTGCTGGGGACCCTGCTCCTACTACTCAGCGTGTGGCTTCCTGTATCAGTCTGAAATCCCTGCTCTGTGCTGCTGGGGACCCTGCTTCCACTACTATATAAATCTCAGCCTGTGCCTTCCTGTATCAGTGTGAAATCCCTGCTCTGTGCTGCTGAGCATCCTTCCTCACCCTGTGGCTTCCTGTATAAGTGTGACATCTGTGCTCTGTGATGCTTGGAATCCTGCTCCTACCACTATATAATTCTCAGTATGTGGCTTCCTGTATCAGGCCAGTGCTGACTTAACAAATACCAGTAGATTCCCCAGACTGGACAAAACTACTGCAGATGTTACTTCAATACTGGTGGGGCTGGATGTGACGACACCTCTAGCATCCAGAGGACTGGCACATCAGGCTTAGTGGGGGCTAGGGAATCAGGGTTCACAAGACAGATGGTGGTGGTAGGAGTTTCTATCATCCGTAAGACATACAGGGCAATCTGCTACCGGGACTTTGATAAGGCCCCATACACTATGCGATTTGGGCACGATTTCGGATGAATTGGGCCGTGAAATTGTCCCAAATCGCATGACCCTGACCCTCGGGAGGTCGGACGGGCTGCATATAAGATTTGCTAAATCTTGGGGGACCTACCAGAGCCGGGTGGAGTGATCAGGCGCAGGGAGCCGGGCAGTGGAGGAAGCCGCTGCCGTCAGCGGGAGCAGGGGTTGGCGGCGCAGAGTACCAGGGAGCCGGGCAGGAGAAGATGCTGCAGCGGCAGCGCGAGTGGCGGGAGCAGCAGAGCACTTAAAACAAAAGAAAAATCCCATACAAATGCATAGGAAGCCATTGATCGCTAATTGGCTGAGAGAGGTCTCAGCCAATCAATGGCTTCCTATGCATTTGTATGGGCTTTTTTTATTAAATGCTCTTCTGCTCCCGCCATTCACGCTGCTGCTGCAGCGGCTTCTCTTGCCTGTCTCCCTGGTACTCTGCGCCCCTGCTCCCTGCCTAGCGGCGTCTTGCCCGGGTTTCCCCCCCCCCCCCCCTCTCCTCCTTATGACAAGTTGGACTAATGTATGGAGGCCCTCGGGTACGGCATATCGCGGACCGGGTGGACAGTTACTGGGAGGGGCTGGGAGAGACCCAGTGGTCATGGTGCACTTTGGCACAAATGACCAAGTTAGTGGCAGGTGGGGTGTCCTTAAAAACTATTTCAGGGACTTAGGACGTAAACCAAAAGCAAGGACATCCAAGATAATTTTCTCGGAAATATTACCTGTGCCAAGCGCTAGTCTAGGGAGACAGAGGGAACTCATGGAGCTTAATGCGTGGCTAAAGGGATAGTGCAGGAAAGAGGGGTTCGGGTTTCTAGAGCACTGGTCGGACTTTTCTGACAGGTGCCATCTATACGGCAGAGATGGATTGCACCTGAATGGAAATGGGGCAGCAGTGCTGGGAGGCAGGATGGTTAGAATACAAACAAAGAGAAATTGGAACTAACAAACAGTGAGGCGCAATATATACTTATGGGGATCATGAATTGTGTTCTTCTTTTATGACACAGTCTCTTTAGTGATGTTATGATCTGGTCGTGATGATCGATTTCAGGTGAGAGTGAGTATCCATAAACAATAAAAAACAATAAAAAAATGTCTTAGAACATGTGTAGTTATTTGATCAAAACTGTACGTGCTCATTAATAGAGGTTGTGTGTAACAAACTCACATTTATGTAAGTTGGTACGAAGCTAATAAAGGTTTCTTTAGTGAGGTCTTAAAATGTCCTAATCGCAGTTGTAGAATGTGATCGTGTCTTCTTACGTGAACTCGGAAAAGAAAAACATACAAATCATGTGTAGACTTGTGATATAAAGTGTGTTATTAGTATGCGAGGCACTGTAATGAGCACAGCGTACCTCACTCACCAAGAGCACAAGGATAACAAATACATAAAGGTATTTTTATAGTGTGGGCATACCCCAACTCACGGTAGTTTTTGTGGTATTAAAGCTCGTAAAGGTTTCTTTATGTGTCTGTTATCTTCCAATTTCCCACAGCAATAAAATCTTCACAGTGTTCTCGGTGAAAAATTAATATACCATGTGTCAGACAATTAGACCATGATTACAGGGAGGAGGTTTTTCCAAAATTTATGGTGTACCTCACTCACCCCTGAATATAATTCTTAAAGTGTATATAGTGCAAAGAAGGGGGACCTACACCAACTCACTCTTGAGTGTCAGGTGATCTACACATCAAGGTTTCTTTTGTGAAGATATCATAGGATGACCTCATAGACTCCAATTATTTATAGTACATGTAAAGAGAAAATGTGCCCAATGTGTAGGAGTTTTTAATTTTAATCCTAATAAAAGGTAGCTTGTAACCCTGAAGTGTGGAAATCACTAAAGTATTTGTCGACTTACACATTTCTGCACATGCTGGTATGGGCATATGTATAGGCAGCTCTACTACTGTCGCAACTGGTGTGGACATATGTTTAGGCAGCGCTACTAATGTCGGCAACTGGTGTGAGCGTTACCTATAAGCAACGCTACTTCTGTAGGCAACTGGTGTGGGCGTTACGTTTAAGCAGCGCTACTGCTGTCAGTCACTGGTGTGGGCATTACTAATGCCAGCAACTGGTGGGGGCATTTGTATAGGTAGCCTTACTACTGTCGGCAACTGGTGTTGGCATTATGTATAGGCAGCATTACTACTGTTGGCAAGTTGTGTGGGCATACGTATAGGCAACGCTACTACTGTTGGCAACTGGTGCGAGTGTTACGCATAAGCATCACTACTATTGTCGGCAACTGGTGTGGCCGTTACGTATATAAGCAGTGCTACTGCTGTCAGGCACTGGTGTGGGCATTACTTAGAAGCAGCGCTACTTCTGTCGGCAACTGGTGTGGACATTGCGTATAAACAGATACTACTTTCAGTTACTGTCGGCATTATGTATATGCAGCAAGCACTACTACTGTCGGTAACTGTGGGCATTATGTATAAGCTGCGCTACTACTGTGGGCATATGCAGGAGTATTCAGGGCATTACATTTAGCATAATGTGTGTCATAATGTCTTATGGGCATTAGGGTGTGTGGCATATTGTGTAAGGGGCATCATGATGTATGTATGTGGTATAATGTGTTATGGGCATTAGTGTGTAGCGTAATGGGCATTACAGTGAGCGGCATATTGTGTAAGGGGCATCAAGATGTCTGACATACTGTAATGTATAATGGGCATTACTGTGTGTGGTATTATATATAATGGCCATTACTGTGTGTGGTATTATATATAATAGCCATTACTGTGTGTGGTATAATGTGCTATGAGCAGTATGATGTTATTGGTACTTTTATGTGGCCACACCCCTTCCCCATGAAGCCACACTCCTCAGGGCCACCGACAGGGGAGTGCCTTGGGTAAAGCTGTCCCGGGCCCAGGCCTCTGGAGGGGCCCGGTCAGCTGCCCCCAGCGGCACGGATCACCCTCCCCCCACACCCCGCCTCCGGGCCTCCCCAACTCGGCAGACCCCATCCCGGAATGCACAGTGCAGCCTGCAGAGTGCCAAGCCTAGGACACAGAGGGGCTCGGCACTCTGCAAGCTGCACTGAGCAAGGTGCACTCCGGACAGTGAAGGAGGGAGACAGATGCCGATGCCGCCGATGCCGCTGCTGGATGCCTGTAAGTAATGGGGGTGGGGTGCATGTCAGTGCGTGCGTGCGGGGGCACTGTGCCGCTGGGAGCCCGAACTGAAGGTCAGTCCTGGGCCCCAACATTTCTGTCCCTATGTAAAGAATGGAAGGGCGCAAATTTATAGTTTGCAGGAGGGCGCCGAACACCGTAGCACCGGCCCTGCTCAGCAATGTATCCATCTTTGCTGATGACTCAAAACTGAGTAGAGTTATTAATTCAACCGAGGATATTTCCGCGCTTCAGAACGATCTTAACAAACTAGATGAGTGGGAAAAAAAGTGGAAAATGAGGTTCAATGTGGAAAAATGCAAGGTTATGCACCTTGGGAGACATAACCAGTGTCCTAGTTATAACCTAAGCGGGGAGGCATTGGGTAATTCAGTACTTGAAAAGGATCTAGGAGTACAAATACACAACAAACTGGGGTGTAGTGCTCAATGGCAGGTATTCAATGCTGTTTGCGAGTGGTGACAGCGAGCAGGGCTTCCTGCTCGCTGTCACCACTCACCCTGACAGCATTCAACACAGCCTCCTCATACGCCAATTTACCCTCGCACCGTTTTTTGAGCGAGGGGGAATTGGAGGATGCGGCTCCAGAAGCAGCGAGACCCACGGCTAAAAACTGCGAGTTTTCTGCAGTAGCCGCGGGTCTCGCTGTTTTGGGGAATTCTCGCCGTCCTGTGACGGCGAGGTTTTCCCCAGAACGTTGCATAGTGCGAGCAGCCGGCGCAGGGGTTAAACTGCGAGGATCACTGTTTTTCTGCGATCCTCGCAGTTTAACCCCCTCGCCGGCCGCTCGCACCGGCATTGAATACATGCCAATGTCACATAGCAACAGAAGAGGCCAACAGAATTCTAGGATGTATAAAAAGGGGTATGGAAACTAGGGACTCAAAAGTAATTATGCCACTGTACAAAGCATTGAATAGGGAGTACAATTCTGGGCCCTGCACTATAAAAAGGACATCATAGAACTGGAAAAAACCCGAAGAAGAGCAACAAAGCTCATTAAGGGAATGAAGAAATTAAGCTACGAGGATAGACTGAACAAATTAAGACTATTTACACTAGAGAAGAGGGGTTTAAGGGGGGACATGCTCAACATGTACAAATATATCAAGGGCCAATATAAGGAACTGTCAAACACCCTTTTTACTGCAAGGAAGGAGTCTAGGACTTGTGGGCACGAGTTTAGATTAGAAGAAAATAGTTTTCATTCCCTTAGAAGGAAACATTTCTTTACGGTGAGGGCAGTCAAACTATGGAACTCTCTTCCTGGTGAAGTGGTGTCAGCAGACACATTAAATACGTTTAAAATAAGGTTGGACAAACATTTATTGGTTAAAAACATCCAAGGGTACATAACCTGTCTTTATAAATATCAGTATATATATATATATATATATATATATATATATATATAAGGGAAAAGCTATTAAAGCCTAGGTTGAACTTGATGGACGCAATGGAAGTCTTTATTCAGCCTTATCTACTATGTAACTATGGGCCTTATTCTCAGGGCCGGAATAAGGCCCATAGTTACATAGTAGATAAGGCTGAATAAAGACTTCCGTTGCGTCCATCAAGTTCAACCTAGGTTTTAATAGCTTTTCCCTTGTTTTATATATATATATATATATATATATATATATGGAAAGGGTCCGCACTCAAGGTTAATTGTTGTCACAGGGGGTACTCCAACAGATGAATGAACATCAAAGAGGTATAGAAGTACATGAAATGGGCACTCACCAAGGTCTTAATTTCAGCAGAGTAATTTTATTGAAGAAACAAGAATACATCCGACGTGACGTGACGTTTCGATCTGGTATAGATCGTCATCAGGAATATGATCAACATAAATAACTGGTATCATGTCCAACAACAGGCAACCTGGTATCCATCCATAGAGGAGATACAACTGTATAGCCTCACTGGGCCAGTTTAAGTACCCTTATACCGGAAGTGATGTCATCACTTCCTGGTGTAACATTATCAGTGGTCAATTGCATGTTTCTAAGCAGAATGGTCTATAATATATTGTGTCGCTAGCGGTACCATAATCAAACTTAATCAAACTTAATATCAGTGTAATAGCATGTAAGTGTAATAGCAGTAAAAGTGCTCAATAGCGCTTCTGAACTCAGCTGCCGCTGGACCGGAAGTAGAACTTGCGTTCCACCGGTCTCAATGATGAGGGACTTCCGCGTTCCAGGGATAACTGGTCACGCAATGAACACCGGTGTTGAAACCGGAACCGGATCATCCTTGAAAAAGGCCTACTAGCCGAAACGCGTTGGACACAAGGCATTCAGCACCTTACATCAAGCGACATCCCCTGCAGACCAAAGAACGACGGCAAAGTCTCCTCCGGCGCGAGTCGAGCGCACCGGCACTGTCTGACGTCACTCCGGGGATCAACGCTGATCTCGCGAGATCTGAGACCCGGAAGTCGCGTCCAGACTGACGCCAGTGGAGCCGGGCAGGCACACATCAACAAACGGGGACCTGAGCGCTGCGGCTGCAGCGTCGCCCCAGACCCACGGACAGGCTCCCCCATCTAGCGCGGCTGCGCATACAGAGGGGTAGAGCCCAACACAGCAGGAGCACGGAAGGCTATTCCAGCTACAGGACACACAGGGTAAGAAGCGAGCAAGCGGGACGCCGCACCTCGCTGAATCCCAGTACGTACCTACCTCACACTCCTGCATACCTAAAGCACTCTGTGCAAGACTACACCACACTTCTGCAAACTTAAGCACCTTTGTGCCAGACTATACCACCCTTGACCTAGAAAACTGTCATTACTTAACTGCCTAAAGAGACATAAGCCCAGTTGGGCTTATGGTTTAAAGGGGTCCGTTGACACCCTCATTCCCCTCGGGGCTCTTAAACAGTGACAGACGGACGGGTATTCACCTTGGAGAAAAGACATTCCAGTTACGACTGGGAACACCCTTTTCCCATCACGCATGCCATTTTTACAGTGATTATTTGCACATTTTCAAATAAAAGCATTTATTTATCGTACAAATCACCTCTCCTCATTATTACACTATTATACATAGAGGCAGCGCTTCAGCCCAACCCATCTTTGTTTCCATATAAAAAAATTGACCTACTAGTCACCACATATATTTACATATAAAAAAAACAAAAAAACACAATTTTTAAGAAAGACATATAGAATGAAAAAAATGTGTATATACAAAAAATATTGAAAATATTTACAATGTTAATTTTTATATATATTTTTATAGTAATTTTAGTTCCACAGCCGGGACCATAGAGTGCCATGTAGAAATTGATAATGGCACATTGACATTAGTTCTATATGTCACCAAAAGATAAAAAATTTAATAAAACAAATAAACCATGGGAGCTATGTGGAGGCATATAAGAATACCATCACATCAAAAAATCTTATATATCCACATACATAAGTATAGAACTAACCAAATACACAAATAAATGAAAACAAATAAATGGAATAGCCTGGAGACACCAAATCCTACTTCAAAACGCAAAAAAATCCGAACTGAGGCAAATAGAAAAAGTAATCATAAAAATGAAAAAACAGGAACAAGGTATTGGGTATTATCATCTCAAAAAGATGGACAACGGGTTCGCCTCATTCAGGCCTTTAGGGGCAAGTGTGCCCAACTCAAAGATCCACTTAGCTTCTCTTTTTTTGAGCATAGTGTCCCTATCGCTCCCTCTCTCAGGTTTAGGGATGTGGTCAATGAGCATACACCGGAGGCTAGCCACACTGTGGCCCAATTTGGCAAAATGCTTCCCGACCGGTTTGTCTGACACCTTAGATTCAATAGCTGCTCTAATAGTGGTCCTATGATTTGCCATCCTCTCGCCAAAGTCTCTTTTGGTGAGGCCTACATAGTAAAGGCCGCAAGGGCAAATAAGGATGTATATTACATAATCCATCCTACAATGGAGGCGATGTTTGATGAGGATCTTTTTCCCACTGTGTGGGTGGGCAAATGAAGGTCCTGTCATCAAGGACCTGCACGTAGTGCAATCGCTGCATCTAAAGCAGCCATTCCTGGGTCGAGGGATCCAGGTGCCTGTGTCTCTAGATGGTTGGCTGAGAGGTCTCATCAGAAGGTCTTTCAAATTGCGTCCCCGTCTGTACGCACACATAGGGGGTACTTGACTTACCCCAGTGAATGCTGGGTCGGTGGCAATTATTGGCCAGAATTTGGACAATTTCTGCTTCCTTCTGTGTGCACCTGTATCAAAAGTGTTTGTATAAATCATCCTCGGTTTCTTGTCAGGTGCAGTCAACATCGTTGGATCTGCTGAAAATTTAGACCTTGCCTTGGTGAGGCATCTAGAAAGGGTGGTATCAGAGTAGCCACGCTCTTTGAACCTGGAGTACATATCTCCAATCTGTTCTTCCGTTGTAACTGTAGCAGTATTATTATTCCTCAGGACTCTTAGAAATTGAGACACTGGTAGATTCTCCTTGAGATGTGGTGGGTGATGGCTAGTCGCATGGAGGAGAGAATTTCTGTCCGTTTCTTTACGGTAAAGCCTAGTCCCTAGGCCATAGCCATCCCTGAACAGCGTCACATCAAGGAAATTAATTTCAAAACAACTGAAAGAAAAGGTGAAGCGGATCGGTGTCTCCAGGCTATTCAAACAAAAAAGCATGTCCTTCAGGTCCTGCTCACTGCCTAGCCAAATCAAAAAGACATCGTCTATATAACGACGGTAGTAAAATATGTTGGTACCATAATTTGGAAAGTTATATTGTTGTTCATAACAAGCCATATACAAATTGGCATATGCGGGGGCCAAATTCGACCCCATAGCGGTGCCAGTCTTTTGTATAAAGTATTTATCTTTATACAAGAAATGATTCCTGGTCAAAACCAGGGTCGTACGCTCAACCCAGAATTCAGTGGGTGGACCACCGCGTAAATCATCTTGTAGTGTATGTCTGATCACATCAAGGCCAGCCCCGTGGGGAATCACAGTGTACAGTGATGCGACATCCATCGTCACTAGAATCGCATCAGGGGGTATAACTGGGATCCTCTTAAGGCTTTGTAACAGATCACCTGTATCTTTCAAATAACTCAAGGTTTTAACCACATAAGGTTGCAGATGGTGGTCCACAAAATGCGCCAAAGGTTGCAGGATGGATCCCCTGGCCGAGATAATCGGTCGGCCAGGCGGATCCGTCATGCTTTTGTGGATCTTCGGCATAGTATAAATAATAGGACAAATTGGATAGTCCACCTTCAGAAAACCACAGATATTTTCATCTATCCACCCTGCAGAAAATGCCAGATCTAGTGTGCTGTCAACTTCTTTTTTAACCCTCATTCCAGGATCACCTGGGAGACATTGATATACCATGTCATCGTTCAATTGACGTAGGATCTCTCTGTCGTAGTCAACCCGATCTTGGATGACCAACGCACCCCCCTTGTCGGCCTGTCTGAAGACCAGGGAGTCGTTGGCCATCAAAGAATTAAGGGCTTCACGTTCAGTTATTTGTAAATTATGGAACTGCGGATGTATAGATGCTGAGTCCTTAGAACAATCAGTGAGTCTCAGGAATGTTTTAACACTGGGGTTGGCACTGGGGGGATCAAACATACTTGGTTGCTTAAACAGGGGTATCTCAGTATTGTTTTCACCACTTTTAAAAAAATTCTCTTAACCTGAGCTTTCGCCCAAATTTATAATGATCCACAGTGGACTGAAAAGGCTGTTGGTCACAAGTAGGTACGAAGGAAAAACCAAAGGACAATACCTTGGTTTCACTACTGGTTAAAAGGTGACTATACAGATTAATTACAGAATCCATCACTTGGGATTCCTGCCTCGTCTTCTTCTTATTGTGCCCGTCCCTTCTTGAGGGGTATCGGGTTCGTCCCCCGGTCTCCCTCGTTTTTTTGCCCGGGTATCCCGGGAAAAAGACCCAGTGGGGGGTTTCTGAAATCTTTGGTCGTTATCTCCTCTCTCGGAGTCAGAATTAGACGCAGAGGTGGAAGAATATTGTTGTTTGAACCGATTTTGCCTAAACCGGTTTCTGTTCGGGCCTGAATCACCCTTCAGCCACCTGTAAACTTGGTGGGAGCTGTAATCACTATTAACCGTGGCCAATTTGCGTCGTTTGAACGCTACCAGTTCCTGCTCAAAAGTACCTATTTGTTCCTTTAGCTTGTCAGTCCACTTGCTCTTTTTATCAGACAATAAGGTTGCCAGATATTTGGAGTTAAACTCCTCAATCTCCGCCCTAATTTTGTTCAATTCTACCCCAACTTCTTCAATCACTAGCACCATGAGGTCCAGGGCACATTTGTTCAGCATGTTCAGCAATTGTGTTTTTTTGGTTTTTTTATATGTAAATATATGTGGTGACTAGTAGGTCAATTTTTCTATACACTTATGTGTAACACTGTTTAATTTGCCAGTATTAGTGAGGCAGCCCGGGCTGGTTCATGATACCCGTACATTATCTCATCTATAGTTGAAGTGCCACAGGTCTTGTTCCCCGAGCCTTTTTGAGTACCCCATGTGGATTCATTTATCAAGCGATCCCCACTTTCGTTCAGGATTATGCTTATTACCAGCCAGCCGCAATGTATATCTCTGCCGAATGGACTGGGTGTTTTGTTATCCTGTTACCCAGCAACAGATGAGACGCATGATTCTCCTGCCGCCAGGGTAACTGGAACGCAAGTGTAACTTCCGGTTTCAACACCGGTGTTCATTGCGTGACCAGTTATCCCTGGAACGCGGAAGTCCCTCATCATTGAGACCGGTGGAACGCAAGTTCTACTTCCGGTCCAGCGGCAGCTGAGTTCAGAAGCGCTATTGAACGCTTTTACTGCTATTACACTGTTATGCTATTACACTTATATTAAGTTTGATTATGGTACCGCTAGCGCTGAGTGGGACACAATATATTATACACCATTCTGCTTAGAAACACGCAATTGACCACTGATAATGTTACACCAGGAAGTGATGACATCACTTCCGGTATAAGGGTACTTAAACTGGCCCGGTGAGGCTATACAGTTGTATCTCCTCTATGGATGGATACCAGGTTGCCTGTTGTTGGACATGATACCAGTTATTTCTGTTGTTCATATTCCTGATGACGATCTATACCAGATCGAAACGTCACGTCACGTCACGTCGGATGTATTCTTGTTTCTTCAATAAAATTACTCTGCTGAAATTAAGACCTTGGTGAGTGCCCATTTCATGTACTTCTATACCTCTTTGATGTTCATTCATCTGTTGGAGCACCCCCTGTGACAACAATTAACCTTGAGTGCGGACCCTTTCCATATATTTGTGTGGTGGTTTCTCCAAGTCTGGAGTGATACATCTTGCGCCTAGCACCTACAGAAAATTACCTTGTTGGGATAAAAACCAAACTACAGGCTATTTGACCCCCCTTGGAGGACATTGACTGTTTTTCCACTTGCTGGCATTTTTTGATTTTTGATTTTTGGCATTTTTTCACTTTTTTTTTTCACTTTTTTATTTTATTTTTTGGTATTTTTCCTTTTCTTTTTCTCTTTTTTTTCACGTGTCCTGAGGGTTCTTGCTTACTGCCATAGCTTTTGTGGTGTGACCATTACAGGTTTAAGTGTTTAACCAATTACTCAGTCATCTAAACCACTAATAATAATGTGGTGTCTCTAACGGATGACGACGCTGAAAAAGTGTTATTTAATGCTGTTGAATTCTCAAAGTTACTTGATGATACCCCCACTGACTTATATTTCAGACTACATAAACTTAAGAAACATGAGGTAGAATTGACTCTCCATGGACAATTCCTCTCTGAATATTTTAGAAATAAGAGAATACCTAGAGGATTCAGGGTGGCTAACACCCCCACCATCGGGTGTAATAATTTGACATTTTGCGCTAGATGGTGTGGGGTGCTGAACAAATGTGCCCTAAGACCTCATGGTGCTAGTGATTGAAGAAGTTGGGGTAGAATTGAACAAATTTAGGGCGGAGATTGAGGAGTTTAACTCCAGATATCTGGCAACCTTATTGTCTGATAAAAAGAGCAAGTGGACTGACAAGCTAAAGGAACAAATAGGTACTTTTGAGCATGAACTGGTAGCGTTCAAACGACGCAAATTGGCCACGGTTAATAGTGATTACAGCTCCCACCAAGTTTACAGGTGGCTGAAGGGTGATTCAGACCCGAACAGAAACCGGTTTAGGCAAAATCGGTTCAAACAACAATATTTTTCCACCTCTGCGTCTAATTCTGACTCCGAGAGAGGAGATAATGACCAAAGATTTCAGAAACCCCCCACTGGGTCTTTTTCCCGGGATACCCGGGCAAAAAACCGAGGGAGACCGGGGGACGAACCCGATACCCCTCAAGAAGGGACGGGCACAATAAGAAGAAGACGAGGCAGGAATCCCAAGTGATGGATTCTGTAATCAATCTGTCAAGTCACCTTTTAACCAGTAGTGAAACCAAGGTATTGTCCTTTGGTTTTTCCTTCGTACCTACTTGTGACCAACAGCCTTTTCAGTCCACTGTGGATCATTATAAATTTGGGCGAAAGCTCAGGTTAAGAGAATTTTTTTAAAAGTGGTGAAAACAATACTGAGATACCCCTGTTTAAGCAACCAAGTATGTTTGATCCCCCCAGTGCCAACCCCAGTGTTAAAACATTCCTGAGACTCACTGATTGTTCTAAGGACTCAGCATCTATACATCCGCAGTTCCATAATTTACAAATAACTGAACGTGAAGCCCTTAATTCTTTGATGGCCAACGACTCCCTGGTCTTCAGACAGGCCGACAAGGGGGGTGCGTTGGTCATCCAAGATCGGGTTGACTACGACAGAGAGATCCTACGTCAATTGAACGATGACATGGTATATCAATGTCTCCCAGGTGATCCTGGAATGAGGGTTAAAAAAGAAGTTGACAGCACACTAGATCTGGCATTTTCTGCAGGGTGGATAGATGAAAATATCTGTGGTTTTCTGAAGGTGGACTATCCAATTTGTCCTATTATTTATACTATGCCAAAGATCCACAAAAGCATGACGGATCCGCCTGGCCGACCGATTATCTCGGCCAGGGGATCCATCCTGCAACCTTTGGCGCGTTTTGTGGACCACCATCTGCAACCTTATGTGGTTAAAACCTCGAGTTATTTGAAAGATACAGGTGATCTGTTACAAAGCCTTAAGAGGATCCCAGTTA
This sequence comes from Crinia signifera, assembly GCF_055691185.1. Classification (NCBI taxonomy): domain Eukaryota; kingdom Metazoa; phylum Chordata; class Amphibia; order Anura; family Myobatrachidae; genus Crinia; species Crinia signifera. Next base: position 56,511,897 of record NC_139227.1, read on the forward strand.
TACCCCCTGATGCGATTCTAGTGACGATGGATGTCGCATCACTGTACACTGTGATTCCCCACAGGGCTGGCCTTGAGGTGATCAGACATACACTACAAGATGATTTACGCGGTGGTCCACCCACTGAATTATTGGTTGAACTTACGACCCTGGTTTTGACCAGGAATTATTTCTTGTATAAAGATAAATACTTTATACAAAAGACTGGCACCGCTATGGGGTCGAATTTGGCCCCCGCATATGCCAATTTGTATATGGCAATATATCTTTCCAACTTATGGTACCAACATATTTTACTACCGTCGTTATATAGACAATGTCTTTTTGATTTGGCTAGGCAGTGAGCAGGACCTGAAGGACATGCTTTTTTGTTTGAATAGCCTGGAGACACCGATCCGCTTCACCTTTTCTTTCAGTTGTTTTGAAATTAATTTCCTTGATGTAACGCTGTTCAGGGATGGCTATGGCCTAGGGACTAGGCTTTACCGCAAAGAAACGGACAGAAATTCTCTCCTCCATGCGACTAGCCATCACCCACCACATCTCAAGGAGAATCTACCAGTGTCTCAATTTCTAAGAGTCCTGAGGAATAATACTGCTACAGTTACAACGGAAGAACAGATTGGAGATATGTACTCCAGGTTCAAAGAGCGTGGCTACTCTGATACCACCCTTTCTAGATGCCTCACCAAGGCAAGGTCTAAATTTTCAGCAGATCCAACGATGTTGACTGCACCTGACAAGAAACCGAGGATGATTTATACAAACACTTTTGATACAGGTGCACACAGAAGGAAGCAGAAATTGTCCAAATTCTGGCCAATAATTGCCACCGACCCAGCATTCACTGGGGTAAGTCAAGTACCCCCTATGTGTGCGTACAGACGGGGATGCAATTTGAAAGACCTTCTGATGAGACCTCTCAGCCAACCATCTAGAGACACAGGCACCTGGATCCCTCGACCCAGGAATGGCTGCTTCAGATGCAGCGATTGCACTACGTGCAGGTCCTTGATGACAGGACCTTCATTTGCCCACCCACACAGTGGGAAAAAGATCCTCATCAAACATCGCCTCCATTGTAGGATGGATTATGTAATATACATCCTTATTTGCCCTTGCGGCCTTTACTATGTAGGCCTCACCAAAAGAGACTTTGGCGAGAGGATGGCAAATCATAGGACCACTATTAGAGCAGCTATTGAATCTAAGGTGTCAGACAAACCGGTCGGGAAGCATTTTGCCAAATTGGGCCACAGTGTGGCTAGCCTCCGGTGTATGCTCATTGACCACATCCCTAAACCTGTGAGAGGGGGCGATAGGGACACTATGCTCAAAAAAAGAGAAGCTAAGTGGATCTTTGAGTTGGGCACACTTGCCCCTAAAGGCCTGAATGAGGCGAACCCGTTGTCCATCTTTTTGAGATGATAATACCCAATACCTTGTTCCTGTTTTTTCATTTTTATGATTACTTTTTCTATTTGCCTCAGTTCGGATTTTTTTGCGTTTTGAAGTAGGATTTGGTGTCTCCAGGCTATTCCATTTATTTGTTTTCATTTATTTGTGTATTTGGTTAGTTCTATACTTATGTATGTGGATATATAAGATTTTTTGATGTGATGGTATTCTTATATGCCTCCACATAGCTCCCATGGTTCATTTGTTTTATTAAATTTTTGATCTTTTGGTGACATATAGAACTAATGTCAATGTGCCATTATCAATTTCTACATGGCACTCTATGGTCCCATCTGTGGAACTAAAATTACTATAAAAATATATATAAAAATTAACATTGTAAATATTTTCAATATTTTTTGTATATACACATTTTTTTCATTCTATATGTCTTTCTTAAAAATTGTGTTTTTTTTTTTTTTTTTATATGTAAATATATGTGGTGAGTAGTAGGTCAATTTTTCTATACACTTATGTGTAGCACTGTTTAATTTGCCAGTATTAGTGAGGCCGCCCGGGCTGGTTCATGATACCCGTACATTATCTCATCTATAGTTGAAGTGCCACAGGTCTTGTTCCCCGAGCCTTTTTGAGTACCCCATGTGGATTCATTTATCAAGCGATCCCCACTTTCGTTCAGGATTATGCTTATTACCAGCCAGCCGCGATGTATATCTCTGCCGAATGGACTGGGTGTTTTGTTATCCTGTTACCCAGCAACAGATGAGACGCACGATTCTCCTGCCGCCAGGGTAACTGGAACGCAAGTGTAACTTCCGGTTTCAACACCGGTGTTCATTGCGTGACCAGTTATCCCTGGAACGCGGAAGTCCCTCATCATTGAGACCGGTGGAACGCAAGTTCTACTTCCGGTCCAGCGGCAGCTGAGTTCAGAAGCGCTATTGAGCGCTTTTACTGCTATTACACTGACATGCTATTACACTGATATTAAGTTTGATTATGGTACCGCTATGGTACCGACCGCCGGAATCCCGACACATTCTCCCTCCGTGGGTGTCCATGACACCCCTGGAGGGAGAATAAATTAGTGTGTCGAGCGTAGCGAGGCACCGGGCCTGCTGCGTGGCGAGCGCAGCGAGCCTGCAAGGGGGGGCGATCCCCGTCCCCCCCTTGTCGGGATATCGGCGGTCAGGTTTCCGGCGTCGGGATTCTGAACGCCGGGATCCCGACCGCCGGGATCTTAACTGCATCCCATATATATATATATATATATATATTCTGTTTTGCACCTCACTCTTGTGTTCTCTTTGGTTTGAGTTGTTATGTCAGTGGTCTTGAGGAAGGGGCGTCAGCTCCGAAACTGTTGACCATGCAAACTGACAGTTTTTTCACCATTATGTTCTAATACAAGCCATTCACGTTTTTTTTGAGTGCCGCCTCCTGTTTTCAATTATTTGGAAATCGTCCCTATATATATATATATAAATATATATATATATATATATATATATATATATATCTATATCTCAAGGGAAAATCTATTAAAACCTAGGTTGAACTTGATGGACGCAATGAAAGTCTTTACTCGGCCTTATCTACTATGTAACTATGGGCCTTATTCTAGTTCACTCTTCGAGGCAAAGTCCTTCTCAGATGGACAAAACCATTTGCACTGCAGGGGGGCAGATGTAACAGGTGCAGATAGAATTAGATTTGGGTGAGTTATTTTGTTTCTGTGCAGGGAAAATACTGACTGCTTTATTTTTACACTGCAATATAGATCTCACTTTGAAGAAAAACCCCACCCAAATCTAACTCTCTCTGCACATGTTATATCTCCCCCACCTGCAGTGCACATTTTTTTGTCCATTTAAGAAGGAATTTGCCTCTAAGAGTGAACTAGAATAAGGCCCTATGTAACTAATGGGTTTATTCTGTTTGGTACGGTGGGACCTTATACGGGCGGATCGGTTTTTTTTTTCATCTGCGCATGCGTATCTTTCGCAATGCGCATGTGCGGCGACCAGCGACCATTAAGAGGCTGAAAACGGGAGCGCGCACCCGGCGATTTATCGCTGGTGCACACTCCAATCACTGGCAATATGGTCGCTCAGCGATTTCAGCCCCTATCGCCCCCGTGTGTACACAGCACTAGAGATACCGTATGAGAGCGGATGCCTGGGTCTGCTAATTAACACTGATTACTACACCTGAATGTAATAAGCAATGCTGCAGGTTATTAAGTAAAAAACATTCTTTCACTACTTGCAAGCCACACACAGCCCTCAAACACATTGGAACCTTATCTTTCTACACTTCTCAACATGTAAAGGTTGGTTTAATTTTAGGTAATATTCATTCTAAGACCTGCTTATGTATGTCAAGGTAGTTATTTTATAACCATCTACACCCATTCAGAAAGTGTTTTTGTATACTTTAAAAAGCAGGACACTCAATTCACAGAAGTCGACATGTGTCAACTTTTTCACTGTAACACAAACATACCAGTTTTTTCTTAGGAAAAATACACATAAACCACTTCTAAGAGCAACAATGATGTTTTTGGACTCAATTTCTACTTGCACTGTGGCGTACGCTCAGATATACGGAAGGTGTCGGTGTGAAAACGGACGAGATCCGTCCGTGTACTTTGGCGTACGCTCTGATGTACGCCAGGTATCGGTGGCTAAGAGGGAGATCCGTCTATACACGGTGGCGTATGCTCAAGTGTACGCCACTCCCCATTGTCTGTGTCTGCGACCGTACGTGTGCGGCTGTTCTGTGGGCGGGCTTTCGCTCACCGCGAGCGTACGGGAAACGCACGGTGAGAGGGACCGTATGTACGTTTCACCAACCTAACCAGAATAAGGCCCTAAGTGTAACTACTGCAGCCTGAAATCCCTACTCTGTGCTGTTGGGGACCCTGCTCCTACCACTATATAACGCTCCGCCTGTATCAGTGTATCAGCCTGTGTCAGTGTACCAGCACACTGACATCCCTGCTCTGTGCTGCTAGGGACCCTGCTCCCACCACTATATAACTCTCAGCCTGTGGCTTCCTGTATCAGTGTGACATCCCTGCTCTGTGCTGCTGAGGACCCTGCTCCTACCACTATATAACTCTCAGACTGTGGTTTCCTGTATCAGCTATATACAATCTTACCGCCTCAGACACATGTGGGAGCATCTATGTACATGTGTGTGTTGCTGATTGTCCTCATCTCCCATGTGTCACCCCTTCCTATATAACACTGTTGTCATCTGTCTATTTCAGAAGCTGCAGCCGGTGAGTGAGACAGGTAAGGAGCATTATATGGCATTGTGCGGGAGACGGTAGTGATAATTGTATATAGACTGTGCACATGTGTGAGCAGTAGTATAGTATGTTCCCATTAGAGTCCCTGAGCTGCAGAGCAGAGATCAGAGTAGGTGCATGTTGCTATTACACCTGTAGGATTGGTAATCTGCATTGTCTCTCATTGGGCGGGATGTACTAAAGGGAAAATGCGGTAAAACGGGGGTTTTACCGCATTTTCCTATGTACCAATACCCGTCCGCCCCGTTTTCGCCAGGCAGGGTATCGCCTATAGAAGCCTATGGGCTTCTTTTCGCCGCCCGCCGCCTCGCCACAACCCCGCCGCCTCGCCGACCCCCCCTTTCCCCCTCCCTTGGGCTTACCTTCTTGCAGGTCCTCCAGGACCCCAGAAGGTAAGCCCTTCCTCCCCCTATCAAAGCAGCCGGACGTCCTTCCGGCTGCAGGGGGGAGGAGGAGGCGCCGGGGACAGCCTGCTTAGCTGTCCCCGGCGTGTAGGCATCAGGAGCCGGCAGGAAGGAGACGGAGACCCCCCGCAGACCACAGTACAGGTATCGAGGGGGGTTTCCGTTACCGTACCGCGATGCTAGCCGCATATGTTAGTACATATGCGCTGGCATTGCGGCGGACACCCGGCGAAGGGCGGCGATGTATATTAATACATCCCTCCCCTGGTGTGTTAACTGTTGTGGTGTTATTGCAGAGCAGTGAGAGGGGGGCTGTGTGTCAGGGACTAGTACTGGACTGTTGCTGTGGATGGGCCATACTGTACATGGTGGCTGTGTCTAATGACTGAACGATCTTAAGTGAGAATGGGCGGGATTGGTGATAATTATAAGGAAGTGATGGATCATTGATCATCAATCGTTGGTTTCGGTCATATGGGGGAATTGGGAGGCAGATGTATGGAGGCCTGTACACAGCCAATCAGTGAGCAGGCACATGGGGGGAGTAGGGAGGCAGATGTATGGAGGCTGTTACAAAGCCAATCAGTGAACGGGCACATGGGGGGATCGGGTGGCAAATGTATGGAGGCCGTTACACAGCCAATCAGTGATTGGGCACATGGGGGGAATAGGGAGGCAGAGGTATGGAGGCTGTTACGCAGGGAATCAGTGATTGGGAACATGGGGGAATCGGGAGGCAGATGTACGGAGACCGTTACACAGCCAATCAGTGAGCGGGCACATGAAGGAATAGGGAGGCAGATGTATGGAGGCCGTTACACAGCCAATAAGTGATCGGGTACATGGAGGAATCGGGAGGCAGATGTATGGAGGCCGTTACACAGCCAATTAGTGATCGGGAACATGGTGGAATCGGGAGGCAGATGTTTGGAGGCCATTACACAGCCAATCAGTGATCGGGAACATGGGGGAATGTATGTTGGCTGTTATACAGCTGATTTATACGTGATTATAATTAGTATTATAATGTACTGGCAGGGACATGATTAGCATTCACTTTGCAAAGGTCACGTATGACCACAGCACATGCTCTCCACCATTGTTATCCTGCAGGTTTGTGATAATTAATACTTGTTTTCTCTTCAGAGGAAAAAAGAACAGAGAATGGGCCCTCGGAGCACACAGATAGGTGAGCCCTGTATACCTGGGTATATGCCCAGCTCGCGCTATAGACATTGGTCCTGATCATAGTCCTGCCCCAGAGTAACCATGAAATGTGGTATTTGTGTGGGTGTCACCTGTCCTCCACCTGTGTGCTGTCCTCTACCTGTCAAGTGTGCTCTAGCTGTGGCCTGTCACCTGTCCTCCAGCTGTGGCCTGTCACCTGTCTCTCAGCTGTGGCCTGTCACCTGTCTCTCAGCTGTGTCCTGTCACCTGTCCTCCAGCTGTGTCCTGCCACCTGTCCTCCACCTGTGGCCTGTCACCTGTCCTTCAGCTGTGTCCTGTCACCTGTCCTCCACCTGTGTCCTGTCTTCCAGCTGTGTCCTGTAACTGATTCCTTATTTTGGTATATGACATATTAATTTGGATGCAACATTGATGTTTTCCAGTGGTTCTACTCTGGGAGTCCTTTCATGGTTATCTCATGGCTTGGAAAAGGTTGTCCCTCAGCCGTCCTGGAGCCAGAGGAGAACGTCTGAGCCCAACCCTGAGGTAGTGGAGCAGGTCAGAGTCTGCCAGGAGAAGGCTTCAAAGCAGCACAGCTCTAGTTTCCTGTATACTCGGATAATAAGTGCAAAACTGTATAACTGTCTGTAATTTATATATACCAAAATGGTTGTACATGACACATGTAATACAGACAGTTCCTGTTTACACTCTCAGTACACGTGTAATACAGACAGTGCTGGCATTCCCTCACTCTCAGGACACGTGTTATACAGACAGTCCCGGCGTCCTCTCACTCTCAGGACATGCGTAATACAGACAGTCCCGGCGTCCCCTCACTGTCAAGACATGTGTAATACAGACAGTCCCGGTGTCCCCTCACTCTCAGAACACGTGTAATACAGAAAGTCCTGGTGTCTCCTCACTCTCCGGACACGTGTAATACAGACAGTCCCGGCGTCCCCTCACTGTCAGGACATGTGTAATACAGACAGTCCCGGTGTCCCCTCACTCTCAGGACACGTGTAATACAGACAGTCACAGCATCCCCTCACACTCAGGACACGTGTAATACAGACAGTCCCGGCGTCACCTCACTCTCAGGACATGTGTACTACAGACAATCCCAGTGTCCCCTCACTCTCAGGAGACGTGTAATACAGACAGTCCCGGCGTCCCCTCACTCTCAGGACACATGTACTACAGACAATCCCAGCGTCCCCTCACTCTCAGGACACATGTACTGTACTACAGACAATCCCAGCGTCCCCTCACTCTCAGGACACATGTACTGTACTACAGACAATCCCAGTGTCCCCTCACTCTCAGGACACGTGTACTGTACTACAGACAATCCCAGCGTCCCCTCAATCTCAGGACACATGTACTGAACTACAGACAATCCCAGCGTCCCCTCACTCTCAGGACACGTGTAATACAGACAGTTCCGGTGTCCCCTCACACTCATGACACGTGTAATAAAGACAGTCCCGGCGTCCCCTCACTCTCAGGACACATGTACTACAGACAATCCCAGTGTCCCCTCACTCTCAGGACACATGTAATACAGACAATCCCAGTGTCCCCTCACTCTCAGGACACATGTAATACAGACAGTCCCGGCGTCCCCTCACTCTCAGAACATCTGTTACACAGACAGTCCCGGTGTCCCCTCATAAACTTACCATCGGAAATCTTTATGCCCCACACTTTAATAAACTTATCTAAACCCTTAAACTGACTTAACCCCTTCCCGACATTTGACGTACATTTACGTCATGGCCGGGATGTACTTCCCGACACATGGCGTAAATGTACGTCATGGCTTTAAACTGTCACCGCGTCTATAGACGCGGTGACAGTTTAAACATGTCTGCTGTCCCTGACAGCAGACATGTCCCTGCATGCCCAGGGGGGGCTGCGATGCCGCCCCCCCGTCGGCGATCGCTGTGATTGGCTGTTCAGTGTGAACAGCCAATTACAGCGTTTTCTGTGTCACCGGCGAATAACGTTCGCCGGTGACACAGGGATCGGTGGTGATTGGTGCTGTAAAGTACAGCACCAATCACCACGGGGTGTAAGGGTGACACTGGTGTCACCCCACCTCACCCCACCCGCCCCCAAAGGCCGTGATTGGTTCGTCGGACCGACGAACCAATCACAGCCATGGAGGGTGATTTAAACTAACGGTGACTGCACTGCAGACGCCATTCCGGTCTGGAATTGCGTGCAGTGCGGTCACCGTGCCTATCTGCCGCGATATACTGACCTGATCCTTGCAAACACTTACCTGATCACTGCTTGTAGCGTTCCTGGATCTTGTTACTTCTTCCTGTGTTGTGCTGTGCTGTGTTGTGCTGCTGCAGTGTGTTCGAGTTATAGATAGAGAGAGAGATAGAGAGAGATAGAGAGGGCTAGTGACAGAGAGTGCTATATTTTGTGCTGCTGCAGTGTGATAGAGTTATAGATAGAGAGAGATAGAGAGAGATAGAGAGATAGTGCCAGATTGTGCTATATATTTTTTGTTGCTGTACTGAGTGTGCAACTGACTGCTGCCCCCCCCTTTTGTGCTGATCAGTATAAATTAACTGATCAGCAACTTTTTGGGGGCGCAGGTTTTTTTTTTATATATATACCTGTCAGTGCTGCTGCTGCAGTGTCATAGAGTGATAGATAGTGAGAGATAGAGAGATAGAGAGAGATAGTGATAGAAAGTGCTATATTTTGTGTCTGCTGCCCCCCTTTTGTGCACCCCCAGCAACTTTTTGGGGGTGCAGGGGTTATTTTTTATATATATAACTGTCAGTGCTGCTGCTGCAGTGTCATAGAGTGATAGATAGAGAGAGATAGAGAGAGATAGAGAGAGATAGTGACAGAGAGTGATAGAGAGTGCTATATTTTGTGTCTGCTGCCCCCCTTTTGTGCACCCCCAGCAACTTTTTGGGGGTGCAGGGGTTATTTTTTATATATATAACTGTCAGTGCTGCTGCTGCAGTGTCATAGAGTGATAGATAGTGATAGATAGTGAGAGATAGAGAGAGATAGAGAGAGATAGAGAGAGATAGAGAGAGATAGTGACAGAGAGTGATAGAGAGTGCTATATTTTGTGTCTGCTGCCCCCCCCTTTTGTGCTGATCACTATATCTGAGGTGATCAGCAACTTTTTGGGGGTGCAGAGGTTTTTTTTTTTATATATAACTGCCAGTTGCACTGTCAGTTGCACCAAAGGTTGTGCACCTGCTGCCCCTCACTGGTAATCAGTGTCGCATCACTGATCACCTTTTTTTTTTTTTTTTTTTTGAGGGTGCTGTGGGGTCTTTTTTTAATTTTTTTTGATCAAATTTTTTTGATCAAATTCCTGTTGCCTTTGAGCGCTGTTCAGTGACGGACGTTACTGACCAACATCTGTGCTCAATTTTTGGCGCAGGACCTTTTTTTTTTTTCTGCACTACATACACACTACACACTACATACTACATTGAAATAAAGTTTGTACCCCCCCTACACTATACACGTGTTGAAACATTTCACTACCAGAAACACAAAAATAAAAATGTCATCCCAAATGTCATCCCAAATGTCATCCCAGTCATCCAGAAGAATGTATTCAGCGGAGGAGGCATATGCCATGCTTGCCTCTGACTCTGACACAGCCAGTGAGGCAAGCGGGGAATTTGAAGGATTCATCTTAAGCTCCTCTTCCTCCTCTAGTGATGAGGGACCCCCTCAAAGACGCCCCGTAGAGCAGCTGAGACCCCCCCCCCAATAATTGATCTCGTATGGACCCCACCACCAGACAATTTTGAGCCCCAGGTTCCTGAGTTTTTGGCCATGCCAGGAATCCAATTTGATTCCACAGGTCTCAGAGAAATTGACTTTTTCAAATTATTTTTCTCTGATGATTTTATAAATTTAATGGTGGACCAAACTAATTTATATGCCCAGCAGTTTATTGCTCAAAACCCCACGTCATCATTTGCTAGGAGGACCCCTGTAGATGCAGTAGAGATGATGACGTTTTGGGGTCTGGTGTTTCATATGGGCATCGTAAAAAAGCCAGAAATTAGGCAATATTGGAGTACAGATGTTCTGTACAGCACCCCACTTTACCGTATGGCCATGACCCGGACTTGTTTTGAGTTAATCCTTAAATTTTTGCATTACAACGATAATGCACAGTGCCCACCCAGAGATGATCCCACCTTTGACCGGCTATTCAAAGTCAGGCCGGTCATTGATCATTTCAGTGCCAAATTTGAAGAGATGTACATCCCAGATAAATTCATTTGCATAGACGAGTCCCTTATACATTTTAAAGGAAGGGTTAAATTCCGCCAGTACCTTCCCAATAAGAGGGCAAGGTATGGCATAAAAATGTATAAGCTGTGTGAAAGCACCTCAGGGTACACTCACAGGTTTAGGATATATGAAGGGAAGGATTCAAGAATTGAACCGCCAGAATGCCCCCCCTCCCTCGTAGGTGTTAGTGGAAAAATTGTCTGGGATTTAGTGCACCCCTTCCTGGATAAAGGTTATCACCTCTATGTGGATAACTTTTACACTAGCATCCCCCTGTTTAAGGCCCTTGGTTCAAGAGGTACAGCAGCTTGCGGTACTGTGCGCAAGAACCAAAGAGGCCTCCCAAAAACGCACATTGCCCAAGTAATGAGAAGGGGTGAAAGCAGGGGAATATGCACCGAAAATATGTTGTTGGTCAAATAAAAGGACAAGAGGGATGTCCTTATACTGACAACAATTCACGGAGACAGTACCACCTCCGTCCCTGTACGAGGTACCAGTACCCACACCTCAAAACCTAATTGTATCCTGGATTACAATAAGTACATGGGCGGAGTGGATCTTTCAGATCAGGTACTGAAGCCGTACAGTGCCCTGCGGAAAAAAAAATCTGGTACAAGAAGCTGGCCGTGTATATCATCCAGATGGCACTGTATAACGCTTACATGCTATTCCGTTCTACCAGCCAGAGGGGGACATTTATGCACTTTCAAGAGGAAGTCATAAAGGGCCTAATATTTGGGAACCAGCAGGCAGAGGGCCCCAGTACTTCTAGTACTGGCCCCCGTATTGTACCAGGGCAGCATTTTCCTGACGAAATCCCCTCCACTGGAAAAAAGGGCAGGACACAAAAAAGGTGCAAAGTTTGCTATAAAAAGGGAATAAGAAAGCAAACTATTTTCCAGTGTGACACTTGCCCCGACAAACCCGGCCTATGTATAAAGGAGTGTTTTAAAATATACCACACATCTATGGATTATTAGGTTCATCATTTCACCGTGCTTCGGGGGTCTTGCTAATGCCACATAGCACCGACCATTCATTCCACCAGAATCTGAGCCGCAAAATCCAAAAATCACTCCTTCCCTTCTGAGTCCTGCCATGCACCCAACTGGTATTTTTTGGTCACATGTGAGGCATTGCCGTACTCGGGAGAAATTGGGGCACAGATTTTGGGGTGCTTTTTCTCCTTCATACCTTATGAAAATGAAACATTTTGAGCCAGAACTGCATTTTTGTGTAAAAAAATGTAATTTTTCATTTGCACAGCCCAGTTGTATCAAAATTGGTGAAACCCCTGGGGGTTTGAAATGTACACTATACCCCTAGATGAATTCCCTGAGGGGTGTAGTTTGCAAAATGGGGTCACTTGTGGGGGGCTTCCACTGTATTGGTGCTTTGGGGGTCTTGCTAATGCGACATAGCACCCACCAACATTCCACCAGAATCTATGCTGCAAAATCCAAATATCACTCCTTCCCTTCTGAGTCCTGCCATTTTTTGGTCACACATGAAGCATTGCCGTACTTGGGAGAAATTGGGGCACAGATTTTGGGGTGCTTTGTCTCCTTCATTCCTTGTGAAAATGAAAAATTTTGAGCCAGAACTGCATTTTTGTGTAAAAAAATGTAATTTTTCATTTGCACAGCCCAGTTGTATCAAAATTGGTGAAACCCCTGGGGGTTTGAAATGTACACTATACCCCTAGATGAATTCCCTGAGGGGTGTAGTTTGCAAAATGGGGTCACTTGTGGGGGGCTTCCACTGTATTGGTGCTTTGGGGGTCTTGCTAATGCGACATAGCACCCACCAAAATTCCACCAGAATCTGAGCCGCAAAATACAAAAATCACTCCTTCCCTTCTGAGTCCTGCCATGCACCCAAATGGTATTTTTTGGTCACATGTGAGGCATTGCCGTACTCGGGAGAAATTGGGGCACAGATTTTGGGGTGCTTTGTCTCCTTCATTCCTTGTGAAAATGAAAAATTTTGAGCCAGAACTGCATTTTTGTGTAAAAAAATGTAATTTTTCATTTGCACAGCCCAGTTGTATCAAAATTGGTGAAACCCCTGGGGGTTTGAAATGTACACTATACCCCTAGATGAATTCCCTGAGGGGTGTAGTTTGCAAAATGGGGTCACTTGTGGGGGGCTTCCACTGTATTGGTGCTTTGGGGGTCTTGCTAATGCGACATAGCACCCACCAAAATTCCACCAGAATCTGAGCCGCAAAATACAAAAATCACTCCTTCCCTTCTGAGTCCTGCCATGCACCCAAATGGTATTTTTTGGTCACATGTGAGGCATTGCCGTACTCGGGAGAAATTGGGGCACAGATTTTGGGGTGCTTTGTCTCCTTCATTCCTTGTGAAAATTAAAAATTTTGAGCCAGAAATGCATTTTTGTGTAAAAAAATGTAATTTTTCATTTGCACAGCCCAGTTGTATCAAAATTGGTGAAACCCCTGGGGGTTTGAAATGTACACTATACCCCTAGATGAATTCCCTGAGGGGTGTAGTTTGCAAAATGGGGTCACTTGTGGGGGGCTTCCACTGTATTGGTGCTTTGGGGGTCTTGCTAATGCGACATAGCACCCACCAAAATTCCACCAGAATCTGAGCTGCAAAATACAAAAATCACTCCTTCCCTTCTGAGTCCTGCCATGCACCCAAATGGTATTTTTTGGTCACATGTGAGGCATTGCCGTACTCGGGAGAAATTGGGGCACAGATTTTGGGGTGCTTTGTCTCCTTCATTCCTTGTGAAAATGAAAAATTTTGAGCCAGAACTGCATTTTTGTGTAAAAAAATGTAATTTTTCATTTGCACAGCCCAGTTGTATCAAAATTGGTGAAACCCCTGGGGGTTTGAAATGTACACTATACCCCTAGATGAATTCCCTGAGGGGTGTAGTTTGCAAAATGGGGTCACTTGTGGGGGGCTTCCACTGTATTGGTGCTTTGGGGGTCTTGCTAATGCGACATAGCACCCACCAAAATTCCACCAGAATCTGAGCTGCAAAATACAAAAATCACTCCTTCCCTTCTGAGTCCTGCCATGCACCCAAATGGTATTTTTTGATCACATGTGAGGCATTGCCGTACTCGGGAGAAATTGGGGCACAGATTTTGGGGTGCTTTGTCTCCTTCATTACTTGTGAAAATGAAAAATTTTGAGCCAGAACTGCATTTTTGTGTAAAAAATGTAATTTTTCATTTGCACAGCCCAGTTGTATCAAAATTGGTGAAACCCCTGGGGGTTTGAAATGTACACTATACCCCTAGATGAATTCCCTGAGGGGTGTAGTTTGCAAAATGGGGTCACTTGTGGGGGGGTTCCTAACTTTTAGCATCTTATGGTGCCTAGAAACCTACATGGTGCCTAAAAAATAATCTCATAAAAAGGAGGCTCCAAAATCAAGTAGGTGCTCCTTCTATTATGAAGCCTGTGGTTTGGTCAACGTGCACACTAGGGCCACATATAGGATATTTATGAAAACAAAAGAATTGGGGGAATCAATTTTTAGTCACATTTCTCTAGTAAAATCTACTGTGTTCCTTAGAAAAATGTATTAAAATTGCAAATCTGCAAAAAAAATGAAATTTTGACATTTCACCTACACTTTGTTTTAATTCCTGTGAAACACCTAAAGGGTTAACAAACTTCCAAAATGCCGTTTTGAATACTGTGGAGGGGTGCAGTTTTTGAAATGGCATCATTTATGGGGGTGTCTCACATACAAGTCCCTCAAAGTCACATCAGAACTGAACTGGTCCCTAAAAAAATCAGTGTTTGAAATTTTCTTGAAAATTTGAGAATTTGCTATTCATATTTTAAGCCTCCTAGTGTCCAAAAAATTTAAAAGGAAGTTGAAATAATGATGGAAACATAAAGTAGACATATGGTCTATGTTAGTTATTAACTATTTTGAGTGATATAATTATTTGTCTCACAAGCAGAAAATTTAACATTTTGCAAATTGCTAAATTTTCCATTTTTTTACGACATTTTGGTATTTTTCACAAAAAAACACAGACTGTATCGACGAAAATTTACCACTTACTTGAAGTACAATGTGTCACGAGAAAACAATCTCAAAATCACTGGGATAAGTAAAAGCAAAAAAAAGTTATCCCCACTTAAGTGATACATGTCAGATTTGAAAAAAAGGGCTCTGTCAGGAAGGCAAAAACTGGCTGCGGCGGGAAGGGGTTAATACTAAAATAACGAGACAGACACAAGTGCTGGCGTTTCAAATATATGATGTCAAATTTATTAATTGACAGCTATAACTATAAAAGGGGTGGCGGCCCTAAAGAATGGTCATAGAAAAAGAGAGAGAGGGGTAAGGTCACAACACACCATTCATACATCATTGGTGTCCAACTCTCCCCTCGCGACCCACCCGTGCGAATGGTGCAGCCCACCCCCTGTCCAAGGGGCGTGGGCTAGCGACATATTGATGTCGGGAGAGTGCACCCCACTATCTTCATACTTTATTCATTTAAACAAGGACCGTTCTTTACCGCCGCCAAAGAGATAGAAAGTTAGGGAGGGACAGTGGGGAAAATCCGTTCAGAGAGGCAGATCACTTCCTGCCTATTCCTAGCTCAATGAACTCCTCCTTTGATCCCTAACTGGCTCTCCTGGTCTTGTCATTACACTCTGTCATCACACAACCTAAAGTGCAGACAGCTCAGATTCCTTCAGTAGTTTATGTCACCTCTTGCTTAATCAGCCCTCGGTTTTCTCTCTCAGGACACGTGTAATACAGACAGTCCCTGCGTCCCATCACTCTCAGAACACGTGTTACACAGACAGTCCCTGCAATCTGCATGTTTCTCACAGCATGACGCTATTGTGCACTGAAGCATTATAACACTGGGTATTAGGGGAAATTGAAAATAACCCCCAATCTTGTCTTTCCAGAAAGCACATATAGAAGAGAAGCCGGAGAAGATCCAAGGTGTGGTCACAGTGGTGCTTGCATGGTGTAGAGGGTGATGTGGCAGGGGACTGCATATCTCAGTGCACTGTGGTGGAGGATTGGGGTGTGGTGGGGGATTGTGGTGCGCTGTGGTGGGCATAGGGGGGGTTTGGGTTGCAGTATGGTATGCGATGGATGTGCTGTGGTGGGGGGTAGGGGGTTCGGTGTGGTGTATGATTTGGTGGGAATAGAGGTGTGGTGTGGGATTGGGATGCGGGAGATCAGGGTGCACTTTGGCGGGGTTGGGGTGTGTTGTGGCGGGAGATTCGGATGTGGTGGGGTATTGGGGTGTGGTGGGGCAAAGGGGTGCGCTGTGGTGGGAAACTGGAATGTGGTGTGATGGGGGATCTGAGTGCGCTGTGGCGGGGGATTGGGGTGCGTTGTGGTTAGGGATTGGGGTGGGCTGTGGTGTTGTATCAGGGTGTACTGTGGCGGGGGATTGGGATGCATTGTGGTTAGGGATTGGGGTGGGCTGTGGCATTGTGTCAGGGTGTGCTTTGGCGGGGGATCTGAGTGCGCTGTGGTGGGGTATTGGGGGGCGTTGTGGCGGGTACAGGGATTACCAGAGTACATGTACGTATTTCATGCCTTTTCACCTCCCTTGGCAGAAGTGAATATTCCTCCAGCCTCTCCAGCACATGTTGTACACAGCCCTGTGCCAGCCCCGCTACCAGCGCCCCCACCTGCCCCAGCAGAGGTTCTGCAAATGGTCACATCAGAAGCAGAGACCGCAGCTCCAGACAAAGGGTAGGACATGAACATGTTCTTACACACTTCTGTACATGCTTGCTACATATAACAGATCATGTGACACAGTATACATGCCTGATACATATAACAGATCATATGACACAGTGTACATGCTTGCTACATATAACAGATCTTGTGACACAGTGTACATGCCTGATACATATAACAGATTATGTGATGCAGTGTACATACATGCTACATATAACAGATCATGTGACACCGTGTACATGCCTGCTACGTACAGTATAACAGATCATGTGACACAGTGTACATGCCTGCTACATATAACAGATCATGTGACACAGTGTACATGCCTGCCACATATGATACCCCTTTCACACTTGTAAGCTGGGTTGCAAGCCGGGTTCTAAGTTCCGGGTGAGACCCGGCTTGCAAGTGCTTTCACACTGGCCACCCGACCCGGAATGCAGTCGGGTGGGTGGTGTCATCTGGAGGCTTGGCCGGGGCGGCGCTGGGAGATGTTAGCAATTCCCAGCGGCGCAATTTCCTTGCAGTGAACGGGATCTGTGTCACGCTGACCTGGAATACCCGTTCACACTCACAGCATCCCGTTGATTCCGGAATCTACACAGGTCAGGACCTGGGTAGAAATCCCGGAATGCTGAACACGGGATGCGGTGACAAGACCCTTTTACACTGAGCTAAATCCCGGGCTGATGCACATTCATGTGCAAAAACCCGGGATTTTTGCAAGTGTGAAAGGGGTATTACAGATCATGTGACCTAGTGTCAGGGTTGCCAACCTGACCCTCTCCTTTAGGGAGAAAATGCTCTTTTCCTGGACTTCCCTGGTAATGTATGATTGCCATCACCTGTGGGGAACTAGGTAATTGATAAGAAAGGTGTCACCACAGGTGATGGCAATCATACATTACCAGGGAAGTCCAGGAACAGAGCATTTTCTCCCTCATGGAGAGGGTCAGGTAGGCAAGTATGCTGCTGCATATAACATTATGGAATGCAGTGTACATATGGTACATATAACAGAACATGTGACACTGAGTACATACCTGGCACATATAACAGACATTTGACGGTGTACATGCCTGGATTCAGAGGCACACGCAGTTTTTGTGCTATTTGTGCTATTCTGAGTAACGATTATTCATAGTTGCCTACCCTCCTGCATTCTATAGGAGACTCACTGATATAGCAGCAATCTCCCTCTCTCCCTCATTAGTCTAGCAATCTCCCTCATGTCACCTAGCCCACATTACACTGTTACATTTTTTGGGGAAAAAGGAATTAGAGATAGATACATTTACACTGAAACATCTGCACCATTTCCTAGCACCTTACCAAGTATAGTAGCTCTTACTAACAGCTTTGGGGCTCATCTACATTTGTATAAAAGTCATTTTACAAGATTCCTCTGTAGGCAGTACACACCCACGCTTCTAGGTGCATGAGGTGGGCAGAAGGCACTTAATTTTCACTGTTTTTGACCCGACATGTGCCGACAGGCGGTATTTCATGCCTTACCATCCACTAGGGCGCCGGGGGAGAATAAAATAGTTTGCCGAGCGCATCAAGAGATGCAAGGGGCTACGGTTCACTTCCAACTGTGTCCATGTCGACTGTGTAGACATTCTGGTAAAAAAACAATGAAAAAACCCATCTCGACCTCGCGACCTGTCGACGGAAAGTCATGTTGACTGTTTCACCTGCACATTGTATATGTCGGTATTTTGACCACGTCGGGATTTTAAATGTCGGGATTTTAACCTCGTCAGGATTTTGTCCTTGTCGGTATTATGACCCATTCGGGATTTTGACCCTGTTGGGATTTCATACCGAATCCTATTGGAGACACCCCCCCCCCCCCCCCCCCCCCCACGGGGTTCTCATCACTTTAGGGAGACCCTAGGAGATCCTGCTGGTTACTGATACCATTTTTCCCACATTGCTGGCCACTATTATTATTAACAGTTTCTTATATAGAGCTTACAATCTATATTCCCTACCACATGTACATGCACACACAGACATTCTAGGGTTAATTTTTTATTTTTTTTGTGAGCCAATTAACCTACCAGTATATTTTTGGATTGTGGGAGGAAACCGGAGTACCCAGAGGAAACCCACGCACAGTTAGGGCCATGGTGGGTAATGAGCCCATGACCTCAGTGCTGTGTGGCAGTAATGCTAACCATTACACCATCCGTACTACACATATCTGCCCAGCTGACCACTTAATCATCCAGCATCCTATATCAGCCAAACATACCATGTTGTCAGGATTTGCCTTTTCCATTTTTATGAGAAATGTTGAAAACATGATCTGCATACATTGATTTCCCTATAAGCAATGTGCCATCTGCCATCTTTCTCTGCAGGCCTGGCATTGGGGTGTTGAGTTGGCTCAAGCAAGGACTGGAAAAGGTGGTTCCACACCCAGAGACCCATGCTGTAATGGCTAGAAAAATGGAGGTGAGTATGTATGTATGTATATGTGTATATATATATATATATATATATATATATATATAAAGTCCAGAATGGAGCAGCACTTCCTCGACAATAGGTTACCAGTGGGGTGCCATCCAAAACCCAGCAGGGTTAATGTAGACGTCCATACGGCGGCACTCACCCAAAAGAATCAAACACAGGCAGTGTTTCTCAACGTTTCGAACCTTTTAATAACGGTTCTTCATCAGGATGTACAATAAATAACAGTGATAAAACAGTATTTATACATACCCCATTGATCACCACACCAATAGCGTCAGACTCGAGTTTGGCGCCACTGCACAAGCCCCCCGCCTCCGCATGACGTGCACAACGTGCGCGTCATCACGTCAGTCCGGGTAACCCGACAGCGCTCCCGACCCTGCCTCTGTTTCTATGGTGATAAACCAAACAACAGCTCTTGGCACCAGTAATGAGTGAGCAGGGAGATCAGTAGCGGTTAGCAGAGAAGGCGCATCACAAAACGTCATCACGCAAAACTCCGCTGCCACTACTGATCCATCACTACCACATCAGGTTACCATAGAGACTGATGTATACAAAACATTAGACAACGAATATCAGCACGCAGGCTGACATAATCAACCATCATGAAACATAATACAGATCAATCAGTGTCCCATACCACCTAAACACAAGAGCAAATATTACATAGAAAATAGAAAAAGAAGGAAAACACGTAATACTTAGTCGACATACCAAAAATGTCGACACATACAAAACAAATACAAAAAAACAATAAAAAATTGAAAACATGAAAAAATGACAGCAAGAATCTCAATGATAAATGAATACCATAAATAACCATTATATAGAACATGGAGATGCATACATGAACCTAGTGTATGGGGTGTCGGAATGGTTTAAAGTCATCAATCCCATAGTAAAAAACTAAAGATGTATAGGATCTAAGTGTCATGAAAAGTAACTATGCAGATTACAAGAAACAGTGTAAGCCTCTGAATTCATTAAGGCCTCTCGGGGCCAATGTACCCAATCGTTGAATCCACTGGGCTTCACACTGTAATAATTTTAATGAACGATTCCCCCTACGAATCGATTCGGGCACATGATCAATGATCATAAAACGCAACATTGGTATAGTATGGCGCGCCTCAAGGAAGTGGCGCGCCACCGGCTGGTCACTAACACCCTTTTCAAGAGCTGTCTTGATAGAGTGTCTATGTCCAGCCATCCGTTCCCTCAGTGTACGTTCAGTTTTCCCAACGTAACTGAGGGAACAGGGACAGGTGATCATGTACACAATGTACCGGGTAGTACACGTCACTCTGTGCCTAATACCATATCTCCTGCCACTCGAAGGATGACAGAATGAATCACCAGTAATAAGTGATCTGCAAGTGATGCAGTTTAAGCATTTAAAGCAGCCTGGTCTAGCTCTCAAAAAGGATTCACTGCTGCTCTGTTGTAGTTTACCAATATCAGTTTTTACCACTATGTCCTTCACACTCCTGCCACGAGTGTAGCTGGGTATAATGGTTGTATCAGCAAGATTGAGAGTCTGATCCATTTGGACCAAAGGCCATAACCTCTTAGCGCACTTTTTAACACAACCACTATTAGTATTAAAGTGATTGACCCAAGGGAACCGTTTACCATTACCGGTTTTATCTCTATAGGTCAATAATGATTCCCTGGTCTTGGAGAGGGCTTTGATCTTAGCATCCTGCAATAAAGCATCCTTATATCCCCTTTCTTTGAACTTCAAAACCATGCTGTCAATTTGTTCCTCAGCTGTAATATCAGTACTACAAATGCGTCTGGCACGGAAAAAATTGAAAATAAGGGAGACTGAATTTGGTGGAATTAGGGTGGCAACTGGTGGCATGGAGAAGTGTGTTGCGATCGGTAGGTTTGGTGAACAGTGAAGTCTCCACCAAACCCCCGATAACGGTCAGGGAAACATCCAGAAAATTAATTTTCTCAGTATCGATGGAGTATGTTAATTTCACAGGACTACAATCACTTTAATACTAATAGTGGTTGTGTTAAAAAGTGCGCTAAGAGGTTATGGCCTTTGGTCCAAATGGATCAGACTCTCAATCTTGCTGATACAACCATTATGCCCAGCTACACTCGTGGCAGGAGTGTGAGGGACATAGTGGTAAAAACTGATATTGGTAAACTACAACAGAGCAGCAGTGAATCCTTTTTGAGAGCTAGACCAGGCTGCTTTAAATGCTTAAACTGCATCACTTGCAGATCACTTATTACTGGTGATTCATTCTGTCATCCTTCGAGTGGCAGGAGATATGGTATTAGGCACAGAGTGACGTGTACTACCCGGTACATTGTGTACATGATCACCTGTCCCTGTTCCCTCAGTTACGTTGGGAAAACTGAACGTACACTGAGGGAACGGATGGCTGGACATAGACACTCTATCAAGACAGCTCTTGAAAAGGGTGTTAGTGACCAGCCGGTGGCGCGCCACTTCCTTGAGGCGCGCCATACTATACTGATGTTGCGTTTTATGATCATTGATCATGTGCCCGAATCGATTCGTAGGGGGAATCGTTCATTAAAATTATTACAGTGTGAAGCCCAGTGGATTCAACGATTGGGTACATTGGCCCCGAGAGGCCTTAATGAATTCAGAGGCTTACACTGTTTCTTGTAATCTGCATAGTTACTTTTCATGACACTTAGATCCTAAACATCTTTAGTTTTTTACTATGGGATTGCTGACTTTAAACCATTCCGACACCCCATACACTAGGTTCATGTATGCATCTCCATGTTCTTTATAATGGTTATTTATGGTATTCATTTATCATTGAGATTCTTGCTGTCATTTTTTCATGTTTTCAATTTTTTATTGTTTTTTTGTATTTGTTTTGTATGTGTCGACATTTTTGGTATGTCGACTAAGTATTACGTGTTTTCCTTCTTTTTCTATTTTCTATGTAATATTTGCTCTTGTGTTTAGGTGGTATGGGACACTGATTGATCTGTATTATGTTTCATGATGGTTGATTATGTCAGCCTGCGTGCTGATATTCGTTGTCTAATGTTTTGTATACATCAGTCTCTATGGTAACCTGATGTGGTAGTGATGGATCAGTAGTGGCAGCGGAGTTTTGCGTGATGACGTTTTGTGATGCGCCTTCTCTGCTAACCGCTACTGATCTCCCTGCTCACTCGTTACTGGTGCCAAGAGCTGTTGTTTGGTTTATCACCATAGAAACAGAGGCAGGGTCGGGAGCGCTGTCGGGTTACCCGGACTGACGTGATGACGCGCACGTTGTGCACGTCATGCGGAGGCGGGGGGCTTGTGCAGTGGCGCCAAACTCGAGTCTGACGCTATTGGTGTGGTGATCAATGGGGTATGTATAAATACTGTTTTATCACTGTTATTTATTGTACATCCTGATGAAGAACCGTTATTAAAAGGTTCGAAACGTTGAGAAACACTGCCTGTGTTTGATTCTTTTGGGTGAGTGCCGCCGTATGGACGTCTATATATATATATATATATATATATATATATATATATATATATATATATATATATATTGATAGGAGAAAACAGCACTCTCAATTTTCCTGGGCAACAGCTGGGGTGTCCATATAACTCAGACCACAATCCATGAGGCCAAATATATCCAAACAGATAAGGAGCGCACTCACCAGACTTGAGATAAAACTTCAAACTTTTATTGATCCATTTAAAATATCCAACGCAAGGTCGACGTTTCGGGTCACCGCATGACCCTTTTTCAAGACTGCATAAGCCTGGATCCCTGAGGCAGTATGACAAACACTGATCCCCCTACCAGCTAATATCCCATGACTCTCCACCTCCATAGTCCTATCTAGCCAATCATCACCCAAAAGCAATATACACTCACCTGTACAAATTTATAATCAGGTGTCCACACGAATCACCTGCTGGCTCCCTGCAGCGTGCGTTTCACATACACGGAAGTAGCAGTATAAGCTACCTTCCGATGACATCAATGGAGCGCATCACGCTGTCTGCGCGTGCGCTTCAGTGTTGTATTTGACCACAGCAAAAAAGAACGTAACAGGAAGTCTACAGACATGCGCACTGCAGCCTGCCTGCTTGTGTATCACACAGCGCTAGGCAACGGCTGTCCCACTAGTCCTCATTGGCGCTAGTGTGGTCACATGAGCGCTATCCTAATCCAGCGCTATTGGTCAGACAGCGCCAGTGAGAATTAAATACACTGAATGCTGCAGCGCTTTATTTTAAACATAACTGGGTCATTTTCTGTAATTGTATAAATTTCATGCAGGCTATATAGTATGATATTCATTATTGGGCATCTATATCTTCTGACTAGATGGTATGCTGAATTATCACGGGGCACAGACTGGTCTGAGGATCAGTGTCATCACAACCTTTATCACATCATTTACATACATTTGCAGATAAAATAAAATTAAAAATAAAAAGGAGAGGCAGAGCCCAACTGACCACTGGCCGACCGCACACTAGGCGCAGTATAACAACCAGAGGATCAGTGGGCGCTGACTCACCTCAGACGCACATCAGCATAACATCCTATAGCTGCTGCAATCCCCTGTAGTTGTCTAAACAACTCAGTGATCCCATGGACCGAGCAGTGGTTTACAGAACAATGCAGGTACAAAATTAATAATTTCTAAATCTGAAAAAATTAAATTAGAAAAAATTGTATGAAAAAAGATTCATTGTTTTATAAAGATTTCTTGTTTTATGAAAAATCTTTTGAAAAAGAAGAAAATCCAGATGAATAAATTATATCCTTTAGTCATAGAACAATATAGGGACATCTTCTGCATAATGGACTCTGGGGGCAGAATTACAATGTCCAATTAGGATTAAAGTCCAATGCACAGAACTTGTATTTTTAAAAATATTATAGAAACATAGCAAAAGAATTCTTCTCATTAAGGCCCCTGGGGGCCACAGTATCCAGGTGGTTGATCCAAAAAGCCTCCTTGCGTAATAAAGCCAGTCCTCTGTCACCACCTCTGGGTGATGGCATTATCCAGTCTATGATCATATAACGCAGGCACGACACTTGATGCTTAGCTGCCAGAAAATGGGCTGCTACTGGCTTATCAGTTTTGCCTGTCTCAAGCGCCAATTTAATTGAGGACCTATGCTGGCCCATTCTAGTACGCAAAGTACAAATCGTCTTACCGACGTACATTAAGCCACATGGGCAGGTCAAATAATAGACAATGTGGTCGAGTTGGCAGTGCAATTTGTAGCGTAGAAAGATCTTTTTTCCACTATGTGGATGACAAAAATATGGACCAGTGATAAGGCCACGGCATGTTGTACATCCAATGCAGCGAATACAGCCCTTTTTCTTTGGAATCCACTGCATTTCTGTCTGTTCTGTGTGTTTCACTGATGTACGGTAAAGCTCATCTTTCAGATTCCGTCCACGTGTGACACTGATCAGCGGTGGTTTTTTCTGGAGTCGTCTGAAGGCCGGGTCTGTCGTAATCAGATGCCAGTTTTTCTTTAGCGACTTTTGTGTTGCTGTAAGTTGTGTGTCACAGTGGGCAGTGAGTACCATACGGTTTTCAGCCTTGCCTTTAGTACACGGTGGAATGGTCTGGTGAGTGGCCCTTGCCTTAACCAGGCATTTTGAAATGTCTTGTGGTTTATATCCTCTGGATAAAAAGCGTTCAGCACACTCCTCAAGTTGTTTATTGGCTTGGATTGGGTCCGAGTTGTTTCTTAAAACACGTAAAAATTGTGATACGGGCAAGTTGGATTTCAAATGACACGGGTGATGGCTGCTCGCCCATAACAACGTGTTTCTGTCCGTAGTTTTCCTAAAGAGAGTATACTGTAGACGTCCCCCTGTACGATAAATTGTGACGTCTAAAAAATCAATTTGTTTGGAGTCAACTGTTGCTGTGAACCTCACTGGCAACGGTAAGGCATTGAGACACAAAACCATTTCATTAAATAAGGCTAAACCCCCACGGCAAATAATAATAATATCATCAATGTAACGCTTAAAATAAATCAAACAATCACCAAACTTAGGGAAGATATAATCCCGCTCATAGTGGTCCATGTACAGGTTGGCATAGCTAGGGGCCACATTGGACCCCATAGCAGTGCCTGCCACCTGTACATAATGTTCCCCTTCATACATAAAATGGTTATCACCTAATACTAGTTGTAATAGTGAGATCAGGAACTCTGTCGGTGGACCTTTTTCTGTGCGTGTTTGAAGCGCTTCATTGATTACCTGGATACCTTCAGTGTGCGGTATAATCGTGTATAATGAGCACACATCAAGAGTACCCAAAAGGTCATCCTCCATCAGGGGACCAAGTTGGTCCAGATCTTTGAGCAGGTGACCAGTATCTTTTAAATACGTGGAGGTTTTTTGTACCAAAGGTTGGAGGTGATGATCCAGGAATCGAGCTAAAGGTTGTAACTCTGATCCCCTTGCGGATATAATGGGACGTCCCGGTGGCTCCACTAGTGTCTTGTGTATTTTTGGTAATGTGTATAACACTGGGCACACCGGGTAGTCCACTGTTAAAAAACTTTTCTCATCATCATCCAACCAACCTTGGCTGTAAGCCATATTAATCAAGGTGTCAATCTTCTTTTTAGTCGACACCATAGGGTTTGTGTCAACCTTTTTATAGGTTTTACTGTCTGCCAGCTGTCGCATAATTTCTTTATTGTACATGTTAAAATCCTGCAAAACCACCGCTCCGCCTTTGTCGGCGTTGCGGATCACTAAATCATTGTTGTTTTTTAAATTTTTTAGCGCCTGTCTTTCTGCAGGGCTTAAGTTGTCAAAGTGTGTATTCATCACTTGGGGTTGGATTTTACTTTCATATTCCACCACTCTCAGATAAGTTTTTAGGCTGGGGTTGGTGGATATGGGGTCGAAAGAGCTAGGCTGTTTAAATGGTCTGGCCGTATCACTCCGAATTGTTGGCGTGGACTTGTTATCAAAGAATTCGCGTAATCTTAATTTACGTCCATTCTTATAATGGTCAACAGACCATCTGAAAGCATCATGTTTTGTTGTGGGTATAAATGATAACCCCTTGGTTAAGAGGGATTCCTCAGCTGGGGTCAATTTATAAGAGGATAAGTTAAAGATTAGCTCCTGGCGTTCTTCCTGCCCCTTGGGCGTCCTCTTCCTCTTCCAGCCCCCCCGCCTCGTTTGCCGTCGCCTCTTTGCCTGGTGCCCTCCCGATAAAGGCCCAAATTTTGGCCTAAAAAAGCAGACGACGAGGATGGGGATGGGCCTGTTGGAGGTAAGGTATCAAAGGACTCCGCCTCAGATGAGGAGTTTGACTGGAATTGATTGAATTCACGGTTATAACTTCTATATGTTGTACCCCTTGTTCTATTGAACCTATTTTTATTGGTTTTCTGCTGTCCATCGTTACCAGCAAGCCATCGGTATACCACATGCTGTTCATAGTCATTATCCACCTGTTCCAGTTTTTTCCTTTTAAAGGCCACAAGATCTATTTTACCTGTTCTTGAAGTCGGCTAATCCAATCCTCACTCTTATCACTTTTAAGAACACTTAATGATTCTTTTTCTAGATCTTTTATCTCTATTTTTAATTTCTTCAAATTATCACCCACCTCTTCTACCACCAGAGCCAGTAAATCAAGCGAGCATTTATTTAATACCCCACACCAACGGACACAGAACGCCGGATTCCTACGTCCGATGGTGGGGGCATTTGCAATGCGAAAGCCCCGCGGAATACGCTTCCTCCGATAATAATCGGAGAGAAATTGTCCGTGGAGCACTAGGTCCACCTCCCGTTTTTTTAATTGACTAAGTTTATAAAACCTGTCTGCCGGGGTTTGTGTTGGAAGTTTATTGAATTCAAGCTCATTAAACAATATTTTATCGACCTCATCATCGGTCAGGCTGATCTGAGCATTTTCTGCATCACTCAGCATTACTTCGTCCAACATCCCATAGCCTGCAGCCATTGTTAGAAAGACAAGTCAAATAGCAGAAAAATACTATAGCTGATGTGCGTCTGATATTTAAAAACACTTCTACTGAAAAAATCACATAGAAAAAATTCACTTTAGAAAAAATTCCACATGGAAAAATTTCATTAGAGACAATAGACTGCTACAGAGAGCAAAAGCATTTGCATAAACAACAATTTTTTAAAAAGGTATACATATATGCTAATTTAAAGCAACAGTTGACTCCACAAATTTCCTTTCTTCAAATAGGTGCCAGTTTTAAGAGAACACAGCAATCGCTTGTCCACCATACACATTGATAGGAGAAAACAGCACTCTCAATACTGTATAAATGCATGAAATTTATACAATTACAGAAAATGACCCAGTTATGTTTAAAATAAAGCGCTGCAGCATTCAGTGTATTTAATTCTCACTGGCGCTGTCTGACCAATAGCGCTGGATTAGGATAGCGCTCATGTGACCACACTAGCGCCAATGAGGACTAGTGGGACAGCCGTTGCCTAGCGCTGTGTGATACACAAGCAGGCAGGCTGCAGTGCGCATGTCTGTAGACTTCCTGTTACGTTCTTTTTTGCTGTGGTCAAATACAACACTGAAGCGCACGCGCAGACAGCGTGATGCGCTCCATTGATGTCATCGGAAGGTAGCTTATACTGCTACTTCCGTGTATGTGAAACGCACGCTGCAGGGAGCCAGCAGGTGATTCGTGTGGACACCTGATTATAAATTTGTACAGGTGAGTGTATATTGCTTTTGGGTGATGATTGGCTAGATAGGACTATGGAGGTGGAGAGTCATGGGATATTAGCTGGTAGGGGGATCAGTGTTTGTCATACTGCCTCAGGGATCCAGGCTTATGCAGTCTTGAAAAAGGGTCATGCGGTGACCCGAAACGTCGACCTTGCGTTGGATATTTTAAATGGATCAATAAAAGTTTGAAGTTTTATCTCAAGTCTGGTGAGTGCGCTCCTTATCTGTTTGGATATATTTGGCCTCATGGATTGTGGTCTGAGTTATATGGACACCCCAGCTGTTGCCCAGGAAAATTGAGAGTGCTGTTTTCTCCTATCAATGTGTATGGTGGACAAGCGATTGCTGTGTTCTCTTAAAACTGGCACCTATTTGAAGAAAGGAAATTTTTGGAGTCAACTGTTGCTTTAAATTAGCATATATGTATACCTTTTTAAAAAATTGTTGTTTATGCAAATGCTTTTGCTCTCTGTAGCAGTCTATTGTCTCTAATGAAATTTTTCCATGTGGAATTTTTTCTAAAGTGAATTTTTTCTATGTGATTTTTTCAGTAGAAGTGTTTTTAAATATCAGACGCACATCAGCTATAGTATTTTTCTGCTATTTGACTTGTCTTTCTAACAATGGCTGCAGGCTATGGGATGTTGGACGAAGTAATGCTGAGTGATGCAGAAAATGCTCAGATCAGCCTGACCGATGATGAGGTCGATAAAATATTGTTTAATGAGCTTGAATTCAATAAACTTCCAACACAAACCCCGGCAGACAGGTTTTATAAACTTAGTCAATTAAAAAAACGGGAGGTGGACCTAGTGCTCCACGGACAATTTCTCTCCGATTATTATCGGAGGAAGCGTATTCCGCAGGGCTTTCGCATTGCAAATGCCCCCACCATCGGACGTAGTAATCCGGCGTTCTGTGTCCGTTGGTGTGGGGTATTAAATAAATGCTCGCTTGATTTACTGGCTCTGGTGGTAGAAGAGGTGGGTGATAATTTGAAGAAATTAAAAATAGAGATAAAAGATCTAGAAAAAGAATCATTAAGTGTTCTTAAAAGTGATAAGAGTGAGGATTGGATTAGCCGACTTCAAGAACAGGTGGATAAATATAAAATAGATCTTGTGGCCTTTAAAAGGAAAAAACTGGAACAGGTGGATAATGACTATGAACAGCATGTGGTATACCGATGGCTTGCTGGTAACGATGGACAGCAGAAAACCAATAAAAATAGGTTCAATAGAACAAGGGGTACAACATATAGAAGTTATAACCGTGAATTCAATCAATTCCAGTCAAACTCCTCATCTGAGGCGGAGTCCTTTGATACCTTACCTCCAACAGGCCCATCCCCATCCTCGTCGTCTGCTTTTTTAGGCCAAAATTTGGGCCTTTATCGGGAGGGCACCAGGCAAAGAGGCGACGGCAAACGAGGCGGGGGGGCTGGAAGAGGAAGAGGACGCCCAAGGGGCAGGAAGAACGCCAGGAGCTAATCTTTAACTTATCCTCTTATAAATTGACCCCAGCTGAGGAATCCCTCTTAACCAAGGGGTTATCATTTATACCCACAACAAAACATGATGCTTTCAGATGGTCTGTTGACCATTATAAGAATGGACGTAAATTAAGATTACGCGAATTCTTTGATAACAAGTCCACGCCAACAATTCGGAGTGATACGGCCAGACCATTTAAACAGCCTAGCTCTTTCGACCCCATATCCACCAACCCCAGCCTAAAAACTTATCTGAGAGTGGTGGAATATGAAAGTAAAATCCAACCCCAAGTGATGAATACACACTTTGACAACTTAAGCCCTGCAGAAAGACAGGCGCTAAAAAATTTAAAAAACAACAATGATTTAGTGATCCGCAACGCCGACAAAGGCGGAGCGGTGGTTTTGCAGGATTTTAACATGTACAATAAAGAAATTATGCGACAGCTGGCAGACAGTAAAACCTATAAAAAGGTTGACACAAACCCTATGGTGTCGACTAAAAAGAAGATTGACACCTTGATTAATATGGCTTACAGCCAAGGTTGGTTGGATGATGATGAGAAAAGTTTTTTAACAGTGGACTACCCGGTGTGCCCAGTGTTATACACATTACCAAAAATACACAAGACACTAGTGGAGCCACCGGGACGTCCCATTATATCCGCAAGGGGATCAGAGTTACAACCTTTAGCTCGATTCCTGGATCATCACCTCCAACCTTTGGTACAAAAAACCTCCACGTATTTAAAAGATACTGGTCACCTGCTCAAAGATCTGGACCAACTTGGTCCCCTGATGGAGGATGACCTTTTGGGTACTCTTGATGTGTGCTCATTATACACGATTATACTGCACACTGAAGGTATCCAGGTAATCAATGAAGCGCTTCAAACACGCACAGAAAAAGGTCCACCGACAGAGTTCCTGATCTCACTATTACAACTAGTATTAGGTGATAACCATTTTATGTATGAAGGGGAACATTATGTACAGGTGGCAGGCACTGCTATGGGGTCCAATGTGGCCCCTAGCTATGCCAACCTGTAC
Organism: Crinia signifera; assembly: GCF_055691185.1. Lineage (NCBI taxonomy): Eukaryota > Metazoa > Chordata > Amphibia > Anura > Myobatrachidae > Crinia > Crinia signifera. The sequence continues at coordinate 56,542,006 of NC_139227.1, forward strand.
ATGGACCACTATGAGCGGAATTATATCTTCCCTAAGTTTGGTGATTGTTTGATTTATTTTAAGCGTTACATTGATGATATTATTATTATTTGGCGTGGGGGTTTAGCCTTATTTAATTAAATGGTTTTGTGTCTCAATGCCTTACCGTTGCCAGTGATTTTTTAGACGTCACAATTTATCGTACAGGGGGACGTCTACAGTATACTCTCTTTAGGAAAACTACGGACAGAAACACGTTGTTATGGGCGAGCAGCCATCACCCGTGTCATTTGAAATCCAACTTGCCCGTATCACAATTTTTACGTGTTTTAAGAAACAACTCGGACCCAATCCAAGCCAATAAACAACTTGAGGAGTGTGCTGAACGCTTTTTATCCAGAGGATATAAACCACAAGACATTTCAAAATGCCTGGTTAAGGCAAGGGCCACTCACCAGACCATTCCACCGTGTACTAAAGGCAAGGCAGAAAACCGTATGGTACTCACTGCCCACTGTGACACACAACTTACAGCAACACAAAAGTCGCTAAAGAAAAACTGGCATCTGATTACGACAGACCCGGCCTTCAGACGACTCCAGAAAAAACCACCGCTGATCAGTGTCACACGTGGACGGAATCTGAAAGATGAGCTTTACCGTACATCAGTGAAACACACAGAACAGACAGAAATGCAGTGGATTCCAAAGAAAAAGGGCTGTATTCGCTGCATTGGATGTACAACATGCCGTGGCCTTATCACTGGTCCATATTTTTGTCATCCACATAGTGGAAAAAAGATCTTCCTACGCTACAAATTGCACTGCCAACTCGACCACATTGTCTATTATTTGACCTGCCCATGTGGCTTAATGTACGTCGGTAAGACGATTTGTACTTTGCGTACTAGAATGGGCCAGCATAGGTCCTCAATTAAATTGGCGCTTGAGACAGGCAAAACTGATAAGCCAGTAGCAGCCCATTTTCTGGCAGCTAAGCATCAAGTGTCGTGCCTGCGTTATATGATCATAGACTGGATAATGCCATCACCCAGAGGTGGTGACAGAGGACTGGCTTTATTACGCAAGGAGGCTTTTTGGATCAACCACCTGGATACTGTGGCCCCCAGGGGCCTTAATGAGAAGAATTCTTTTGCTATGTTTCTATAATATTTTTAAAAATACAAGTTCTGTGCATTGGACTTTAATCCTAATTGGACATTGTAATTCTGCCCCCAGAGTCCATTATGCAGAAGATGTCCCTATATTGTTCTATGACTAAAGGATATAATTTATTCATCTGGATTTTCTTCTTTTTCAAAAGATTTTTCATAAAACAAGAAATCTTTATAAAACAATGAATCTTTTTTCATACAATTTTTTCTAATTAAATTTTTTCATATTTAGAAATTATTAATTTTGTACCTGCATTGTTCTGTAAACCACTGCTCGGTCCATGGGATCACTGAGTTGTTTAGACAACTACAGTGGATTGCAGCAGCTATAGGATGTTATGCTGATGTGCGTCTGAGGTGAGTCAGCGCCCACTGATCCTCTGGTTGTTATACTGCGCCTAGTGTGCGGTCGGCCAGTGGTCAGTTGGGCTCTGCCTCTCCTTTTTATTTTTAATTTTATTTTATCTGCAAATGTATGTAAATGATGTGATAAAGGTTGTGATGACACTGATCCTCAGACCAGTCTGTGCCCCGTGATAATTCAGCATACCATCTAGTCAGAAGATATAGATGCCCAATAATGAATATCATACTATATAGCCTGCATGAAATTTATACAATTACAGAAAATGACCCAGTTATGTTTAAAATAAAGCACTGCAGCATTCAGTGTATTTAATTCTCACTGGCGCTGTCTGACCAATAGCGCTGGATTAGGATAGCGCTCATGTGACCACACTAGCGCCAATGAGGACTAGTGGGACAGCCGTTGCCTAGCGCTGTGTGATACACAAGCAGGCAGGCTGCAGTGCGCATGTCTGAAGACTTCCTGTTACGTTCTTTTTTGCTGTGGTCAAATACAACACTGAAGCGCACGCGCAGACAGCGTGATGCGCTCCATTGATGTCATCGGAAGGTAGCTTATACGGCTACTTCCGTGTATGTGAAACGCACGCTGCAGGGAGCCAGCAGGTGATTCGTGTGGACACCTGATTATAAATTTGTACAGGTGAGTGTATATTGCTTTTGGGTGATGATTGGCTAGATAGGACTATGGAGGTGGAGAGTCATGGGATATTAGCTGGTAGGGGGATCAGTGTTTGTCATACTGCCTCAGGGATCCAGGCTTATGCAGTCTTGAAAAAGGGTCATGCGGTGACCCGAAACGTCGACCTTGCGTTGGATATTTTAAATGGATCAATAAAAGTTTGAAGTTTTATCTCAAGTCTGGTGAGTGCGCTCCTTATCTGTTTGGATATATATATATATATATATATATATATATATATATATGTGTGTATATATATATATATATATATATATATATATATATATATATACTGGACGTCGCCGCGGCACTCCAGAGGCTTTTTTTGGTAGCAAAACCTTGAACCTCTCACACTTTGAAAACGGGGTGCAGGGACCCCAAAACATTATTCTTTGAGACTGTATTTGACGTGATGTATTAAAAGTTTTTTCGCTGCTACCAAACCGAGCCTCTGGAGTGCCGCGGCGGCGTCCAGCTCCCATACCTCATTTCTGCCGAGGGCACCTGAGCAGCTGCAAGGGCAAACGGAGTGCCGGACCATCCACGACTATCTATCTATCTATATATATATATACATATATATATATATATATATATATATATATATATAGGTAACAGCAGGAACAGAGGTGGCACTCTGCGGACTTAGTGAAATAACTCTTTTAATCACAAAAAAATGTGTCTCCAACGTTTCGGAACAACGTTTGCTCCGAAACGTTGGAGACACATTTTTTTGTGATTAAAAGAGTTATTTCACTAAGTCTGCCGAGTGCCACCTCTGTTCCTACTGTTACCTATACAAAATCCCGGGAGGGCACCGGCAGCTGAATTTACTTGGAAAAGAGTGCCGGGCTGACACCGTCGATTATTTATATATATATATATATATATATATATATATATATATTAGCAGGGGTGGGCCCGGCACTCTGTTTCAAAAAGTCCAAATACTTGCTGGGGTAACCATCCAATGGTGATAGCAGCACCAGGGTAGATATACAGGCAAAAACGGCGGTACTCTCCAGACTTGTTTTCAAGGATTAAAAGAAAGCCTTTATTGATCCTACGGCGTTTCGGGTTTCCCCGTTCTCAAGGACATACCAATATGTCCTTGAGAACGGGGAAACCCGAAACGCCGTAGGATCAATAAAGGCTTTCTTTTAATCCTTGAAAACAAGTCTGGAGAGTACCGCCGTATATATATATATATATATATATATATATATATATATATATATATATATATATATATATATATATGGAGAGCAATAGTGGGTTGGCGCCCCTAATGTTGATCACTCCAATTAGATCAACCAAGCCTTAGTCAATTTTAAATCTAGCACATAGGAAAAAAGTCCATTCAATCTTTAAATATTTATTAAAAAGTCTTTTCTTTCCACACAGTGGTAATAGTTATTCCAGATCTTTGTACATGTCATTGATACATCTCTGGTACATGGAAACAGCAGAAGAAAGTAACCCAACGCGTTTCGCCCCTTTAGCGGGACTTCATCAGGGGTTAACTGTAAAGTTATACAAAAATAATTTATTCAAATAGTCATTGTTAAAAATTAAAATATGGACAGTTTTCATCATAACAGGCTAGTATACGATGTCTTAGGCAGCATACATCTTAACCCCTTCACGACATTTGACGTATATATACGTCATGGCCGGGATGTACTTCCCGACACATGACGTATATATACGTCATGACTTTAAACTGTCACTGCGTCTCGAGACGCAGTGACAGAGGGACGATGTCTGCTGTCCCTGACAGCAGACATGTCCCTGCATGCCCAGGGGGGGCTGCGATGTCGCCCCCCCGTCGGCGATCGCTGTGATTGGCTGTTCAGTGTGAACAGCCATTCACAGCGTTTTCCTGTGTTACCAGCGAATCGGACGCTTGGTAACACAGGTGTCAATCACCGCCGGGCGTCAGGGGGCATGAGGGGGTCATCGGTGACGATGACACCTCACCCCACCCTCACCCCACCTGCCCCCAAGGCTGTGATTGGTCCGTGGGACCCACGGACCAATCACAGCCAAGGCGCGACATTTAAACTACCGGTGACTGCGCTGCAGACGCCATTCCGGTCTGGAGTAGCGTGCAGAGCGGTCACCGTGCCTATCTGCCGTTATACTGACCTGATCCTTGCTCATACTTACCTGATCCTTGCAAATACCTTACCTGATTACCTGATCACTGCTTGTAGCGTGCTGGACGCTTCCTGGATCTGACTTCTTGGAACTTCCTGCTGCTGCTGCAGTGTGATAGAGAGATAGAGAGATAGAGAGAGAGAGATAGAGAGAGATAGAGAGATAGTGACAGAGAGAGCTATATTTTGTGTCTGCTACCCCCCCTTTTTGGGGGTGCAGGGGTTTTTTATATATAAATAACTGTTGCTGCTGCTGCAGTGTCATAGTGATAGATAGTGATAGATAGTGAGAGATAGTGATAGATAGTAATAGATAGTGAGAGATAGAGAGATTTGTGTCTGCTACCCCCCCTTTTTTGGGGGTGCAGGTTTTTTTTTTATATATATAACTGTCAGTGCTGCTGCTGCAGTGTCATAGTGATAGATAGTGATAGATAGTGAGAGATAGAGAGATAGAGAGAGATAGTGACAGAGAGTGATAGAGAGTGTATATTTTGTGTCTGCTACCCCCCCTTTTTGGGGGTGCAGGTTTTTTTTTATACATATAACTGTCAGTGCTGCTGCTGCAGTGTGATAGATAGTGATAGATAGTGATAGATAGTGATAGATAGTGAGAGATAGAGAGAGATAGTGACAGAGAGTGATAGAGAGTGTATATTTTGTGTCTGCTAACCCTGCCTTTTGTGCTGATCACTATATCTGAGGTGATCAGCAACTTTTTGGGGGTGCAGAGGTTTTTTTTTTTATATATACCTGTCAGTTGCTGCCAGTTGCACCAAAGGTTGTGCACCTGCTGCCCCTCACTGGTAATCAGTGTCGCATCACTGATCACCTTTTTTTTTTTTTTTGTGGGTGCTGTGTGGTCTTTTTTTAATTTTTTTTTTACACACACTGTGATTTTGTGGGTGTCCTGTGGCCACTGTGCGCTGATCAGTGACGTACATCACTGATCAGCTTTTTTCGGCACAGGGTTGATCTATTTTTTTTTTTTTGATCAAATTCCTGTTGCCTTTGAGCGCTGTTCAGTGACAGACGTTACTGACCAACATCTGTGCTCAATTTTTGGCGCAGGACCTTTTTTTTTTTTTTTTTAACCCCTTCAATTTTTTTTTTTTTAACCCCTTCAATTTTTTTTTTTTTTTAACCCCTTCATTTTTTTTTTTTTTTGTATAAAGTATTTTTTTTGTTCTGCACTACATACACACAACACACTACATACCTCCCGGGTTGAAATAAAGTTTGTACCCCCCCCCTACACTATACACGTGTTGAAACATTTCACTACCAGTAGCACAAAAATAAAAATGTCATCCCAAATGTCATCCCAGTCATCCAGAAGAATGTATTCAGTGGAGGAGGCATATGCCATGCTTGCCTCTGATTCTGACACAGCCAGTGAGGCAAGCGGGGAATTTGAAGGATTCGTCTTAAGCTCCTCTTCCTCCTCTGGTGATGAGGGACCCCCTCAAAGACGCCCCCGTAGAGCAGCTGAGACCCCCCCCCCCAATAATTGATCTCGTATGGACCCCACCACCAGACAATTTTGAGCCCCAGGTTCCTGAGTTTTTGGCCATGCCAGGAATCCAATTTGATTCCACAGGTCTCAGAGAAATTGACTTTTTCAAATTATTTTTCTCTGATGATTTTATAAATTTAATGGTGGACCAAACTAATTTATATGCCCAGCAGTTTATTGCTCAAAACCCCACGTCATCATTTGCTAGGTGGACCCCTGTAGATGCAGTAGAGATGATGGCGTTTTGGGGTCTGGTGTTTCATATGGGCATAGTAAAAAAGCCACAAATTAGGCAATATTGGAGTACAGATGTTCTGTACAGCACCCCATTTTACCGTATGGCCATGACCCGGACTCGTTTTGAGGCAATCCATAAATTTATACATTACACCGATAATGCACAGTGCCCACCCAGAGATGATCCCACCTTTGACCGGCTATTCAAAGTCAGGCCGGTCATTGATTATTTCAGTGCCAAATTTGCAGAGCTATACATCCCTGAAAAATTTATTTGTATTGACGAGTCCCTTATACATTTTAAAGGAAGGGTTAAATTCCGCCAGTACCTTCCCAGTAAGAGGGCAAGGTATGGCATAAAAATGTATAAGCTGTGTGAAAGCACCACAGGGTACACCCACAGGTTTAGGGTATATGAAGGGAAGGATTCAAGAATTGAACCGCCAGAATGCCCCCCCTCCCTCGTAGGTGTTAGTGGCAAAATTGTCTGGGATTTAGTGCACCCCTTCCTGGATAAGGGTTATCACCTCTATGTGGATAACTTTTACACCAGCATCCCCCTGTTTAAGGCCCTTGGTTCAAGAGGTACAGCAGCTTGCGGTACTGTGCGCAAGAACCAAAGAGGCCTCCCCAAAACACACATTGCCCAAGTAATGAGAAGGGGTGAAAGCAGGGGAATATGCACCGAAAATATGTTGTTGGTCAAATATAAGGACAAGAGGGATGTCCTTATACTGACAACAATTCATGGAGACAGTACCACCTCCATCCCTGTACGAGGTACCAGTACCCACACCTCCAAACCAAATTGTATCCTAGATTACAATAAGTACATGGGCGGAGTGGATCTTTCAGATCAGGTACTGAAGCCGTACAGTGCCCTGCGGAAAACAAATATCTGGTACAAGAAGGTGGCCGTGTATATCATCCAGATGGCACTGTATAACGCTTACGTGCTATTCCGTTCTACCGGCCAGAGGGGGACATTTATGCACTTTCAAGAGGAAGTCATAAAGGGCCTAATATTTGGGAACCAGCAGGCAGAGGGCCCCAGTACTTCTAGTACTGGCCCCCGTATTGTACCAGGGCAGCATTTTCCCAACGAAATCCCCTCCACTGCAAGAAAGGGAAGGACACAAAAAAGGTGCAAAGTTTGCTATAAAAAGGGAATAAGAAAGGAAACTATTTTCCACTGTGAAACTTGCCCCGACAAACCCGGCCTATGTATAAAGGAGTGTTTCAAAATATACCACACATCGATGGATTACTAGGTTCATCATTTCACCGTGCATCGGGGGTCTTGCTAATGCCACATAGCACCCACCATTCATTCCACCAGAATCTGAGCTGCAAAATCCAAAAATCACTCCTTCCCTTCTGAGTCCTTCCATGCACCCAACTGGTATTTTTTGGTCACATGTGAGGCATTGCCGTACTCTGGAGAAATGGGGGCACAGATTTTGGGGTGCTTTGTCTCCTTCATTCCTTGTGAAAATGAAAAATTTTGAGCCAGAACTGCATTTTTGTGTAAAAAAAATGTAATTTTTCATTGTCACAGCCCAGTTGTACCAAAATTGGTGAAACCCCTGGGGGTTTGAAATGTACACTATACCCCTAGATGAATTCCCTGAGGGGTGTAGTTTGCAAAATGGGGTCACTTGTGGGGGGGTTCCACTGTATTGGTAATGCAACATAGCACCCACCATTCATTCCACCAAAATCTGTGCTGCCAAATCCAAAAATCACTCCTTCCCTTCTGAGTCCTGCCATGCACCCAACTGGTATTTTTTGGTCACATGTGAGGCATTGCCGTACTCGGGAGAAATTGGGGCACAGATTTTGGGGTGCTATGTCTCCTTCATTCCTTGTGAAAATGAAAAATTTTGAGCCAGAACTGCATTTTTGTGTAAAAAAAATGTAATTTTTCATTGTCACAGCCCAGTTGTACCAAAATTGGTGAAACCCCTGGGGGTTTGAAATGTACACTATACCCCTAGATGAATTCCCTGAGGGGTGTAGTTTGCAAAATGGGGTCACTTGTGGGGGGGTTCCACTGTATTGGTAATGCAACATAGCACCCACCATTCATTCCACCAAAATCTGTGCTGCCAAATCCAAAAATCACTCCTTCCCTTCTGAGTCCTGCCATGCGCCCCACTGGTATTTTTTGGTCACATGTGAGGCATTGCCGTACTCGGGAGAAATTGGGGCACAGATTTTGGGGTGCTTTGTCTCCTTCATTCCTTGTGAAAATGAAAAATTTTGAGCCAGAACTGCATGTTTGTGTAAAAAAATGTAATTTTCCATTTTCACATCCCAGTTGTACCAAAATTGGTGAAACCCCTGGGGGTTTGAAATGTACACTATACCCCTAGATGAATTCCCTGAGGGGTGTACTTTGCAAAATGGGGTGACTTGTGGGGGGGTTCCACTGTATTGGTGCTTTGGGAGTCTTGCTAATGCAACATGGCACCCACCATTCATTCCACCAAAATCTGTGCTGCCAAATCCAAAAATCACTCCTTCCCTTCTGAGTCCTGCCATGCGCCCCACTGGTATTTTTTGGTCACATGTGAGGCATTGCCGTACTCGGGAGAAATTGGGGCACAGATTTTGGGGTGCTTTGTCTCCTTCATTCCTTGTGAAAATGAAAAATTTTGAGCCAGAACTGCATGTTTGTGTAAAAAAATGTAATTTTCCATTTTCACATCCCAGTTGTACCAAAATTGGTGAAACCCCTGGGGGTTTGAAATGTACACTATACCCCTAGATGAATTCCCTGAGGGGTGTACTTTGCAAAATGGGGTGACTTGTGGGGGGGTTCCACTGTATTGGTGCTTTGGGAGTCTTGCTAATGCAACATGGCACCCACCATTCATTCCACCAAAATCTGTGCTGCCAAATCCAAAAATCACTCCTTCCCTTCTGAGTCCTGCCATGCGCCCCACTGGTATTTTTTGGTCACATGTGAGGCATTGCCGTACTCGGGAGAAATTGGGGCACAGATTTTGGGGTGCTTTGTCTCCTTCATTCCTTGTGAAAATGAAAAATTTTGAGCCAGAACTGCATGTTTGTGTAAAAAAATGTAATTTTCCATTTTCACATCCCAGTTGTACCAAAATTGGTGAAACCCCTGGGGGTTTGAAATGTACACTATACCCCTAGATGAATTCCCTGAGGGGTGTACTTTGCAAAATGGGGTGACTTGTGGGGGGGTTCCACTGTATTGGTGCTTTGGGAGTCTTGCTAATGCAACATGGCACCCACCATTCATTCCACCAAAATCTGTGCTGCCAAATCCAAAAATCACTCCTTCCCTTCTGAGTCCTGCCATGCGCCCCACTGGTATTTTTTGGTCACATGTGAGGCATTGCCGTACTCGGGAGAAATTGGGGCACAGATTTTGGGGTGCTTTGTCTCCTTCATTCCTTGTGAAAATGAAAAATTTTGAGCCAGAACTGCATGTTTGTGTAAAAAAATGTAATTTTCCATTTTCACATCCCAGTTGTACCAAAATTGGTGAAACCCCTGGGGGTTTGAAATGTACACTATACCCCTAGATGAATTCCCTGAGGGGTGTACTTTGCAAAATGGGGTGACTTGTGGGGGGGTTCCACTGTATTGGTGCTTTGGGAGTCTTGCTAATGCAACATGGCACCCACCATTCATTCCACCAAAATCTGTGCTGCCAAATCCAAAAATCACTCCTTCCCTTCTGAGTCCTGCCATGCGCCCCACTGGTATTTTTTGGTCACATGTGAGGCATTGCCGTACTCGGGAGAAATTGGGGCACAGATTTTGGGGTGCTTTGTCTCCTTCATTCCTTGTGAAAATGAAAAATTTTGAGCCAGAACTGCATGTTTGTGTAAAAAAATGTAATTTTCCATTTTCACATCCCAGTTGTACCAAAATTGGTGAAACCCCTGGGGGTTTGAAATGTACACTATACCCCTAGATGAATTCCCTGAGGGGTGTACTTTGCAAAATGGGGTGACTTGTGGGGGGGGTTCCACTGTATTGGTGCTTTGGGAGTCTTGCTAATGCAACATGGCACCCACCATTCATTCCACCAAAATCTGTGCTGCCAAATCCAAAAATCACTCCTTCCCTTCTGAGTCCTGCCATGCGCCCCACTGGTATTTTTTGGTCACATGTGAGGCATTGCCGTACTCGGGAGAAATTGGGGCACAGATTTTGGGGTGCTTTGTCTCCTTCATTCCTTGTGAAAATGAAAAATTTTGAGCCAGAACTGCATGTTTGTGTAAAAAAATGTAATTTTCCATTTTCACATCCCAGTTGTACCAAAATTGGTGAAACCCCTGGGGGTTTGAAATGTACACTATACCCCTAGATGAATTCCCTGAGGGGTGTACTTTGCAAAATGGGGTGACTTGTGGGGGGGTTCCACTGTATTGGTGCAACATAGCACCCACCATTCATTCCACCAAAATCTGTGCTGCAAAATCCAAAAATCACTCCTTCCCTTCTGAGTCCTGCCATGCACCCAACTGGTATTTTTTGGTCACATGTGAGGCATTTCCGTACTCGGGAGAAATTGGGGCACAGATTTTGGGGTGCTTTGTCTCCTTCATTCCTTGTGAAAATAAAAAATTTTGAGCCATAACTGCATGTTTGTGTAAAAAAATGTAATTTTCCATTTTCACATCCCAGTTGTATCAAAATTGGTGAAACCCCTGGGGGTTTGAAATGTACACTATACCCCTAGATGAATTCCCTGAGGGGTGTACTTTGCAAAATGGGGTGACTTGTGGGGGGGTTCCACTGTATTGGTGCTTTGGGAGTCTTGCTAATGCAACATGGCACCCACCATTCATTCCACCAAAATCTGTGCTGCCAAATCCAAAAATCACTCCTTCCCTTCTGAGTCCTGCCATGCGCCCCACTGGTATTTTTTGGTCACATGTGAGGCATTGCCGTACTCGGGAGAAATTGGGGCACAGATTTTGGGGTGCTTTGTCTCCTTCATTCCTTGTGAAAATGAAAAATTTTGAGCCAGAACTGCATGTTTGTGTAAAAAAATGTAATTTTCCATTTTCACATCCCAGTTGTACCAAAATTGGTGAAACCCCTGGGGGTTTGAAATGTACACTATACCCCTAGATGAATTCCCTGAGGGGTGTAGATTGCAAAATGGGGTGACTTGTGGGGAAGGTTCCTAACTTTTAGCACTTATGGTGCCTAGAAACCTACATGGTGCCTAAAAAAAAATCTCATAAAAAGGAGGCTCCAAAATCAAGTAGGTGCTCCTTCTATTATGAAGCCTGTGGTTTGGTCAACGTGCACACTAGGGCCACATATAGGATATTTTTGAAAACACAAGAATTGGGGGAATCAATTTTTAGTCACATTTCTCTAGTAAAATCTACTGTATTTGTTAGAAAAATGTATTAAAATTGAAACTCTGCAAAAAAAAAGAAATTTTGAAATTTCACCTACACTTTGTTTTAATTCCTGTGAAACACCTAAAGGGTTAACAAACTTCCAAAATGCTGTTTTGAATACTGTGAGGGGTGCAGTTTTTGAAATGGCATCATTTATGGGGGTGTCTCACATACAAGTCCCTCAAAGTCACATCAGAACTGAACTGGTCCCTAAAAAAATCAGTGTTTGAAATTTTCTTGAAAATTTGAGAATTTGCTAGTCATATTTGAAGCCTCCTAGTGTCCAAAAAAATGAAAAGGGGGTTGAAATAATGATGGCAACATAAAGTAGACATATGGTCTATGTTAGTTATTAACTATTTTGAGTGGTATGATTATTTGTCTCACAAGCAGAAAATTTAACATTTTGCATATTGCTAAATTTTCCATTTTTTCACGATATTTTGGTATTTTTCACAAAAAAACACAGACTGTATCGACCAAAATTTACCACTAACTTGAAGTACAATGTGTCACGAGAAAACAATCTCAAAATCACTGGGATAAGTAAAAGCAAAAAAAAGTTATCCCCACTTAAGTGAGACATGTCAGATTTGAAAAAAAGGGCTCTGTCATGAAGGCACAAACTGGCTCTGTCATGAAGGGGTTAATACTTATAGACATGATATACAGAAAAATCTATATAAAAAAGCGGAAGGAGTGAACAGGTGAAGAGAAGCAGAAAAATGGCAAAAGATTGATAGTAAGTCATTTCACGTAGCGTGTAATTACAACAAAATAAATTACATAACTGATCTCACGACATGATTTTGTATAATTTTCACAGGTAGAGACAATTCATAACAGGTTTGTTAATATGTCCTTGTACAAATGAATGACCCAATGAGAACAATGTATAGAAAAAAATAAATAAAAAATAAATAAATATATATATATGCAAAAACGGCGGTACTCTCCAGACCGGCACTCCGAATAACAAAAGACAATTGCGCTGGTGCCCTCCGATGGTAGATAGACAGAGTCACGGAGCCGGTGGCACTCAAAAAGGTACTTGGCACAAATAAAGACACGCTGAGACTGTGGTCAGCTAGGAGCTAACAGTTTCAGAATGTTACTTCCTTCATCAGAGTACTATACAACAAAGAACAGCACTTACCTAAGTAAGCTCCCTTACACCCAACACCCAACACCCGTGCAGTCGATTCCATGCTTCCCAGCCGCGACGAACGCTGGTTATGTCATCAGCGTTGAGCCCGCATCACCCGGAGAAGGTTGCTATGGCAATCTGTATAAACAAAAGAACATGAACATACCATGAGAAGTGGAAAAGCGCAAATGAGATCGCACAGGAGAGAAACTCTGTATGATCACACAATTAGAGCCGGTGCTATACATAATAGCATGAGAGGTAACATGGGAACATGGACAGAAAGAAAGATATTGCAAACATCATATTACAAAAAACTATTTAGAGAGAGGTATTCATTAAATCCAGCCGGTGCAATGGTATTCAGTTTGAATATCCAAAATGCCTCTCGTTGCAGGATCAGTTTGTGCCGGTCCCCTCCTCTGCTGAGGGTAGGCACTTGCTCGATCATCAAATACCGCAATGACGGTAAGGGGTGCTTGTGGGCTTTGAAATGCCGGGCAACAGGCTGGTCAGAGGTAGCTCCCTCAAGGGCAAGTTTGATGGATGAGCGGTGGGCCGCCATCCTCTCTTTAAATGTTCGGGATGTTTTGCCTATGTAGAGTAGCCCACAAGGGCACCTAATGGCCTACACGACGAAGCTGCTACTGCAAGAGAATACATGTCTCAACCTGACAGGTTTGCCAGTTTGATGGTAATTGAATGAGCCTCCTGTTTCCAGGTAACGACAGTTTGCGCAACTGATATGACGATAATTGCCTGGTTTTTTGGTTAGGAAATGTAAATGGGCAGTTGCGTCGCCTCGACCTACGCAAATGCCTTCATGTTTGAGGTCGTGAAGGACTTAATACTATGACAAACCAATTTCTCACAACACCTGGCCCTGTACTTACGTTACATTGACGATGTCTTGATGATCCGGACAGGATCCCATGATAATCTGGCCGCACTGCTGAGGTACCTAAACACGGCCGATGAGAACATTAAATTCACCTTTGAATGCAGTACAGAGACCATCCATTATCTGGATGTCTGTATTACCATATCTCAATCTGGGCTCACAACTTCATTATACCACAAGCCAGCTGATCGCAACACGCTTCTTGCAGCATCAAGCAACCATCCACCTGCGCTAAAAAGAGGGCTCCCCTTTTCGCAACTACTGAGAGTCCGCTGCATCTGCAGCTCGGATGCAGATACGGTCATTAAGATGGACCAAATGGTGCATAAATTCATCTGCAGGGGCTACGACCCGGGACAACTATTAGCAGCTAAGGAACGCGCATTGTCAATTCCCAGATCTGATACACTCAAGTCCTCAAATGTCAATGTGGCACCTACAGGAAGGATACCGTTCAGTAATACCTTCTCTACCTCAAGCAGCGACATCATGGGAACGGCCAAGAGATTCTGGACATTAATCTCCCAGGACCCAGATTTACCGCAGCTTCGCACATCTACAATCATGCCATGTGAGGAAAAAACCTACGTGATTATCTTGTAAAAAATGATGTCTCCAACATGCAAAACCCCACAACCAGACAAAAGACCAGGCAATTATCGTTGTATCGGTTGCACAACCTGTCGTTGCCTGGAAACCGGAGGCTCATTCAATCACCCTCAAACTGGCAAACCTGTCAGGTTGAGACATGTATTCTCTTGCAGTAGCAGATTCGTTGTATATGCCATTAGGTGCCCTTGTGGGCTACTCTACATAGGCAAAACATCCCGAACATTTAAAGAGAGGATGGTGGCCCACCGCTCATCCATCAAACTTGCCCTTGAGGGAGCAACCTCTTACCAGCCTGTTGCCCAGCATTTCAAAGCCCACAAGCAACACTTACCATCATTGCGGTATTGATGATCGAGCAAGTGCCTACCCTCAGCAGAGGAGGGGACCGGCACAAACTGCTCCTGCAACGAGAGATATTTTGGATATTCAAACTGAATACCATTGCACTGGCTGGACTTAATGAATACCTCTCTCTGAATTGTTTTTTGTAATATGATGTTTGCAATATCTTTCTTTCTGTCCATGTTCCCATGTTACCTCTCATGCTATTATGTATAGCACCGGCTCTAATTGTGTGATCATACAGAGTTTCTCTCCTGTGCAATCTCATTTGCGCTTTTCCACTTCTTTGTTTATACAGATTTTCATAGCAACCTGCTCCGGCTGATGCGGGGTGCACCGCTGATGACGTCACCCCCACTCGCCATGGCTGGAAAGCATGGAATCGACTGCAGGGGTGTAGGGAGCTTACTGAGGTAAGTGCTGTTCTTTGCTGTATAGTACTCTGATGAAGGAAGTAAAATTCTGAAAGTGTTAGCACCTAGCTGACCACGGTCTCAGCGTGTCTTCATTTGTGCCAAGTCCCTTTTTGAGTGCCGCCGGCTCCATGACTCTGTCATATATATATATATATATATATATATAGTCGGGGGTTTGTTCGGCACTCCGGACGAACGTAGATAGCACCGCGGTGCCTTCCTCCACAATCAATGTACAAATGGATACTCCAGGGGCTTATGGTAGGGCTCCCAGAAATAAGGCGGCACTCACGGAATTTGATAAATCAGATCAATGTATTAATGGTGACACAACCGTGTCATGCGTCTAGTCGACGTTTCAAGGTCTCGCAGGACCTTTTCATCAGGACGTGCAGGGGTGAATAAAGTGCTGTGCATAAGGGGGTGCAGGGCAATCTCTTACCTATTTGTAGCCTTCTAACGTCTGTGTCCTCCTCGCTGCCGCTGCATCACCGTTGCTAACTTCCGGGAGCACTGTCAACACCCACCGGTGACGTGCGATGGTTGCCAGGCCAACCCTAGACGCCTTGCCACGGAGCTGCTGCACGGCCATGTGGGGGGATTTCAATCGGACCAACAGACACTCTGTTGGATAAAGTGCAAAAAACGTGGATAAATGAATAGACAATTGTGCAAAAAATATATAGGAGGCTCTGGATATAGTTACTAGGTGAAAAAAGTGACGTGGGGCAGAATGTTGAAAATACTTTTAAAAAAACGGAAAAACTGCGTAACAATTTGCGGGTTAACTGAACCCGGGGATCTTTATGATACATAAATAGGTGATAGGATCGCGGAGCACAGCAATTTATACATCACTAGCATGATAGCAAAACAAAACATCACATGAAAGTTGGCAAATGTGCGCAATGGCTCAGATTCTGTTAAAGGAGCTGGATGCTCAAAGAAATGTCTTCCAAAGCAATTGTTCATTCATCCCATTTGGGACCAGGGTGTTCAATTTAAAGATCCACATCGATTCCTTTTGGGTCAGCAATTTTTGTCTATCACCTCCTCTGCTAAGCGGAGGAACATGGTCAATGATTTTGCTTTTAAGGCTGGCAAGAGTGTGTCCACATTCCCTAAAATGCCTTGCCACAGGCTGTTCCACTGTATTGCCTTTGGGTGTATTTGACAATGAAGATCTATGCAATGCCATTCTTTCCCTAAAGCTCCGAATGGTTTGTCCGACGTATAATTTGCCACAAGGGCAGATGATAATATAGATGTACGTGGACTTGCAGTGTAGAACATGTTTTATGGGAAATTTTTTGCCTGTTTGTGGATGGCTGAAATCAGAGCCAGCTATCATGTAGTTACAGGTTGTACATGACGGGCATTTGTAACATCCCGGTTTTTTCGTTTGGATGTTAAATAACGTCGGGGGAGGTTTCTTCTCAATGTTGGTCTTGATTAGCAAATCGCGAAGATTTTTGCCCCTCTTGTAGCTCGACATGACCGTCTTTTGTTTTAAGCCAGGAAGGCTGTTGTCGCTGGTGACTATGGGCCACATTGCCCTCAGGGCTCGGGGAAGCACTCTTGTCGCCGGGGTGTAAGTGGTCACAAAAGGAACCTTGTTAAACGGTTGAGCCTGTTTCTGTTGTAGTAATTGCCTTCTAGGGATCTCCATCACTTGTTGTTTTTGAAGTTTAAGTGTGGACAAATTGTAACCTCTAGATGCAAATTTTTGGACCATTTTGTCCAGGCTGGGTTCCAATTGTGTGACATCGCTAGTAGTTCTAGCTACCCTAATCATTTGAGACTTGGGTAGCCCTTTCTTCAAAGCGGGTGGGTGATTGCTGCTGTACTGGAGGAACGTATTCCTATCCGTGTCTTTTTGATAAATGCCGGTGTGGATTTTTTTATCTTTAAAGCTAATTTTGACATCCAGATAATTAACCTCCGTATTGCTGAGGCTATGTGTAAATTTGATGGGGCTGTCCAGGTTATTGATGCTAGTGATGAGTTTTTCCAAGGATTCACTGGTGTTGGACCACAGGAGGAGCAGATCGTCAATATAACGAGTATATAGGATGATGGACTGGCTGATGTTGGTATCACTAAAGAAAAAGTCATTCTCCTGCTCGAACATAAATATGTTCGCTAGTGAGGGGGAAACGTTCGACCCCATGGAACAGCCGGTGAGCTGTAGGTAGATGGAGCCATTATGCAGAAAATAATTCTTGGTTAGAGTAAGTTGTAGCAGTTCTAAATATAGTGGAATGTCCAAAGCATCAAAGTTCACTCTGTGCAAAAATCTCTGTACTGCTGACAGGGCCTGTCCATGGGGGATAACCGTGTAAAGGTTCTTAACATCGAGGGTGCACATCACTAGGTTGTCGGGTAGTTGTTGCAGTGCGGCAAGTTTTAAAAGCAGTTGTGTGGAGTCCTTAAGAAAAGTTTTTTGCTGCATGATGTATGGTTGAACCAGATTATCCAGGAACTGGGAGATGGGTTGAAATAGAGACCCCCGGGCAGATATGATGGGTCTACCCGGGGGGTTGTGGAGATTTTTATGGATTTTAGGGAGTGTATAAATGACCGGAATAATGGGGTGATCTTGAGTCAGCGTTTTGAGGACTTTTTTACTAAACAGACCTTGTGTGTTAGCTCCCTTCAGTACTGCATCCAGCTCCTTTTTGTATGCTATGGTGGGATCACCACTGAGTTTTTTGTAAGTCATCTGGTCGGCAAGCATTATGTCAAGGTTTTGAATGTATACATCTGTGTCCTGAATCACAATACCCCCGCCTTTGTCAGCGGGGCGTATTGTGATATCGGATCTCTGTGCAAGATCTTTAATGGCTTTAGCTTCGTCTTTATTAATATTCGACCATTTCCTTGGTGTATTTTTATCAAATTTTTGGACAGCTTCATCAATAATTCGTGTGAAAGGTTTAATAGATGCATTCTGGGATGTCGGGTCAAATGATGAATGAGCATGCTTGGTCAAAAAACTTTCATGTGCATCAGGTGTAGCCTTTGGGGAATGTTGAAAGAATTCTTTTATTCTGAGGTTCCTCTCAAATTTATGTAGGTCTATGTTCCATTGGAAGTCTTGATGTTTGTTTGTAGGAACAAACGATAGACCTTTATTAAGGATGTTCTCTTCAATAGTGGACAATGGTTTCGACGATATGTTGAAGATTAAGTTCTCTTTCTGTTGGTGGGAGGTTTTGAAGATCCTCTGCGACTGCCTGCCCCTTCTGGTACTTCTGGTGCCTTGCCTCCGGTTTTGGCCCGGGTGAGTCTGCCTAAAGGGACAGCTTGGCTACCACCGGCATTGTCGTCAGAGTCATCAACTAGGAAGTCACTATCGCTGTTGTAGCGACTTTGCTCTTTATGTTTCCGATCCCGCCATGTGGGTCTCCCTCTATTCTTGTTGCGGGGAGTGTCGGATCCATTGAGCCAGCGATATACTCTCCCATCTTCATAGTCGGATTGGACCGCTTCCCATTTCCTCTTTTTAAATTTCTCCAATTCCTGTTTGTATGTTAGTAATTGGGCATCCAATTTTTCCCAGATTGGGAGATTTTTCTTCTCAGCCAGGATGGATTTGTTTTCTTCACGGGTTTGCACAATCTTTGCCTTGGTCGATTGTAGAATGTGTCCTGACTCCTCAATCACCAGGATCATGAGATCCTGGCTACATTTATTTAAAATGGAGATCCATTTAAGGCAAAACTGGGGGTTGTTCCGTCCTATAGTGGGAATGTTGTTAATACGGAAGCCCCTAGGTATTTTATGCGCTCTGTAATAATTGGATAGAGTAGATCCGTGAAGGTGAAAATCGGTCTCTTTTTTGTGGAGTTTATAGAGGATGTTGTAGACATCGTCCGCCGACTGTGTCGACTGGAGTGGATTAGGTTCCTCAACAAAAAGAACTGAATTCACATGCTCCTGGCTAAAGGTGAGTGTTTCAGTAAGGTGCTGTTGTAATTCCACGAAAGTGATCCCTTCTTGGTGCAGATTTTCCATGATGAAAGTGCTTAGTGCTAAGTGCTTTAGTGCTTATAAAGTGCTGGTGCTGGTAGCGTGCAAGAGAATTTGCAGGCACCTGACTTAGTGAAGCAGCAACAGTTCAGACGAAATAAATATAATACAAAAAATGACAATGATTCCGGTGCCTTAACTCGTTGGACAATCAGCTATGTGATGTTCCGTATGTAGTCGGGGGTTTGTTCGGCACTCCGGACGAACGTAGATAGCACCGCGGTGCCTTCCTCCACAATCAATGTACAAATGGATACTCCAGGGGCTTATGGTAGGGCTCCCAGAAATAAGGCGGCACTCACGGAATTTGATAAATCAGATCAATGTATTAATGGTGACACAACCGTGTCATGCGTCTAGTCGACGTTTCAAGGTCTCGCAGGACCTTTTCATCAGGACGTGCAGGGGTGAATAAAGTGCTGTGCATAAGGGGGTGCAGGGCAATCTCTTACCTATTTGTAGCCTTCTAACGTCTGTGTCCTCCTCGCTGCCGCTGCATCACCGTTGCTAACTTCCGGGAGCACTGTCAACACCCACCGGTGACGTGCGATGGTTGCCAGGCCAACCCTAGACGCCTTGCCACGGAGCTGCTGCACGGCCATGTGGGGGGATTTCAATCGGACCAACAGACACTCTGTTGGATAAAGTGCAAAAAACGTGGATAAATGAATAGACAATTGTGCAAAAAATATATAGGAGGCTCTGGATATAGTTACTAGGTGAAAAAAGTGACGTGGGGCAGAATGTTGAAAATACTTTTAAAAAAACGGAAAAACTGCGTAACAATTTGCGGGTTAACTGAACCCGGGGATCTTTATGATACATAAATAGGTGATAGGATCGCGGAGCACAGCAATTTATACATCACTAGCATGATAGCAAAACAAAACATCACATGAAAGTTGGCAAATGTGCGCAATGGCTCAGATTCTGTTAAAGGAGCTGGATGCTCAAAGAAATGTCTTCCAAAGCAATTGTTCATTCATCCCATTTGGGACCAGGGTGTTCAATTTAAAGATCCACATCGATTCCTTTTGGGTCAGCAATTTTTGTCTATCACCTCCTCTGCTAAGCGGAGGAACATGGTCAATGATTTTGCTTTTAAGGCTGGCAAGAGTGTGTCCACATTCCCTAAAATGCCTTGCCACAGGCTGTTCCACTGTATTGCCTTTGGGTGTATTTGACAATGAAGATCTATGCAATGCCATTCTTTCCCTAAAGCTCCGAATGGTTTGTCCGACGTATAATTTGCCACAAGGGCAGATGATAATATAGATGATGTACGTGGACTTGCAGTGTAGAACATGTTTTATGGGAAATTTTTTGCCTGTTTGTGGATGGCTGAAATCAGAGCCAGCTATCATGTAGTTACAGGTTGTACATGACGGGCATTTGTAACATCCCGTTTTTTTCGTTTGGATGTTAAATAACGTCGGGGGAGGTTTCTTCTCAATGTTGGTCTTGATTAGCAAATCGCGAAGATTTTTGCCCCTCTTGTAGCTCGACATGACCGTCTTTTGTTTTAAGCCAGGAAGGCTGTTGTCGCTGGTGACTATGGGCCACATTGCCCTCAGGGCTCGGGGAAGCACTCTTGTCGCCGGGGTGTAAGTGGTCACAAAAGGAACCTTGTTAAACGGTTGAGCCTGTTTCTGTTGTAGTAATTGCCTTCTAGGGATCTCCATCACTTGTTGTTTTTGAAGTTTAAGTGTGGACAAATTGTAACCTCTAGATGCAAATTTTTGGACCATTTTGTCCAGGCTGGGTTCCAATTGTGTGACATCGCTAGTAGTTCTAGCTACCCTAATCATTTGAGACTTGGGTAGCCCTTTCTTCAAAGCGGGTGGGTGATTGCTGCTGTACTGGAGGAACGTATTCCTCCGTACTTTCACACGAATTATTGATGAAGCTGTCCAAAAATTTGATAAAAATACACCAAGGAAATGGTCGAATATTAATAAAGACGAAGCTAAAGCCATTAAAGATCTTGCACAGAGATCCGATATCACAATACGCCCCGCTGACAAAGGCGGGGGTATTGTGATTCAGGACACAGATGTATACATTCAAAACCTTGACATAATGCTTGCCGACCAGATGACTTACAAAAAACTCAGTGGTGATCCCACCATAGCATACAAAAAGGAGCTGGATGCAGTACTGAAGGGAGCTAACACACAAGGTCTGTTTAGTAAAAAAGTCCTCAAAACGCTGACTCAAGATCACCCCATTATTCCGGTCATTTATACACTCCCTAAAATCCATAAAAATCTCCACAACCCCCCGGGTAGACCCATCATATCTGCCCGGGGGTCTCTATTTCAACCCATCTCCCAGTTCCTGGATAATCTGGTTCAACCATACATCATGCAGCAAAAAACTTTTCTTAAGGACTCCACACAACTGCTTTTAAAACTTGCCGCACTGCAACAACTACCCGACAACCTAGTGATGTGCACCCTCGATGTTAAGAACCTTTACACGGTTATCCCCCATGGACAGGCCCTGTCAGCAGTACAGAGATTTTTGCACAGAGTGAACTTTGATGCTTTGGACATTCCACTATATTTAGAACTGCTACAACTTACTCTAAACAAGAATTATTTTCTGCATAATGGCTCCATCTACCTACAGCTCACCGGCTGTTCCATGGGGTCGAACGTTTCCCCCTCACTAGCGAACATATTTATGTTCGAGCAGGAGAATGACTTTTTCTTTAGTGATACCAACATCAGCCAGTCCATCATCCTATATACTCGTTATATTGACGATCTGCTCCTCCTGTGGTCCAACACCAGTGAATCCTTGGAAAAACTCATCACTAGCATCAATAACCTGGACAGCCCCATCAAATTTACACATAGCCTCAGCAATACGAAGGTTAATTATCTGGATGTCAAAATTAGCTTTAAAGATAAAAAAATCCACACCGGCATTTATCAAAAAGACACGGATAGGAATACGTTCCTCCAGTACAGCAGCAATCACCCACCCGCTTTGAAGAAAGGGCTACCCAAGTCTCAAATGATTAGGGTAGCTAGAACTACTAGCGATGTCACACAATTGGAACCCAGCCTGGACAAAATGGTCCAAAAATTTGCATCTAGAGGTTACAATTTGTCCACACTTAAACTTCAAAAACAACAAGTGATGGAGATCCCTAGAAGGCAATTACTACAACAGAAACAGGCTCAACCGTTTAACAAGGTTCCTTTTGTGACCACTTACACCCCGGCGACAAGAGTGCTTCCCCGAGCCCTGAGGGCAATGTGGCCCATAGTCACCAGCGACAACAGCCTTCCTGGCTTAAAACAAAAGACGGTCATGTCGAGCTACAAGAGGGGCAAAAATCTTCGCGATTTGCTAATCAAGACCAACATTGAGAAGAAACCTCCCCCGACGTTATTTAACATCCAAACGAAAAAACCGGGATGTTACAAATGCCCGTCATGTACAACCTGTAACTACATGATAGCTGGCTCTGATTTCAGCCATCCACAAACAGGCAAAAAATTTCCCATAAAACATGTTCTACACTGCAAGTCCACGTACATCATCTATATTATCATCTGCCCTTGTGGCAAATTATACGTCGGACAAACCATTCGGAGCTTTAGGGAAAGAATGGCATTGCATAGATCTTCATTGTCAAATACACCCAAAGGCAATACAGTGGAACAGCCTGTGGCAAGGCATTTTAGGGAATGTGGACACACTCTTGCCAGCCTTAAAAGCAAAATCATTGACCATGTTCCTCCGCTTAGCAGAGGAGGTGATAGACAAAAATTGCTGACCCAAAAGGAATCGATGTGGATCTTTAAATTGAACACCCTGGTCCCAAATGGGATGAATGAACAATTGCTTTGGAAGACATTTCTTTGAGCATCCAGCTCCTTTAACAGAATCTGAGCCATTGCGCACATTTGCCAACTTTCATGTGATGTTTTGTTTTGCTATCATGCTAGTGATGTATAAATTGCTGTGCTCCGCGATCCTATCACCTATTTATGTATCATAAAGATCCCCGGGTTCAGTTAACCCGCAAATTGTTACGCAGTTTTTCCGTTTTTTTAAAAGTATTTTCAACATTCTGCCCCACGTCACTTTTTTCACCTAGTAACTATATCCAGAGCCTCCTATATATTTTTTGCACAATTGTCTATTCATTTATCCACGTTTTTTGCACTTTATCCAACAGAGTGTCTGTTGGTCCGATTGAAATCCCCCCACATGGCCGTGCAGCAGCTCCGTGGCAAGGCGTCTAGGGTTGGCCTGGCAACCATCGCACGTCACCGGTGGGTGTTGACAGTGCTCCCGGAAGTTAGCAACGGTGATGCAGCGGCAGCGAGGAGGACACAGACGTTAGAAGGCTACAAATAGGTAAGAGATTGCCCTGCACCCCCTTATGCACAGCACTTTATTCACCCCTGCACGTCCTGATGAAAAGGTCCTGCGAGACCTTGAAACGTCGACTAGACGCATGACACGGTTGTGTCACCATTAATACATTGATCTGATTTATCAAATTCCGTGAGTGCCGCCTTATTTCTGGGAGCCCTACCATAAGCCCCTGGAGTATCCATTTATATATATATATATATATATATATATATATATATATATGTTGCAGGTGGGAGACGCACTCTAGCAGAAAACCATAGGGAGTGCCAGGTCATAGAATAGAACAGTCTTTTCCAATTGCATAGGGTATGCAAAAGATAGGACCAGCACATCCAGTAAATGTAATAAGCAATTTAATGAAATAACACAGGCATAGTACTCATCTGATTAGACAGGCATAGGCAGCTTAATCCAGCTGGAAGCAGCATATCACAATAGCCATAGAGCCAAGCATGTCCCCTGACGGGCCGTTTCGGTGCTCATGCGCCTTTCTCAAAGGGTAACCACAATTGCAAGGGTCTAGTGAGCACTGTTAAGTCAGTGGGCTGTACCATTTCTTACCTGGAGCAGGTATCACACCACGCCATCCCCCTCCATGCCGCCGTCTGCACCGCGCCATCGCACCCGTCCACAGCGTCATCCTCCCCTATCCGGAATAAAAAAAACGGAAGAGGAACTAACAAAGTGGTCCAAGGGCGCGGGGGCACCATACAGGCTGACGCACAGACCGGAAATGGTCAGCGATGCGTCCCCGTTACCAGGGTAACGCGGGTACATTCCACGTCCAAACATAAACAAAAATTAATATAACCACATCGCAATCCGCGGAGCAAACCACACTAATATATCATGTAGAATATTCCTTACACCATATCTAGGTGTTTCCTTTTACTTAATCTTGTGGTTCTACAATGATATGCGGCTCCGTCAGGATAGCAACAAAATAATAAACATACATAAACGGGACAAAAAGGAAACTTATGAAAAAACATCTAATAGCAGAACAGATAATAAAGATAAGTAGGACTGCTTGTAACTGGGTCATGGATCAAATTATGATCCAAATGACTCCACCAGGTATCACCTCTCAAAGAACTAGATAAAGATAGACATATTAATCTCTTCATTAAGTCCGTGCGGGGCCAGTGACCGTAGGTTATATATCCACTGGCTCTCACGTTTCAGGAGTAATTTGTGACGATCGCCCCCTCTTCTCAATGGGGGGATATGGTCGATGGGCATAAATTTAAATTCGCTCATCTTATGTCCCAAGCATGCAAAGTGCCTTGCAACAGGGGGAGTAGTGTTCTCTGAAGGACCATTTTTCCAAACACAAGACTGATACACTGAGCGGTGAGGTTAACCCATTTAAGGTACGTTCCACCTTTGACCCTCCCAGCAACAATGCCTCCATTGAGACATTCATGCGATTGGTGCGCAATGACATACTTCCCGTGGTGAGGAAAGCGCATATCCAACGGTCCAATATTTCACGTGAAGAACATATGGCATTGAAGTCATTACGTGAAAATAAAAACATCATTATCCGCCCCGCCGACAAAGGCGGGGGGATAGTGGTGTTGGACCATGAGGCACATGTTGATGAGGTTATGCGTCAATTATCGGATGCCACCTGCTACAAGAAACTTTGTTTCAATCCCACCGGCAAGTATAAGGCAGAAATTGACTCTGTGATCAGTCTTGGGTTGTCCAATGGGTGGATAGATGAGGGGATCGCGGAGTTCCTTACACAGGAATTTCCGAGGATTCCCCTCATCTATGTTCTACCCAAAATACATAAATCGATGTCATCACCCCCCGGACGGCCGATTATTTCTTCAATTGGCTCACTGCGCCAACCTATTTCCCAGTATGTGGATTTCCACCTCCAATCTGTAGTCCAGAACACTCCCTACTGGTTGCGAGATACTACCCATTTTCTTAACAAGCTGTTGATGTTTGACAGGCCACTCTCCAACAGTATGCTGGTGACAATGGATGTTACCAGCTTGTATACGAACATAGGTCATGAGGAGGGAGTGGCTGCGATCCGGCGGACGATTACTGGGAGCACACACTACAATGGTCCGGCATCTGAATTTTTGATTTTGCTTATTGATGTCATTTTACATAAAAATTATTTTCTTTTTGATAATAATTTTTATTTACAGCTTAAGGGGACTGCGATGGGGTCAAACATGGCCCCATCGTATGCGAACCTTTTTATGTATGATTTTGAAAGTCGTTACATCATGTCAGATGCCAAATTTTCTTGTTTCATTTCAATGTATGTTCGATACATCGATGATTTCTTTTTTGTTTGGACAGGTAGTGTGGAGCTCCTAGATGAGTTCGTCATGCAGCTTAACTCCCTCCCTGGCTCCATCAGGTTCACCCATAGTGCTAGTTATCAGTCGATAGACTTCTTGGATGTCTCTGTGTCGATTGTGGAGGATCGATTCGTTACTCGACTGTATAGAAAGCCTACGGACAAAAATAGTTTGCTTTTAGCAACAAGTTTTCACCCTCAACCACTCAAAGCCGGGCTACCATATGCCCAATTGCTTAGGGCAGTACGGATCACCTCCTGCCAAGATGAATTGTCCGGTGTCCTGGACCACATGAGCAAAAGCTTCCTGGATAGAGGCTATGCTAAAGTGGATGTTGAGCATGCAAGAGAGAGATGCCTTGCCTTGAGACGAGATGACCTTCTCAGTTTAACATCAGAGAAGAAGGATAAGGAGGAGAGAATGATGTTCTCGAATACGTACTCGATTACGTCTGGCAAATTGCGGTCAGCCATGATAACACATTGACACATCCTTAGCACGGACCCCACAATAGGGGATATGTGCAAAAAAAAAACGATGTTCTGCTACAAACGAAGCCAGAATATTAAACAGACTATTATTATTAATATTATAATATTAAACATGTCTATTCAGACATTAGTCCAAGGGTGGACAGACCCGAAACGTGGCTCAGTAGTAGAAAAGGGTCCTTCAGATGCCCGGGGTGCGTCAATTGCAAGCATATAATCACAGGCAGCAGCTGGCAGCATGTCCTGACAGGTCGTACGTACGATATCAGACACCGCATGGACTGCAATACAAGATACGTTATATATATTGTCTTGTGCCCATGTGGGGAAAACAGTGTGCACACTAAAAGAAAGGATCGCAGCCCACAGATCCTCTGTGAAGAAAGCACTTTTAAAAGTTGAGAACACTACTCCCCCTGTTGCAAGGCACTTCGCATGCTTGGGACATAAGATGAGCGAATTTAAATTTATGCCCATCGACCATATCCCCCCATTGAGAAGAGGGGGCGATCGTCACAAATTACTCCTGAAACGTGAGAGCCAGTGGATATATAACCTACGGTCACTGGCCCCGCACGGACTTAATGAAGAGATTAATATGTCTATCTTTATCTAGTTCTTTGAGAGGTGATACCTGGTGGAGTCATTTGGATCATAATTTGATCCATGACCCAGTTACAAGCAGTCCTACTTATCTTTATTATCTGTTCTGCTATTAGATGTTTTTTCATAAGTTTCCTTTTTGTCCCGTTTATGTATGTTTATTATTTTGTTGCTATCCTGACGGAGCCGCATATAATTGTAGAACCACAAGATTAAGTAAAAGGAAACTCCTAGATATGGTGTAAGGAATATTCTACATGATATATTAGTGTGGTTTGCTCCGCGGATTGCGATGTGGTTATATTAATTTTTGTTTATGTTTGGACGTGGAATGTACCCGCGTTACCCTGGTAACGGGGACGCATCACTGACCATTTCCGGTCTGTGCGTCAGCCTGTATGGTGCCCCCGCGCCCTTGGACCACTTTGTTAGTTCCTCTTCCGTTTTTTTGGTTCCGGATAGGGGAGGATGACGCTGTGGACGGGTGCGATGGCGCGGTGCAGACGGCGGCATGGAGGGGGATGGCGCTGGTGCGATACCTGCTCCAGGTAAGAAATGGTACAGCCCACTGACTTAACAGTGCTCACTAGACCCTTGCAATTGTGGTTACCCTTTGAGAAAGGCGCAAGAGCGCCGAAACGGCCCGTCAGGGGACATGCTTGGCTCTATGGCTAATGTGATATGCTGCTTCCAGCTGGATTAAGCTGCCTATGCCTGTCTAATCAGATGAGTACTATGCCTGTGTTATTTCATTAAATTGCTTATTACATTTACTGGATGTGCTGGTCCTATCTTTTGCATACCCTATGCAATTGGAAAAGACTATATATATATATGTATATGTGTGTGTGTGTGTTGTGCGTGGGGGTACTGAGTGTGTGTGTAAGCCTAGGAGCAGATATATAGATTGTGAGTAGGGGTACTGTGTGTGTGTATGTATATATGTATATATATATATATATATATATATATATATATATATATATATATATATATATATATACCATGGTACCACCTAGCAGCAATGTGATCTAGATATAAACATCAGAATTAACTTTATTAGCCATTTGTGCTTGCGCACACTAGGATTTTTTTGTGGATTACAGTGCAGCATTGAGCAGGGATGGGGGATGGGGGGGAGGCATTACATCCATTTGTTTAAGACATTACATGCGGGGAACACATACTCGCCGAGCTGCACAGCACCTAGGCAGCCATCAGCGGCGCCACTGGTCGTTGCAGCAGCCAGGTAGGTAACAATATAGGCAGGGACAGTACAGTTATCACACAGGGAACATATACGCCGCCAAGCTTCACAGCGCCTAGGCAGTGTCACGTTTCGTGAAGCACCAGCTGGAGTGTAACTGAGGCTGGGTGCTTTAATGTAGGGCTGTTGCATGAACGACAGATTGGAGTGAAGCAATTGGATAAAATGTTAAACTTTTTTTAATAAAGATACTGCGGTACAAGATATGAATGATGGCATAAAGAATAACTGTAGATGTTGATAAACTGAAAGAAGGCAATAATAAACAATACTTATTGGAGAACTTGAAGATGATTGGGAAGTTGAATGATTGGATGATTGCAGGATTGGATGATTGAAGAAAGATTGGATGAAGAATTGGATGGTTGAATGATTGGATGAAGGATTGGATGATTGGATGAAGGATTGGATGATTGGATGAAAGAGAAGAAGATGAAGTCCAGTTGAAACTGTGCTGAGTGAGATTGTAGCTGCAGGACCAGGGATGCGACCACGGATAATAACCGTCAGGAATAAAGGAAGAAGATGACACCCTTTGGGCGCACACCTAATAGGCGGCAGAGGGTTCCGTGATGATATGGTGGAGCAGTGGACGATAAGCAGGGAGATCAGCGAAGACTTTCACCAGGATGCGAAGGAGAGCTGTAGTGGATACTACAGGGATAGCCAGGAGTGATCAATGATGTTAGTGGGTAGTAATCATTGTACTGACTGCCGGTCTGGCCCGGCTAGTCAGACTTTAAGGGTAGAGCTGAGCGGTGATTGGCTGCGCATGTGACCTCACCTTTTGGAGCCACGCAGCATAGGCTGTAGCAACCAAGAAGATGGCCACCGCCAGATGTGGCGACAGAAACCAGCCAGCGGAGGATATACGCGGTGGCGCTGCAGCCAGCGCTTCCCAGCCAGAGGCCTAACATGACACGGACACCATCATGGCGGCTCATGCCTCACGCCACCCAGAGCCCATACAGCAGGAGACTGCACACCACAGCTGCCACCTGGTGGTGACAGAGTGTCGGAACGCAGACAGCCAGCATGGACATCAGCAGCGGAGGTGAGCACCAAGACAGAGGGTAGCATATCAGAGGTCTGTAGGACCGGGACAGCACAGGGAGCCAGGGTAGCTGAGATGGTGGTCCTGACACCATGTGTGCCATCACGTGTGCTGTATCAGGTCAGGGGTGCCACCATCTGTGCCGTATAATTCCTGGGGTAAGCCAAGTCTGCAGTATAATTCATGGGGTGCTGCCAAGTATGATGTATTAGTCCAGGGGTGATGCTAAGTGTGCCGTATCAGTCCAGGGGTGATGCTGTGTGCCATATCAGTCCAGGGGTGAGTGACGTTTACAAAATAATTCCTGGGGTGACCCAAGTCTGCCGTATAATTCATGGGGTGCTGCCAAGTGTGCTGTATTAGTCTAGGGGTGATGCTAAGTGTGCCATATCAGTCCAGGGGTGAGCCAAGTCTGGCAAAGAATTCCTGGGATGAGCCAAGTCTGCCGCATAATTCATGGGGTGCTGCCAAGTGTGCTGTATTAGTCCATGGGTGATGCTAAGTAAGCCATATCAGTCCAGAGGTGATGCTAAGTGTGCCATATCAGTCCAGGGGTGCTATTAAGTGTGCCGTATCAGTCTAGTGTTTGTACCACCCACTTGTGTCTCTTATCATAGTTATCCAACTACTTCTGTGCAACCTCTTGGCATAAAAACAATATTGTGAGGTGTGAGGTGTTCAGAATAGACTGGAAATGAGTTTAGATGAATGCTATTGAGGTGAATAATAGCGTAGGAGCAAAAAAGTTTTTATGCTTTAAAAAAAAAAATATCAGAACCCAAAACCCAAAAATCAGAACACAAAACGTTTAAGGGGTGTTTTGGCAAAACCCATTAGAACCCAAAACCTGAAGGTAATCAGAACCCAAAATACAAAACACGAAAAGTGGCCAGTGCACATCCCTAATACATATACAAAAGGACAAAGTACATATTGATTAAGGAATGACACTTCAACACTGTGGGGCATGTTCTCTAATAACATATTTATCTGAATTCTACTTGGCTTGTGTGTAATTAATTGCTTGCACACATGCGTTCGTTAGCCGTGTTTTCGGTGTGTTTCTGGTGTGTGTAATCCAAATGTTCTCCGTTTGAGTATGTAGCGCTGCGTGGGAGGGTGGGGGGAGGGTTGTTTTAGGCGAATTTATAGAGGCCCAAACAGAAGGACCCTTTGCTGCTAACATGTCTTGATCCAAGACTGAATCTGCAATTTCGGACCCAGAGATCATACTAGCCAAAATGATTTAGATAACCGCTAGCGTGCGTCAGTGGGCCCGAGGAGCAGCTGAGGAGTGAGGAGCAAGGCACCACCTCACAGGCAGGACAAAATATGGCATCAGCAGAAACATCTGGATCACAGCAGGTACCTTCGCAAGTGATAAGCCAGGCCAGCACTGTCTGTGCATCAGAAAGTAATCCTGGCAGTCAGAGGTCACATGAAAACAAAAGAACTTAGCATTTCTAGAGGTGGAACTTGTTATTTTGGTACCCCGAGCACGGGAATGGATAGAAATGTCAAACAAGAAGCTGACGCCCTCAGCAAAGGAGAAAATCTGGGAGAAAATAATGGAGGAAGTCAATAAGGTGGCACCACAGCACCGTGACCTTGAGTGTATGCATCCAAGGCAAGTGTGCGTTTGTACTAATGTATTTGTTTATGTCAAAACTCCAATCAGCTTTAAGGACAAATGTGTATCTGCTAGTATGGAATTGGTAAATGTTGACTTGTGTGCAACTGTCAAAAGAGGTGTGTTTGTTCAGGTGTTGTGATAGTGCACATGCACACTGCTACTGTGGTGTGCATTGTAGTGTTCATCGCATCGCACGATGTGTATGTCTTATAGTGGCATGCACAATGCACTCCCGCAGCGACAGTGTGTATGTTCACCTGTATAGTGATCACAGTGTGGATAAGGCAAGGTTCATAACCAATACAGGCCAAATAAACCATTGTTTAAGTTTACCCACTACCCACAAATAGCTTGGAAAAATGATGGTTAAATGTGTAAGACATATGGGGTGAAATTTACTTAGATGTGAAATACACTTCACAGGTCATGTTGCTATGGGCAACAAATTAGAAGCTACTTCTTATTTATTTACCACCCTCTAGAATATAGTAGACAGGATGTGATTGGTTGCCCATAGCAACATGACCTGTGAAGTGTATTTCACATATTAGTATATTTCACCCCATGGGGTGTAGCACCCCTTACTGTCAAATTAACCTAAGTATGGGGGTTAAACATATAGATTAATTGACCTTACACATTTCACCAATATGTGTATTTGGATTGGTGTGATATGGATTGGTGCGTCATTAACACACCATGTAAAATGGGTACATTGATGTAGGTAGAACGTTAATGCTTTAAATTGACTGCAAATGATGGCGACAACATGACAAAAAATTGTTTATTAGGTATTCATCCGATATGTCTCATTTGTAGGTGGCATGATTTCAAGTGTAATCTCAAGAAAAAGTTGAGTGGATGGGGGAGGCACAGCTAGACTACCATTTCCTAAGCATCTGGTGCTCACCTCCCTGTATATCCTTGCACAAGATTGTGTATTCATTGAAAAGATCCGGGGGGTGGGTAATATGGATAGCGAGCTCCTGGTTAAGGTGTTTGCTCCTGGTTATGGTAAATGTTGAACGTGGTGTTTTATTGTTTCCTTCCATTGTATTCTTAAGGAAGAAAACAATGGGGGTGGAGTGGTGCGCTATCAATAGCAGCTGGCACTGGGTAGTCAAGCCCAAGAGGTATATGTAGAGAAACAAAAGATGTGCCAGCGCTAGCTGCTTCCAATAATACGACAAGATGGTTCTCAACAATTAATATTTAATTAATAGCATATTAATACATTAATAGCATATTAATACATCTATCACATAATACATAAAAATACATAAAAATAGAGCAATTGATAAAATATATCAGGGATGTTGTAATGAGATCTCCAATTCTTGGAGTATTTAAAGATGATAGATATAAATATCGTTTGTTTCCATCCTTGGGCCTGTTGCTTGTCAACCAGGGATGCTGGGTAGCGGCTGTCACTTACCATACTTAGGGCTATTTCACACGCTCCGGCTCCTGCCGGGCGGCGAAAACCCGTATGGCCAGGAAGCCGTGCAGCACACAGTAATTTATCATGGAGGGGATGGCCACAGCCCGGCAGCCATCCCTTCCAGTGGCGGGATCCGGCTGCAACCGTGCGGCCGGGCTGTGGCCGTCCCGTGTGAATGGACACTCACAATAGTGTCCATTCACAACTAATGTGTGCGGCACGGCTCCCTGGCCGTGCGGGATTTCGCCGTCCATCAGGAGCTGGACTGTGTGAAACCGGCCTTCGTGTTTGC
Organism: Crinia signifera; assembly: GCF_055691185.1. Classification (NCBI taxonomy): domain Eukaryota; kingdom Metazoa; phylum Chordata; class Amphibia; order Anura; family Myobatrachidae; genus Crinia; species Crinia signifera. Next base: position 56,574,480 of record NC_139227.1, read on the forward strand.
CGGGCAACGCATTTGAGGATAATTATGGCTGGAGGGCTGGGCAGGTTAGTGATAGCGTCAGTTGGTGTGGTCACCACACTTCTGGGTGACGGGGTGTCGGGATTCCGACAGTCATTTCCCCGATGTCGGAATCCTCCCCATGACGTCGGGGTAATGACTGTCGGACTGGCCATCTGGCACTTCTGGCAAATGACAGAAGGGCCGATGGCCTTGTGCTCCGATTTTGAGGGCTGAGTGCCCACACGTCCTTGCTGCCACTTTGCGCCTACATCAGGTGTTGACTGTGAGCTGACTTCAAGGTCACTCACAGTCAGACTCGTTCCCGGGTCCCAGCACTGCGCCAGAGTCCGGTCGCAGTATAGCCGGCTCGCGGCCATGTCCCACCCCTGTGCTGGGGTTTTCCATCCTGTTTGGGGGAAAAAATGGACTGAGCATGCACGAGTCAAATGTCCCAGGGACGGCTATGTTGTGACATAGCCGTCATTACAGCCATCATGTTATCTCAATCCCGGCCACCGCGGGGCTGTGTGGGTAGCGGTGGTCATAGAAAGTCGAGGACTGCTGAAGATGCGGCAGTGGGAGCAGCACCAGTGGGCCATGGCTCTGTGCAGCAGAGAAGCGACAAGCATGACAGCAGGATCATCAGGGGTGGCAGCGGCAGTGAGTGGAAGCAGGAACAGGAGAGTCGAGAAGCGGGAGCAGGAGTCGCAGTAAGTACATGTAAATTGTCCCCCACCCACTAAAGCGCCTGCAATCATGATTGTGAAATGAGTTGCATATTCTCCCACCACCCCTGGCTGGCAATCTGCTTAGAAAAAATAAATAATTTTATTTAATTTAATAACTATTCCTACAAGGGGCACTTAGCTTTTGATTCACGGAGTGGCCCAAGAAAAAAAAGTAACGTAAACTAAACTACCGCGAGGGGACGCGTAAAACTAAGCATAAAGCTTAGTGGGCGGCCAACTAACATACCATATATACTCGAGTATAAATCGACCAGAATATAAGCTGAGGCACCTAATTATACAACAAAAAACTGGGAAAACTTATTGACTCAAGTGGGACCCTCTCTCTATAAGCCGAGGGGGTCTTTTTCACCATAAAAAATGTTCTGAAAAAGTAAGCTTATACTTGAGTATATATGGTAAGTGCCAAAAATATTAGCTATAATCAGCGAAAGATTAAAAGAAATATGTAAAAAAAAGAGATATTTGTGAAAATAAAGGGTTAAAGGTGAAATTCAAAAATAATACAAATAAGTCCGGTGTGTATTTATTTTCTGGGATACATATATGGTAAAACCTAATGCTGGTTGAAGGGCAAATATGTCATCTAACCTAAATAGATTATTTGTAAATCCAGTGTTGTAGGGGTATTTATCTTTCTTAAAATAGTGGGTGTAGCTAGATACCTTAAGTACTATGTGCTAAATCCGCTGTTCTCAAACTGTGGGTCCTGACCCCAAAGTGGGTCCCGACCATCTCATCATGGGGTCGCGACTCCATATTGCTGACCATCAGGCTGATGACTTTTCTAATCTCAGCCAGTGATTCAAGGAGTCTGAAACATCTGTAGAATTGTCTGTTATTTTAGACTCGTCATATAATTTTATGCCTCCATAATGCTGCCATGCATGCGCTGCCTGCTGACTACACATGTGATGTGATGACCTTCTGCAGTCACTTGCTGGGTCCCATAATTATCCGACCCAGCATTTGGAAGAAGGATCCAAGCCGGGTCGGATCCGGGATTTACACCGTTTACACTGCGGTGCCCACCCGCAGTGGGCGGTGCTTGGAGATGACATCATCTCCAAGTGCCAGGACCGCGGTGATCCCCGCTGGAAACACTGATCGCCATGATGGGGGCAGCCCAGCACCAAGGTAAGCTGCTGGGCTGCCACAAGTCCCCATCCACCCCCCCCCAGCCGTCGTCCGGGAGGTGAATGGATGCCGCACACAGGCATCCATTCACCTTCTCTGCTGCCTCCGCTGCTGTCTGCAGAGTATAGCAGACAGCAGCGTAGGCTGTCTGCCCCCCCCCCCCCCCCCCGTCCAACCTGAGGACGCTGCAGTCCCCAGTTGGCATGTCCCCCATTGATGTAAATTGGAGCCAGGTCGGATGACCCGGCGTACCCATTTACACTGCCCTCTACCCAGGTCCTAGCCGTGTTCTACCCAGGTCAGGACATGGGTATAAGTCCAGTGTAAAGGTCCCATTTACACCGTCGCTGACCCGGGTCTAACCTGCCGAAAAACCAGGGTTTTGCGGCAGTGTAAAAGGGGTATTATTCTCTGCTATTTACTCTACACATATATATCACACTCTCACTGACATTGCAGTATAGTGAAGTGTTTGGATGCTGTTTAGCAACATTGGGGGGATTCAGATCAACTTGAAGCAGGTTTCAGGTTTGCGCATGTGTGTAAGGGTGGAATGTTTAAGGTGCACTACTTGGGGGAATTATGTGTAAGGGACATTACTAATGGCATAATATGGGCATTACTTGTGTGTCATAATTTGTAGTGGGCAATACAGTGTGCAGCAATGTGTAATGGGCATAACGGTGTTTTCCATAATGTGTAATGCCTACTTTTTGTGAAGCCACACTTCCTTTTCAGGAGGCTACGCCCCCTTGTCGCCACACAAGGTTCCCGCTTGCTGCAGGTGGGCCTGTGTGCTCAAAATGCCAGGGACAATTTCTGGTCCCTGTCCGGCCCTGAAGTTCACTGATGTGTTACCAAACATGTATTTTGAAATAGCTTTTTGAATATTTTTTTGGGACTGTTCTGGACATATTTCCATTAGCATCCATCAATGCTGTTTAGACACATTGCACACGTGTTCATTCCTGTAACAATAATACTAAAATATTCTCATAGAGGGAGAATAAAATAGACAGCGTGGCGAGCGCAGCAAGCCTGCAAGGGGCTTCGTAGCGCTCCCCCCCACTGTGCAGTTGGGATTCCGATGTCACGCTAATGTCTGTTGGAATCCCGACTGTCGGTGTGTTATACCACACCCAACTTGGAGTACATGATCATATAGATGTGTGTCATGTAATTACATGATGGTTATGTTTGCAAGTATGAGAGTAGTCACGTCGACTACTTTTAATTGTGACTAGTACTGTCTTAACAGGAGAAACACACTTATGTTTTAAGGGTGCAGATGTATAAATGGCAAAAAAACACAAATATCACAAAGATGTCTTTGCACTTGCAAGCAATGGCATTAATAATAGATATGAATGCAAGCAAGTTTCTTTCAAATGTCTACCTTCTGGGTGTGTGGTCTGCAATGACTTGGGTTAATTAAAGTACATTGACCAGAGGACTGGGTTAGTATTGTGTGCAGCTGGGAGTATTTTGGCTGCGGTGTGTGCTGATTGCCCGAGCGAATGCGGTGTTGATAAACTGGTGGCCTACGAGGCATGACAGCTGCTTTTTTCTGCTAAGGTTTTGGTGCTGTAGCGGCATGACCGCTTGGTGAGCAGTCCGAAGCCACCGCCCTGCACTTTTGGTCCACACCCATGTGTACGCCCTGGTTTACGCCTGGTTTTGCCCACTTTTCAGACCGTGCCCATCGATACGCCCACATAACGTCCATAATGACCGACCGTGTTAGGAGGCAAGTTTTTATTTGCAGAGGTCCGTCCGAGTGCGGAGTGCCGCCATTGCACATGCACAATGCGTATGGTGCGCATGCGTATTCAGCAGCAAAACGCACCCGACGAATGTGTATCCGTCTGACTCATTAAGAATAAGGCTGTGTGTGTGTAAGCCTAGCAGCAGATATATAGATTGTGAGTAGTGGTACTGTGTGTGTGTGTGTTTGTGTGTAAGCCTAGGAGCAGATATATAGATTGTGAGTAGGGGTACTTTGTTTGTGTGTGTGTTTTTGTGTAAGCCTAGGAGCAGATATATAGATTGTGATTAGGGGTACTGAGTGTGTGTATGCATATGTGTGTAAACCTAGTAGCATATATATAGATTGTGAGATGGGGTACTGTGTGTGTGTGTAAGCCTAGGAGCAGATATATAGATTGTGAGATGGGGTACTGTGTGTGTGTGTGTAAGCCTAGGAGCAGATATATAGATTGTGAGATGGGGTACTGTGTGTCTTCGTATGTATGTAAGTCTAGGAGCAGAGATATAGGCCCTGGGTAGAAGAGCCAGCTGATCCTTGTATTGGTTATGGGGCCGCTCCCAGTACAGTTCTCTGCGTGACACTCAGCTGGAACTGGCCCACGATGACCGTACATTGGTCAGCTGCATTGGTCCGACGAGTCTGCGTTATGGCTCACAACCCACATGCTGATTTGCTCACGGCTGTTTCTGATTGACAGGAGAAAAAGCCAAAAGAGGAGGTGCAGCCCCCAGCAGGTGAGATGTCAGTAATTGGGGGGAATTATCTGTGCGCACAGGACAGGAAACTCTAACAGGATCTTTCTTACTTTCCAGATACCCGAAAAGACTCTAAGGGAAGGTGAGCATCCAATTGGGTCTCAGCACAGGGCTCCAGCCGCCCACCCTGCACCCTAACATTAACCAGCCCCCTCTTCAGCCTAAGCTATCCCCTCTTGCAGCCTAACCTTAACCTGTCCCCTCCTGCAGCCTAACCCCTCCCCTCCCGCAGCCTAACACTAACCCTCCCCTCCCGCAGCCTAACACTAACCCTCCTCTCCCACAGCCTAACACTAACCCTCCCCTTCCACAGCCTAACACTAACCCTCCCCTTCTGCAGCCTAACACTAACCCTCTCCCCCTGCAGCTTAACCTTTCCCCCCTGCAACCTAACCCTAACCTGTCCCCTCCTGCAGCCTAATCCTAACCCCTCCCCTCCTGCAGCCTAACCCCTCCTCTCCGCAGCCTAACACAAATCTTCCCCTCCCACAGCCTAACCCTCCCGCAGCCTAACCTTAACCCTCCCCTCCCACAGCCTAACCCTCCCCTCCCGCAGCCTAACACTAACCCCTTCCCTTGCCACGACCTAACCCTAACCTGTCCCCTCCCGCAGCTAACTCTAACCCCTCCCCTCCTGCAGCCCAAACCTAACGCTCCCCTCCCGCAGCCTAGCCCTAACCCTCCCCTCCTGCAGCTTAAACCCTCCTCTCTGCAGCCTAACACAAATCCTCCCCTCCCACAGCCTAACCCTAACTCTCATGTAGCCTAACCTTAACCCTCCCCTCCCACAGCCTAACACTAACCCCTTCCCTTGCCGCGACCTAACCCTAACCTATCCCCTCCTGCAGCTAACTCTATCCCCTCCCCACCTGCAGTCTAACCCTAACGCTCCCCTCCCGCAGCCTAACCCTAACCCTTCCCTCCCGCATCCTAACCTTAACCGTCCCCTCCGGCAGCCTAACCCTCCCACAGCCTAACACTAACCCCTCCCATGCAGTGGCCTAACCCTAACCTGTCCCCTCCCGCAACTAACCCTTACCTGTCCCCTCCTGTAGCCTAACTCTACCCTGTCCCCTCCCGCATCTAACCCTAACCTGTCCCCTCCCGCAGATAGCACTCCCCTCCATGCAGCCTAACACTAACCCCTCCCCACCCGCAGCTAACTCTAACCTTTCCCCTCCCGCAGATAACCCTCTCCTCCCACAGCCTAACCCTCCCTGCATTCTAACACTAACCCTCCTCTCCCGCAACTAACCCTAACCTACACTTACCCTCCTCTCCCGCAACTAACCCTAACCTGACCCCTCCTGCAGCCTAACCCTAATCTCCCCTCCTGCTGCCTAACCCTAGCCTCCTCTCCTGCGGCCTTAACGCCCCCCTGCACCCTCTCTTCCCTCCTGTTGGCCGTTGACCAGCTATCTAACATGAGCCTCTCTCCCTCTCTGTGCCGGCCACAGCACTGATGCTATCAGGTACGTAGTTGTTCTGTGTAACACACACTGATTACCCATAAGGGGCGCACATCCCAGCAGGGTGACTCGCTCTATGGCTTAGTACATAGACCCTCAGAGAGGAGATAAATGACCTCTGGGATTGAACCGGAATTATTCCCCAATCACACTGAGCCCCCAACACTGATAATATGAGAATATCTAACACACATAGGGCCTTATTCTAGTTCACTCTTTCTGACAAAATCCTTCTTAGATGGACAAAACCATGTGCACTGCAGGGGGGCAGATGTAAAATCTGCAGAGAGAATTAGATTTGGGTGAGTTATTTTGTTTCTGTGCAGGGTAAATACTGGCTGCTTTATTTTTACACTACAATATAGATCTCACTTTGAAGTAAAACCCCACCCAAATCTAACTCTCTCTGCACAAGTTACATCTGCTTTACCTGCAGTGCACATGGTTTTGTCCATCTAATGGAGCCCACACACGCACCGTTCCCGGCGTGCGTTGTGGGCTTAACTGGCACACATAGCATCGCATCGTATGCCTTGTGCATGCGATGCGATGCTATGCTAGAAACAGCTAGTACAAAAAGTATGTGTGTGAAATAACCAAATCACGTGTAGGTGTATGTGGCCGGTACCTGAGACTCCGGACTCCCGTCTGGCACTGCTCCGCTGTGTCTTGCCGCTTCACTCGCCTGCAGTTCGGAGGGTGTAGGGGCGAGGGTCCCCGGGAAAGCAATACCCCAAAACAATCCCACAAACCGGTCAGCACACGTTACGGCGGTGATCAGAATGATTTATTTAGACTGCTAGGAAGTGAAAGATCACCGCTATAACAGAAAGGATTTATCAGTGTAATGACAATAAAACCGACAATCAATAACAGGCACACAATCTGTACACTGAAGTTACCAAATATTACGGGAGTAATATGAAATGTTCTACAATAGAAATATTGTGCGCAATGGGGCCAGTTATAATACCCGTAGGCCACAATTCGCACAATATTCAGCTCCAACAATACCGCCAGCAATCTGTGCACAGCAGAGAGTAAGGGTCACACATCAAGAAGGGTTTGCAAATGAATTTCTACAACACTGTAACACTGTACACTTAGTACAAACAATAACAAAAGGTCCATAGATCAAAAAGGCACTGAGTCCCTGAATTTTGGCACTGAGCCAACAAGTATAAGTGTCACACCGGTAGTCACTGGCCCAACGTGGCGGTGAACCGGTGACCACCACCCAATCACTGGGGGGTTAGGTAGCAAGGCAAAGGCAGGCTGTTCTTCAATTGTTCCCAATAGGGAGGAAGCAGGCAGTACGGTGAAAGGCAGGGTATTCCTCCTGGGCTACAGGCCTGGTCCCTTTAATTTCTGGTCCCAGCCGGGTACCGTTAGGGGCTGCAGTAAGTAGCGAGAGGCCAAGTGGCTGACAGTGGGGAGCAAACAGCTCTAAGGAGGGCTTGGCAACGGTGAGGGTAGCGACACTGGGGCTGGCAGGCTGGCTGAGTGTCTGGTGGCAAAGAGGGTAGTGACGCTGGGGCTGGCAGGCTGGCTGAGTGTCTGGTGGCAAAGAGGGTAGTGACACTGGGGCTGGCAGGCTGGCTGCACACCTGGTGGTAGTGAGGGCAGTGACACTGGGGCTGGTAACCTGGCTGAGCGAGTACCTGGTGACCGGATGCAGTTGCAGGCTCCTGCCCGTCACGAACAGGGACTCGGCTCTCCACACCGCTGGTGTCTCCGCAGGGCCTCTTCTTCTTCACCGGGGTGCACTAGTGGGGGCGCTGCAGGCGCGGCGTTGCCCCACTCCGTGACTCCGCCGGCTCTCCGGTTCCTGGCAACTGCGGGGCGGGCTGCCTCCGGGTCTTCTCCACTTTCGCGTCCCCTGGCGTCTCGCGTCTCTGCTACCCGGCGGTGATGTCACTCCTCTGCGCCCGGGTCTCTGCCGCCTCACGATAAACTTCCTCGCTGCCCGATCTCCTCCTCTCCGGCAGCGCGCTTCTCTCCCTCAGGCTCCGTCATGCTCCTTCTTCACTCTCCCAGGCGCCGTCCCCTTCTCTCCTCCTCTCGCGCGGGGCGTTTCTCTTTTCTTCGCGCCACAAGCACTCTCCTCCTCTCTCCGTTCCCGCTCTTCCCGCTGCCAATCCCAGCGGACTCTCTTCCCCCGTCAGCAGGGTTCCAAGGTCAGTCCCTCCTGGTCCCTGATCATCTGCGGCTCCGGTCGGGTTGGTTGCTTGGCAACCCTATGCTAGAATGGCCGTCCGCCATTTTAGTTAAGGGCACCACTGCCCACCAATGTTGAACAAAGCAAACCCCTGGCGGGGCTCTAAACGGGGCACCCCCAGGTTCTGGGGTGCCACATGCCTCCCCGCTAGAAAAATGCCAGTCCGCAGACATTATGTCGGGAGTGACAGTAGTCCAGTTTCAGTCTCTTGGTACAGGACAAAACATTTAAGGCCTGGGCTTTTCTGCATAAATAATAACTGTATATTCAGGTGAGAAAGGTTTAAGGAACAATTTACAATCGTACAATATCATCAAAGAAAAGTACTTTACATTCTATACCTCAAGGGTGGGACACCCTTGGTTGTGCGTTCCGACCTACGTGTCTGCACCACTGGGGGATTGACCTCAGGGGAATCATGGCCGGCCACTGACAGGGGTTCCTCCGCCACAGGAGTGGGGGATACCCATGGAAGGAAGGGTGCTGGGGCACTCATGAAGACTAACATATCAGTGGGGCTGTCCCAAGGCATGCCCCCCAGGTTCCCTGCCCCTCCACCTCAGGCGAGACTCTCGATTCTGCTGGGACTTCGGCAGTGCAAAGTTTGAGCTGGTCCCTTGACACCACGTTGATGGGTCCTTCAGGGGTCTTTCGGATCTCGTAGGTGTATCGGTCACCCGCGGGTGTTCTGACGACTGTGTACGGTTCATTCTCCCACATGGCGTTGAGTTTACTCGAGCGGTGATTCCGTTTCTTCCATACGGAGTCTCCAACTTTCAGGGGTTCGGGCCGGTTGTTAGCGTTGTAGTCCTTTCCTTGCCGACGCTGGGCACCCTCCATCCGCTGAGTAACGACTTCTCGAGCAGCGTCAATCCTCTGCTGATGCTCACGGACCCAGTCGGTCTGGGGTCGGATTGGTGGGCTTTCTATCGGGGCCAGTTCCAGGTCTTGCGGCAACTTGCCCTTGCGGCCGAACATTAAGTAGTATGGAGTGAAGCCGGTGGAACAATGTTCGGCGTTATTGTAGAGATACTGTATACTGTATATTGTAGAGGTGCCTCAGCAGTTTCACAAGCTCAGGGTCAGCGTCTTTGCGTTGGTGCCTGTCTAGCTGACGGCGTTGGCGTAGCAGCACCAGGAGTTCTTGCAATACCGGGTCTTGGCGCTGAACCTTCTTCCAGTCGACTGTCGGGGTGTCTAGTAGTCCACCTCCCTGGAGGCGTGGCTCTGTGGCGGACAGGGGGTCCGAGGTGACCACATTCCTTGCTTTGTATACCCTGAATGAGGGCATCTCCACCTCTTCGCTCGGGTCCCCTTCCTCTTCGGGGGCGTCGATTACAGGCAATCTGGAGAGAGCGTCGGCATTAGCGTTGGCTTTGCCGCTGCGGTAATTTGTCGTGTACCTGTAGTTAGCGAGGCGCGACATCCACCGCTGTTCCAAGGCTCCAAGTTTGGCATTTTGCAAATGGACTAGCGGGTTGTTGTCAGTCATGACCACAAACGGGGTGGCAGCTAGGTAGTGCTTAAATTTTTCCGTCACGGCCCACACCAGGGCAAGCATCTCTAGCTTGAAAGCACTATAATTTTCACAGTTCCTTTCGGTCTTGCGAAGGCCTCTGCTGGCATATGCTATTACACGTTCACGCCCATTCTGGGTCTGGGAGAGCACAGCACCGAGCCCGCGGTTGCTGGCATCCGTGTAAAGTTGAAACGGTTTGTCGTAATCGGGATAGGCCAATAATGGGGCGTCTATCAGGGATCTTTTCAGTTGGTCGAAAGCCTGCTTGTTGGTCTTCTCCCCAGGTGACGGAGGCCGACCCCCTTCGTTCATGGCCCGACTGGCCTCTCAACAACTCATGCAGGGGGGACGCTACCTTTGCAAAATTCTCAATGAACCTTCGGTAGTAGCCCACGAATCCCAGGTAACTGCGGACCTCCCTGACGGTCTTGGGTGCTGGCCAGTCTTTGACGACAGTGATTTTCTCGGGATCGGGCATCACGCCTTCCGCACTAACAACGTGTCCGAGGTACTGTACTCTGGGCTTTAGCAGGTGACATTTGCTGGGCTTCAGCTTCAAACCGCTTTGTATCAGTCGTTTGAAGACCTCGTCCAGGTGCCGCAGGTGGTCGTCATAGCTCTTTGAGAAAATTATCACGTCGTCTAGGTAGAGGAGCACCATCTCAAAGTTATGCTGCCCAAGGCAGTGCTCCATCACACGCTGGAACGTGGCGGGGGCGTTACAGAGTCCGAAGGGCATCCTGTCGAACTCGAACAGGCCCATTGGCGTCGTGAAGGCCGTCTTCTCTCTATCTTCTGGGGCCATCTGGACCTGCCAGTACCCGCTGGTCAGGTCAAGGGTCGAGAAGTATTCCGCCGTTTTCAGGGCCGTGAGCGATTCCTCCATCCTAGGGAGTGGGTAGGCGTCTTTGTGTGTTACGGCGTTCAGTTTGCGGTAATCCACGCAGAAGCGTAGACTACCGTCCTTCTTTTTGATGACCACAAGGGGGGCCGCCCAGGGGCTATGGCTTTCTTTGATAACACCAGCCTCCTTCATTTCGGTGATCATATTCCGGACAGGCTGGTACATGGCCGGGGAAGGGGTCGGTGCCTTTCTTTGACCGGGGGAGACGATCCTGTAGGGATATGGTGGTATACCTTCTCGGCTCTGCCGAAGTCGCTCGGGTGTTGGCTGAACGCGGCAGCATTCCGTTCCACAACTTGGAGGACCCCCTCTTTCTTTTCGGCCGGGGTGTCCCCATCTCCGATCTGTATGGCTGCGTGCCAGGGGGGTTCTCTGTCGTCCCTCTCTCCTTCCGTCACCCCCTGTTGAGCCGCCGTGACGCTTCGCCCCAAGATGTCCTGGAAGTCCACCCAGCTAATCCTGGCCACTTGACAGTACTTGTATAGTTTGACTGCGTATGGATGTGGGTTCAGCAGCCTCACCGGTACTCTCCCTTGGACCACCTTCGCCAAGGTTCTGGCAACTGCGAATGGCTGTCGACCATCTGGATCGCAGGATTCGACCAGGGCTTCGTAATCCCTGCCTCCCGGGCCCGTCCTGGCCTTGCACCAGACGACTTGCTCTGAGTTTGGTCGCAGGAGAATCGGGCGGCGGTCTGCGATTCGGGCCTTCCCCACTTCTCCTTGTTCGTTGATGAACTTCTGCTGACCCGTGATCAGTCGCACTGTTTGCTGCAAAGCCTTCCTCTCTTGGGGGGGGGGGCTGTTCTCATTTCCCACTGTAATGCTTCTACTACTTCATCCGGGCAATTTCTTAGCACATTCATGCCCAGTATCACCGGCGGTAGGTATTCATTGGAGTTAGTGGTGACTAGGAACCCCTGTTGGTCCAGGGTGGCTTTTCCCACTTGTACATCAGTTTCCCAATATCCTTGGAAGGTGATGGGCTGGCCGTTGCTGGCTAGTAGGCGTAACCAGGTTGCGGGGGGAGACACGATGTCTTTCTGTGCCCAGTGCTGTAGGAAGTCCGTGATCCTGATGGTGGACACCTGTGACCCTGTGTCCAACAGGGCTGTCAACTGTACCCCGTTCACCCTGATACTCAGGTGGGGGCATTCCCCGACGTACCGGGGCCACCATTCTGCTGGTGGTGCCGAACCGGTTAGTGAGTCTCCTCCCGAGGGTCGGTCCCTTGCCTCGGGGTCCCCTCGTTTAAAGTCGCTTCTGGGCAATTTCTCTCAATGTGTCCGCTCAGCCGGCACCTTCGGCAGATTGATCTTCGGCCGGACTCGCGGGTGACTTCCCATCTTGGGCGATTCCTCGGGCCACGGTCCTGCCGCCATTCCCCCTGTCGACTTCTGCCTTGATTTCTGTCTAAGTCTTCTAGTTTTTGCGACATGCGCGTCACATTATTCGTTAATTCGGACATCTGGCGAGTCAGCACTTCGAGCGGGCTTGGTTCCGCGGGGGCTTGTGCCTGTTGGGTGACGGCCCTGTTCGGGTATAGGGTGTCTGTGATTTGCCCTTTTGGGGCCTGGTAGCAGGCTTCTCCTTCCGTCGAGTCCTCATCTTCATCCCGGCCACTCTGGTTCATGCCCAGGATCTGTAGGACGGTCTCTTTAAATTTGGCGAAGGAGCTGTCAGGTTGTTGCCGCCTCCACATGCGCAATTGCGACTTGACTGCCTCCTCTCTCGCTCCTTCGATGAAGAGGTTGGTCAATGTTTCGTCCACCTGTTCCTTCGGTGTCTTTTCCCTCAGCTGTATGGCCTTCATGGCTTCCTGTAAGCTTAGCGCGTATTCCCGCAGAGGCTCGTTCGGTCACTGCTTTCTTGAATACAGGCGGCTCTTCAAATCGGCTATCGTCTTTGATTCGAAGGTCTCCCGCAGTTTTTCAAAGATTTGTTCTGCTGTTTCTTTTTCGTCGGCCTCCCACGTTCTTACTTCACGTAGCGCTGGGCCTCTCAGTTGCCCCACCAGTATTTCTACCGCTTGTTTGTTGCCGAGCCGGTACAGCTGCGTCATGGAAAGTATCAGATTTTTGAATTCCTTCAGCGTGTGCGTCCCTGGAGTGTTGTTTCCCGAGTACGTCGGTACCCAGGGTGCGCCAAAGTAGTATGGCATGGTGATTGGTGCCGCCGGATTTCCTTCCCCAGGTGATGCAGGAAGTCGTCTCCTCCTTGTGGTCGATGTGGGGGCCTCCGATTGGTCCGAGTCCGACATTCTTGAATCCTGTTCGCGGACGCCAAGTGTGAAATAACCAAATCACATGTAGGTGTATGTGGCCGGTACCTGAGACTCCGGACTCCCGTCTGGCACTGCTCCGCTGTGTCTTGCCGCTTCACTCGCCTGCAGTTCGGAGGGTGTAGGGGCGAGGGTCCCCGGGAAAGCAATACCCCAAAACAATCCCACAAACCGGTCAGCACACGTTACGGCGGTGATCAGAATGATTTATTTAGACTGCTAGGAAGTGAAAGATCACCGCTATAACAGAAAGGATTTATCAGTGTAATGACAATAAAACCGACAATCAATAACAGGCACACAATCTGTACACTGAAGTTACCAAATATTACGGGAGTAATATGAAATGTTCTACAATAGAAATATTGTGCGCAATGGGGCCAGTTATAATACCCGTAGGCCACAATTCGCACAATATTCAGCTCCAACAATACCGCCAGCAATCTGTGCACAGCAGAGAGTAAGGGTCACACATCAAGAAGTTTTTGCAAATGAATTTCTACAACACTGTAACACTGTACACTTAGTACAAACAATAACAAAAGGTCCATAGATCAAAAAGGCATTGAGTCCCTGAATTTTGGCACTGAGCCAACAAGTATAAGTGTCACACCGGTAGTCACTGGCCCAACGTGGCGGTGAACCGGTGACCACCACCCAATCACTGGGGGGTTAGGCAGCAAGGCAAAGGCAGGCTGTTCTTCAATTGTTCCCAATAGGGAGGAAGTAGGCAGTACCGTGAAAGGCAGGGTATTCCTCCTGGGCTACAGGCCTGGTCCCTTTAATTTCTGGTCCCAGCCGGGTACCGTTAGGGGCTGCAGTAAGTAGCGAGAGGCCAAGTGGCTGACAGTGGGGAGCAAACAGCTCTAAGGAGGGCTTGGCAACGGTGAGGGTAGCGACACTGGGGCTGGCAGGCTGGCTGAGTGTCTGGTGGCAAAGAGGGTAGTGACGCTGGGGCTGGCAGGCTGGCTGAGTGTCTGGTGGCAAAGAGGGTAGTGACACTGGGGCTGGCAGGCTGGCTGCACACCTGGTGGTAGTGAGGGCAGTGACACTGGGGCTGGTAACCTGGCTGAGCGAGTACCTGGTGACCGGATGCAGTTGCAGGCTCCTGCCCATCACGAACAGGGACTCGGCTCTCCACACCGCTGGTGTCTCCGCAGGGCCTCTTCTTCTTCACCGGGGTGCACTAGTGGGGGCGCTGCAGGCGCGGCGTTGCCCCACTCCGTGACTCCGCCGGCTCTCCGGTTCCTGGCAACTGCGGGGCGGGCTGCCTCCGGGTCTTCTCCACTTTCGCGTCCCCTGGCGTCTCGCGTCTCTGCTACCCGGCGGTGATGTCACTCCTCGGCGCCCGGGTCTCTGCCGCCTCACGATAAACTTCCTCGCTGCCCGATCTCCTCCTCTCCGGCAGCGCGCTTCTCTCCCTCAGGCTCCGTCACGCTCCTTCTTCACTCTCCCAGGCGCCGTCCCCTTCTCTCCTCCTCTCGCGCGGGGCGTTTCTCTTTTCTTCGCGCCACAAGCACTCTCCTCCTCTCTCCGTTCCCGCTCTTCCCGCTGCCAATCCCAGCGGACTCTCTTCCCCCGTCAGCAGGGTTCCAAGGTCAGTCCCTCCTGGTCCCTGATCATCTGCGGCTCCGGTCGGGTTGGTTGCTTGGCAACCCTATGCTAGAATGGCCGTCCGCCATTTTAGTTAAGGGCACCACTGCCCACCAATGTTGAACAAAGCAAACCACTGGCGGGGCTCAAAACGGGGCACCCCCAGGTTCTGGGGTGCCACATGTGCAGCACATACTTTTTGTACTGTGCGATGAGGTGCAGCGGGAGCGCGCACCCCATCGCACCGCCGGCATTGGTGCGTGTGGGCTCCATAAGAATGATTTTGTCAGAAAGCGTGAACTAAAATAAGGCCCATAATGAGAATGTCTGTCAAGGACCAGTGGCGTAACTATAAATCTTGCTCCCCCTGCCAAAAAGTTTGTGCCCCCCCACAGGCTCCTCTCCAGCGTGTTTCCCCAGCGTGTGATGTGATGACATCACATGCATAACGGAGAAGCTGAAGCAGGAGAGAGGAAGAGAGACCAGCAGGCACTGCTGCTTCCCTTGGCTCCGACGCATCCCGGGCCGCCCTAGCACGCCCATCCGCCCTCCCATCCTGTACACAGTAGCCAATAGCTGGCTCTGTGTACAGTCAATTGAATCAGGGGGGGGGGATTTGTCATCTCTGCCATGGCAGCACCCACGCTGTGGCTGACTCGCCTACAGTGCTCAGTCAGTGGGCAGTGGCAAGCAGCATCATGTCGGTGCGTCGAGCGGGTGCCGGCACCCACACAAACCCTACTGCTGCTTGCTCCCCCAAGCGGCTGCTGGGGCTGCCTTACAGTAGTTACGCCACTGTCAAGGACCCATTGGTTGCTCCTATCTCAATCTGAACAGCAACAGACATGATTTGAGGTTCACTTTGGATGCACGGGTCCTCTATATATGGTCACTGTCACCAATGCAAGATTTGAAGGGGCACTTGCATTCGCCCCGGACACACAATACAATGTATACAAAGGCTGTAGCAAAGCCACATTCTAGGCATAAATCCTAAAAACATATATTTAGAACTGGAATTATTAATTATTTATTCCAAGAATACTTCAGAGCTTTAGATACAAAGATGATTAAATGTATTTTAAAAATACACACGGTATAATACAATCTCAAGAAAATAAAAGGAAAAAGATACAGAAAACCTAACACACTTACTCCAACAATCTTAGGTAGTTCTGTTGTGAGGGTCTCCCCTCATCCCTCCCACCCTCAAGAGTTTTTAGCCGGCTTCATGTTAGACACTAATGAATGACCCCTATTAATTGAACCTTTGTACATGAAATGAAGATTACACCCCTACTTCTAAGTGTCTTGTACAAATTCCTTACAGATTGAAATGCAACAGATCAGAGGCAAGGTCTGACAATGAGATCTGTATCCTGTCACTCCTAACCATCCAGGCCTGGTTTATGAGGAGCCTTAGATCCTTATCTGCCCCCCCCCCCCCTCCCCGGGTCACAATAAGTTCACAAGTCATACAGAATACATGTAATGATAGGAGACAGAATTTCTTCGATCTAATCATGGGATGAATCGTGACACCTCCCCCTTCAAGAATCAGCCACGAGAGCAGTGGCCAATCAGGCCACAGTCTCTCATGCTGTGCCCTGACAATTGTCAGTACCTTGCTGGGAATGGGTAGCAGTGGTCTCCCTGCAGAGGTGGACTGCCACAGTGCCCATGTTAGGACAAGCGCTATGGGTGTGGCCCATGAACTCCAGGGCTCTTGTTCCACCCCTAGGCTCAGCATCTCACCCACCTCCCACCTTGGCACCTGTAACACCCCCAGTACGCTGCTGCATGCTGGCTGTCTCGGGTATTTGGTGACCTGACTCTTCCTGGTTGATGACAATATGCATTCTCCATGGTCTTCCTGCAGAATGGGTTTGGTATGGGTGCATGGTGTCAGACAATGGACTTCGCTGTCCCTCTATCAACTTTTCCCTATACTTGGCATCTGGCACATCGGCCACTGCTATGGTGGGAAAGGGGTCTGGTTCCTGCTCCTCTCCCCGAAGGATGCAAACTACAGTTCACGCAGGTGTCCCTGCCCTAATAGTCTGTGAGCACACTGATATAGTGTAGGCTATGTCTGCCCTCCTTGCTGGCAATGACACAGCCCACCCCAGCTGTGCATTGGACTCCTGGGCATGGATTCTCCTCTGCGGCCGGCCGTTTGGTTGGCCTCACTGCAATCAGTACAAGCACAGTCTGCCAAACCCCAAACGGCTATTCCCCTGTGGTACAACAAATCAAAGAGAGCGCACTGTTTTCATCTATTGAGTTTAATATATTAAAAATGAATTACACATATAACCATACACATAAAATAATTATAAAAACAATTGATATCCAGCATTGCATACACAATCCATCAAATTTATTGGCTCTTAATAATAAGGTTGAATATCGCAATCTCCTTTAAGATGGATAGCTTTTTATCAATTTAATTATTGAACCGGTTCAGATGCCTCCAACAAGAAAAAAAACTTTTGATTCAAATATAAATAAAAGTTCCTGTGCCTTTAAGAATTTCATAAATTTCCAAGTGGCATAAAAAAGTTCCAATATGTTATAATTACCATAGCCTGCATATGTAAGTGGGGTGACATCAGCGAGGAATGATGTTTACTTGTGGGGGATATACCTTTGTCCGCTACAACCGGCGGGGCTCTGTTGGACTTGGAGCCTCTGTCGGGAGCAGACTGTCAATCTCCCATCTCTCACTGTCCTCTCTGTGCAGGGGAAGGACGTCACACTCACCGGCCTGATGTAAATCACTGTGGAGATCACCGGAGGTCACTCCCAGTTTGCGGTCTATAGGGAGCGCAGGGGGCCAAAATGGCCCCTGGGGCAGGATAAGGGGGTGGGGCGCTAGGCACCCTGCAGGTCAACGGCGGGAAACCTGGGTTCGGGGGGATGGGGGGGGGGAGGCAGCAGCCAGGGTAGCCGGTCCCCTTCTTGTCACCTTGCCACGAGGAGGGCCAGTGAGAAAGGACAGGTTTAATTGAGGGGGGAGTGAGCAGCAGCAGGAACAAAAGCAGAGAGCAAGGGGTCTGAGTTCACTCATCACCCAGCTAGGACAGAGACACATCTTCAGCAGCTCCAACACTTATATCCAGCAGAACAAAGGAATCAGCAGGGAGCAGTTACTGCATTCCAAGAAGGCCTGTAGCAGTCCCAGCTGAGTGCACATTGCACAGAGTTTTTCCAGCAGCACACCCAGCCGCACTCGCAGTCAGCCCAGCGAGTCCTTCCATAACAAAGAAGGTCAAGGGCCATGGAGATCAATCAGGCAGCGCCAACTTAGCAGACAGCATCAAGGAGCAGCATGGAGGGAGGTAAAACGCCTCAAAATCGTCCTGAGAGAAGCCGCAGCAGCCCAGCAAGGTTCAGAGAGATGGATGCAGGTCAGAGGGGAGCTTCCGGTCCGAGAGGAAGGCAGCACATGCAGGCGAAAAGAAGCGCACAGGCGCCATCTGGTGGTCGGAGGAAAGAATTGCATAGCAAGCCAGTTCAACAAGGTTTATCAAGCATCCGGCCAGCAGCAGCACGTGGATGTAGAAGGGGAATACCGACCAGTTCAGGAGGGGCATCACTGCAGGGTGAGAGCAAGCGTGCGAGGGGGGAGGGAATGCCTGAGGCCACGGGATCAGAGGGGCATGATTCAGGGGAAGAGGGCCACAGCAGCAACTTTATACGCCAGGCCCAATCGGACACGCCGGGAGGGGTGCAGGGGGGTATGCCGGGACACGGGGGGGAGGGGGGAGGCAGCAGGCAGAGCATATCAGGGTCTCCAGGGGTGCGGGGAAAGTGGATCTTCCTGGCAGAAACCTACAATAGCCCTGCTCGGCAGCCCAATTTCACCCCAAGTCGTAGGTGGGGGGACGGGAGGATTTCCAGGAGCCAGCGGCGGGGGGCGGGAGCCATGGTCATTTCGCCCACTCCCCCCATTTTGTTTTCCCCCCCGGAGGGGGTATTGCAGTCCCACTGCCCCTACCAATGGGCAGCGGCCACAGATTTTTGATACCCCAAGGGCGCAGGGGCCAGAACATCTTGCCGAGGAGGAGCAGATACAGGCATTGTTGACACAAGCCAGAGGGGGGTTGGGGGGATCTTGCCACGGAACAATTAGGGACGCACTGGCCCATGCCTCGACCAGCAGGGCGGCAGCACATCCAGGGGGAAGTGGTTCGACCCATGCCTCGGCCAGCAGGGTGCCAGCACAATCGGCGGGGTCGGAGGCCGTCGCCCAGACAAGCGCGGTTCAAGGAAGCAGCGGATCAGCAATGCACGGAATTGGTGAGATAAGCAATGTGTGTAATGTATATGCAGGTATTGATGCAGTATTGCAGGGTAGCAAGGTGAAATATGTTGCTGTATCTGATGTTGCCGGGGGTAGCAGCCAGAGTGTAGCGGGAGGTGCGGGGGCATTGCCAAGCAGCAGCAGCAAGCATAACATCGTAGTCGATAGTATAGGCACAGGGGAGGTGGCGCTCAGTGGTCCCAACCAGAGCGTTGCAGGAGATAGCGACTCAGAGACAGATGACGATGAGAAGTGCAAGGAGTTAAAAGAAAGGTTACGTTTGGCCCGGGAGAACGTTAAAAAGAAGAAGTTAGCAGCGCCAGGGGCGGATGCACTGCTAAGTAAAATGGGGCAATCCGAGGCCGGGAAGTCTGAGTTTTTGCACCAGGGAGGCGAGCCAGATCACACACTCGGCGCACTAGAATCGCATCTACCCGCGAAACTTAGAAAGGAGATCGTGAGGGGCGATTTCATAGATATATGCTCCCTTACGGAAAACGGCTGGAGGGAGAAAGACAAATTCAGTGAGAAAGGGAGTTGGCAGAAGGAATCCTACAAAACTATACAGCATTGGGTATCGGGAATGTTGGCGTACGCAGGCTGTTACGTGCAAGCCTACCCCAACATGCTAATGAACATGGTAAAATATGTCAACCTGATATATAGCATGCACAACGATTGTGGCGGCCAGGCTTGGCGCAGGTATGATGAGGCATTTAGGCTTAGGTCACAGGGACATAAGCCCATCAAGTACGGCACCAGGGACATGGAGCTATGGTTTAAGACACAAACAGAGGCCCTGGCAGAAAAGAGTGGGGTGATGCAGAAGTCAGCAGGGGGGCCCAACACGCACAAACAGGACAAGCTTAAATGCTACTTGTTTAACGATGCAGAGTGCACCAGGTAGTCCTGTAAGTTTAAACACGCATGTACAATCTGTAGCGGGAATCACCCAGCGAAGGATTTCTATAAGCAGACAGGGCAGCACAGGGACAAGGCACCCGGAGCGACAGTCACGGAAAAAAGCACCTAGCCCAGGGAGGCTAAGGGGGATCTGGGGGCGGCCATCCAGATACCCTAGGAAGGCAGAGGCCAAGCGGTTGCAGGAGGGCTTCCTGGAGGGTTTAGGGTCCATATAAGGAAGCCCATCTGGCCCAGCGTGGGTTACATGGTATATGCAATGATTAGGGGAAGGTGGGTTTAAGGTAAAGACATAGGCACACTGGACAGGCTTACACTGTATATACAGTGCGAGCAGAGGCACGTTAAATTTCCCTGGGTCAAACTGCAAAGATATTGCATTTTGTCCCCTTGTTTTGTTGTGAAGGTGTCCTAGGCAGCAGATATGCTGGGAGAGATAGTTCCACAAGCGCCCAGGGGCAGCCCCCACCTTCCCAGATAGGGTGAGGAAATGCTTTGATGCTAGAGTGATACAATTAAGGACACTTCTGGCTCCCCCACCCCTGTTGGTTTTTAGGGCAGGAAGGCACACAGCTTGTGGTCTTTGAAAGGAGAGGCCAAACGCTGATAGCAGGGTCACTCCAGGGGGGGGGGGGGGGCGGAGTAGTACACATGGTTCACAAGGCTGGGACAGCTGGTTTATTAGAAGCAAACAGCTGGGCAGGAAAAACATGGAGGCAAGTTCATTAATTATTTGTTTATTTACGGTTTCATAGATAGTGCAGCGGTGTCTGTGGCACCTGACACTAGTAGACAGTGATTAAACAAACTGGTAACAGCAGACAAAATATGGCAGGCCTGCCTGAGAGGGAGTTTTCAGGGCAGACTGGGCAAAATGGATGGGAGATATTTGGTGGAAAGTGAGGAGATATATGCTGGTGTAGTAGGGTTAATGGCTATATGCGAGTAGAAGAGTTTTATATTGAATACGGTAAATGCAGGCAACCAATGCGGAGTGGCAGAGTGGAGCTGCAGGCAAATGAGTGTCTTCCTGGGAAGATCAGCATAGCAGCAGCATTTAAATGTATGTCAAGGGCCATATGGTGATTATGATTTTAGATGCATTTGCACGATCCGGGTGGCATGAGGTTACTGGGGGGGCAACCAGTGGGGAACGGTCACAGTCCGGTGGAGGAGTCCCATGCAGCGCAGGCGAGGAGCCGCAAAGTGCATAAGTTGCGGAGGTAGGTTGTGTTGCTAGGGCAGGGTGGGGGCTTCGGTACCCGGCGCGCCGGGAATCTCGTGTGGCGGGGAGGGAGCGGTGCACAAGGCAGGAAATGTAGGGGAGTTACAGAATGCCTCGCATACTCACCATTAGGCGGTCGCACGCCTGGTTCCAGCATTAATACGGCAGGGGCCATACGGGTTGCGTGCCAGGTAGGGTGAGGTGCGGATGGTAGCTGATCCCATAATGGTAAGGGGCGTGTTCACGTGAGTCACATGACGGTGGCTGGCACGGCCCATAGAGTGTAGGGGGCGTGTTCACGTGAGTCACATGGTGGTGACTGGCACGGCCCAGGCGGTACCAACTTGGTAGGGGGCGTGGTCGCGTACCCACGGCGGTGGAACAGACACGCCCCAGGGGTACCACATTAGCAGGAACAGTGCGCACCGCTCCCCTTTCTATCCCTTGCCCTGCAAAAGTGTTTGGTTATGATTATGGATTTGTGAAATAAAGCTGTGACCATTTTAATTGCCACAAACTATGTCGTCATGTTTCCATTATTTCGTTGACCAGAGCGGGGTGCCGGTAAGTCGCCCTCTCCCGCCTTAAGGGAGCGCAGGGGGCCAAAATGGCCCCTGGAGCAGGATAAGGGGGTGGGGCGCTAGGCACCCTGCAGGTCAACGGCGGGAAACCTGGGTTTGGGGGGATGGGGGGGGAGGCAACAGCCAGGGTAGCCGGTCCCCTTCTTGTCACCTAGCCACGAGGAGGGCCAGTGAGAAAGGACAGGTTTAATTGAGGGGGGAGTGAGCAGCAGCAGGAACAAAAGCAGAGAGCAAGGGGTCTGAGTTCACTCATCACCCAGCTAGGACAGAGACACCCACCCACCCAGCCCAGTTGTTTGGGTAAAAGCCGGGGAAAGGCACTTGACAGGTGTCAGGTTGTAAATCTTGTATGGGACAGGTTTAAAAATGTTGTAGTTGTCACGTCAAAATGTTGTGTTAAAAAAAAAAAAAGAATGAATAAATATATAAAAAAAAAAAATTATAATATTAAAAAAAAAAAATTTGTTAAATAAAATAAAGTATATATACCGTTTGCATACTTGTTGGATTATGTTGTATAGAAAGGCTATATTGGCTAGGAGTGTAATTGTAACGTTGGCTTTGGTTGTCATTGTCATTACGGTGTATAAGATGCTTGAATAAGAATGTTTGTCACAGTATTGCGGGGAGGGAGCGGTGCACAAGGCAGGAAATGTAGGGGAGTTACAGAATGCCTCGCATACTCACCATTAGGCGGCCGCACGCCTGGTTCCAGCATTAATACGGCAGGGGCCATACGGGTTGCGTGCCAGGTAGGGTGAGGTGCGGATGGTAGCTGATCCCATAATGGTAAGGGGCGTGTTCACGTGAGTCACATGACGGTGGCTGGCACGGCCCATAGCGTGTAGGGGGCGTGTTCACGTGAGTCACATGGTGGTGACTGGCACGGCCCAGGCGGTACCAACTTGGTAGGGGGCGTGGTCGTGTACCCACGGCGGTGGAACAGACACGCCCCAGGGGTACCACATTAGCAGGAACAGTGCGCACCGCTCCCCTTTCTATCCCTTGCCCTGCAAAAGTGTTTGGTTATGATTATGGATTTGTGAAATAAAGCTGTGACCATTTTAATTGCCACAAACTATGTCGTCATGTTTCCATTATTTCGTTGACCAGAGCGGGGTGCCGGTAAGTCGCCCTCTCCCACCTTAAGGGAGCGCAGGGGGCCAAAATGGACCCTGGAGCAGGATAAGGGGGTGGGGCACTAGGCACCCTGCAGGTCAACGGCGGGAAACATGGGTTTGGGGGGATGGGGGGGAGGCAGCAGCCAGGGTAGCCGGTCCCCTTCTTGTAACCTAGCCACGAGGAGGGCCAGTGAGAAAGGACAGGTTTAATTGAGGGGGGAGTGAGCAGCAGCAGGAACAAAAGCAGAGAGCAAGGGGTCTGAGTTCACTCATCACCCAGCTAGGACAGAGACACCCACCCACCCAGCCCAGTTGTTTGGGTAAAAGCCGGGGAAAGGCACTTGACAGGTGTCAGGTTGTAAATCTTGTATGGGACAGGTTTAAAAATGTTGTAGTTGTCACGTCAAAATGTTGTGTTAAAAAAAAAAAAGAATGAATAAATATAAAAAAAAATAAATTATAATATTTAAAAAAAAAAAAAAAAAATTTGTTAAATAAAATAAAGTATATATACCGTTTGCATACTTGTTGGATTATGTTGTATAGAAAGGCTATATTGGCTAGGAGTGTAATTGTAACGTTGGCTTTGGTTGTTATTGTCATTACGGTGTATAAGATGCTTGAATAAGAATGTTTGTCACAGTATTGCGGGGAGGGAGGGTGCACAAGGCAGGAAATGTAGGGGAGTTACAGAATGCCTCGCATACTCACCATTAGGCGGCCGCACGCCTGGTTCCAGCATTAATACGGCAGGGGCCATACGGGTTGCGTGCCAGGTAGGGTGAGGTGCGGATGGTAGCTGATCCCATAATGGTAAGGGGCGTGTTCACGTGAGTCACATGATGGTGGCTGGCACGGCCCATAGCGTGTAGGGGGCGTGTTCACGTGAGTCACATGGTGGTGACTGGCACGGCCCAGGCGGTACCAACTTGGTAGGGGGCGTGGTCGCGTACCCACGGCGGTGGAACGGACACGCCCCAGGGGTACCACATTAGCAGGAACAGAGCGCACCGCTCCCCTTTCTATCCCTTGCCCTGCAATAGTGTTTGGTTATGATTATGGATTTGTGAAATAAAGCTGTGACCATTTTAATTGCCACAAACTATGTCGTCATGTTTCCATTATTTCGTTGACCAGAGCGGGGTGCCGGTAAGTCGCCCTCTCCCGCCTTAAGAAGCGGGGTTCCAAGCACCAGGTTGGAATGGAATTGAAGAAGAAGCTGGCTTTGGGGTTGTGAATGCAAAGCTGGTCGCAGTATTCCACGTGCTTGACTCGTTTCTCCGTCCACGGTAGCTGACGGTTTCCTCAGAAGCTGGGGAATCATGCTGCTGTCTCAGTTTAAAAAGGTAGATTGACCAATCCCTTTTGGAGTTAATTGTATTGCACCTGTGGTTTAATCAGGTCTCACTTTCCATAGGTGTGTACCGCACAGGTATTTGTGTTCCGTATGGTTAAGTCCTTTAACTCATTGATTTTATACAAAGTTACTGCTGTGGATATCATCTAATGCAACTTAAATACAGTTTAAGTTTTATAACGGCATCATTGAACATTGTTACATTTAGCATTTTATTTTTAAGTTTAAGACACTTTCTGTATTAGCTACAAATGTGGCAAAATTACACAATCAATACTAAAAAGAGCTGGTGGCTCAGAGGTAAAGAAGAGAACTGGCATACAGAACCATCATAGCATCCTGGGTTCAAAAAATTTTGTTTTCAAAACACTTTCTAGAGTAGCTACAAATGTTGCTAAATTTACTAGTTGATACTATAAGGAGCTGGTAGCTCAGAGGCAAGAGAGAGGGCTAGCATACAGAATAATCATTGCGTCCTGGGTTCAAAACCCATCTTGAGATTGATATATTTTATTTTCAGAAAAGAAGAAAATTCATCTATATTCTTTAGCTTAATATTTTCCATATCTTTCTTCCTTTAATAATTCATCTATAGTATTGAATCCATTTCTCAGAGAAAAGCAGCTTTTATATTTTTTTGATATATTATTCGAGTATATACACTTTATGATAATCCTTCTAACTAAACATCAATGCAAATATAAACAAATGAAAATTATTAGTATTGACAGAGATAAGAATACAGATGTCATAAAAGGTTGGATCAGGATCCATAGTTGAGAGGGAAGTGGTAGACAAAGTTGTTTAGTATATGATTTGAATATTTCAATCTTAGACAGATTTTAACAATGAAAGATTGTAGCCAATTTTCTGAAGAATTAAATCAGGAAAAAGATAAAAATAAGAAAAATAATCTTCATCCAAACGAATATAGAGCTTTAAAAGATCTAAAAGAGGACAGAACTGTTACAATAAAGGCCACCGACAAAGGCGGCATAGTTATACAGAATACAGAAGGTTATGTAGCAGAAGCGCATAGACAGCTTGATAATAAAAAATGATATTCTATACTAACAAATTACCCTACAACTGTTTACTGTCAGGAATTCAAAAGCTTTCTGATGACAGCGATAGTGGAAGGTGCTATAGATTGTAAGCTTGCAGCAGGGCCCTCCTACCTCCAAGTCTGTCTGTTGTTGCCCAGTTTGTCTTATCACTGTCTACTATTGTAAAGCGCAACTGAATCTGCTGCGCTATATAAGAAACTGTAAATAAATAAATATCCAAGAAAAAGTATCAACATATTTTTAACCCATACCCAGTAACAGCCATGTATTATCACTTACCCAAAATTCACAAGCCCCTCACTGCACCCCCTGGACGTCTTATTATTTCAGGTGTTGGGTCCCTTACGACAAATCTTTCTGCTTTTGTTGATTCACATTTACAAAATTTATTTTTTTCACTCCTGTCACATATTAAAGATACCACTCAATTTTTGCAGCTCATCATGGATGTAGAATGGCAATCTTATTATCTATTAATGACATGTGATGTTGAGTCTCTGTACTCTAATATCCCGCATGACAAAGGGATCTTTGCATTGCAATACTATTTGGATAAAGAGGGGATTTTGAGTGATGTAAGGAAAAAATTCATTATACAATCAGTTCACTATATTCTCACTCACAATTATTTCACATTTGACAGTGTTTTTTATTTACAGTCACTCGTAACTGCGATGGGCACCAGGTTGACCCCAAGCTTTGCAAATTTGTATATGGGCCTATTTGAAGATCAACACATATGGCAGAGCCAACATGGGGTGAACCTGGTGCGATATGGCAGATACATAGACAATTTATTTTTTATTTGGAAAGGGGATACTGCACTTGCACAAGAATTTTTACAGCACTTAATTTAAACACTTTTGGTTTAAAGTTCACCTCCACCTATGATAAACAAAATATAAATTTCCTGGATATAGCTATTACAATTAAAAACATCTGCATTATAACTACCATTTATAAAAAAGAAGTGGACAATGCTGGATACTTGAATTATCATAGCTGTCACTTTAAACCCTGGATTAATAATAACCCAAAAAATATATTCTGAAGAATAAAAAGGAAGTGCTCAGAGGTGTATAAGTGCAGACAAAAATTTAAGAAATGAGAGACTTTCTTGGAACAAGGTTACCCAAGATGGCTGTTAGACAAAGCAGAGTCAGAAAGCAGGGAGGTAGAAAGAACCGCTCTTTTAAATCCAAAAACAGTTAGAACACAAATGTCTTTGGAAAATCCATTGTTCATCTCTAAATTTAATACACATTCAGATCAATTAAGAGAAATTATAAATAAAAATGATCGAATACTCAAATGTGACAATTTATTAGCCCCACACTTAGAAGAAACATCTAAAATAATTTTTAAAAAGAACAAAACATTAAGAGACATTTTATCACCGAGTCACTTAAAGAAGGAGAGCATAGTGGATACCAGTGAGAAAATAAAGCGCTGTTTCAAATGTAAAAAAAGGCAAATGTATGACCTGCCAATACATTAAGGAACCTAATACCTGCTTCAGTTCAACACATTCAGGTTCATCGAGGGAAAAGAAGAGTGTTACGGTGCCTACTGTGGCACAAGGAGAAACGGTTGGTGGATGCAGACAGGTGGTCAGGCCTGAGCCCGTAGCCGGGACCGCCGGTTAGGACGGCCACAGCGGATGCTACTCTAACTCTGTTGAGTCCCTGAGGCAGATGGTAAACCCTTGCAGAGCTAGGCTTCACCTGTGGCCGCCGCGTCTGAAGGAGCGAGTTAGGCCCGCTCCGACCCCAATGCAGCCAGGTCTTATGAATTGACAAGGGGTAAACGATCGCCAAAGGGTACACAAGAGGACTGCTAACTACCGGGCCTAGCTGGGAGTTGACCCCTGACTGCCGGCACCAGGCCAAACCGGGATGTGAAAAGACCACTGGCTTGAGAAGCGAAGCATGGAAGGTACTTGCAATTCTGAGGGACTTAGGTAGGGAAAGATGGAACGCTACCGGATTAACCCTCCTGACAATCCGAAAAGGACCAATGAACCGAGGCCCTAATCTTGCTGATGGTTGGTGAAGCTTTATATTACAGGTGGATAGCCACACCCAGTCACCAACTTTAAAGCGGCAAGGACGTCTGGATTTGTCAGAAAATAACTTCTCTCTGAAAGAGGCTTCCTTAAGAGCCAAATGGACCTTTTTCCATATGACTCTGAGTCGAGAGGCAGCTGATGAAGAAGAACCGGGGGTATCAGGTCCCAAAGAGTTGGCTCGTGGATGGAATCCATAGACCGTAAAGAAGGGTGAGGTTTTAGAGGCTGAATGATGTGCGTTATTATACGCAAATTCAGCTAACGGCAAGAAACTGACCCACTCATTTTGCAGTTTGGAAACAAAGACCCTCAAGTACTGTTTGAGAGACTGATTGAGACGTTCCGTTTGCCCATTGGCCTGTGGATGAAACGCGGAAGTGAGACTGGTCTTTACTTTTAAGGCTGCACAGAACAGTCTCCAGAACTGTGCCACAAACTGTGGACCACGGTCGGAAACTATATCACTGGGAAATCCATGCAACCGAAAAATGTGCTGGAGAAACAAAGTGGCCAATTCCCTAGCCGAAGGTAATTGTCTCAAGGCCACAAAGTGTGCCATCTTGGAAAATCTATCGATGACTACCCAGATGACCTGACACTGGGAAGAGATCGGAAGACCAACAATAAAATCCATGGCCAGATGAGACCAAGGCCTGCAGGGAACGGACAGAGGCAACAATTCTCCTAAAGGTCGAGAACGCGGAACCTTATGTCGGGCACAATCCGGACAAGATAGTACAAAATCCTTGCTGTCCCTGGCAATCCCTGGCCACCAGACCACACGAGACAGAAGAGCAAGTGTCTTATATACTCCTGGATGACCAGCAATCTTGGAGTCATGACACTCTACCAAGACTCTGTGTCTAAGAGATGGAGGGACGAACAACCTGTTCTCTGGTGTTTGGGCTGGAGCCTGTCCCTGAGCTTGACAGAGAAGACCCTAAAATGTTTGACTCACTCCAGCATGAATACAGGATGTGGGAATGATGGGCTTGGCGAGAGTTCAGTCTCTTGGCTGACTCGATGTATTGCAGGTTTTTATGGTCAGTCAAGACAAGAATCTGATGGGCAGCTCCTTCCAGCCACTGTCGCCACTCGTCAAAGGCCCACTTAATGGCGAGTAATTCTCTGTTGCCTACGTCATAATTGGACTCTGCCTGAGAAAATTTTCGGGAAATATAGGCACAAGGGTGGAACTGTAGTGTTTCGGGATCTCTCTGAGAGAGAACGGCCCCGGCCCCTACTTCAGAGGCGTCGACCTCTACCACAAATGGTAGATCGGGATTGGGGTGCTTAAGAACTGGAGCTGAAATGAAGGCCTGCTTCAAAGTCTCAAAGGCCTGTTCTACCTGAGGACTCCATACTGATGGATCTGCCCCTTTCTTGGTCAGGGCCACCAAGGGTGCCACAATGGACGAAAAGGCATGAATAAAACGCCTATAATAATTAGCGAACCCAAGGAACCGCTGGACCGCTTTTAAATTAGTGGGCCGAACCCAATCCACAATGGCTTGTAATTTCTTGGGGTCCATTTGGAACCCTCGGGAGGAAATTATACAAGAAACCTGGGTCACCTCAAATTCGCACTTTTCTAGCTTCGCGAATAACTGGTTTTCCTGCAATTTCTGCAAAACCTGGCACACTTGTGCCCTATGCGAGTCCAAGTCTCGTGAAAAAATTAGGATATCATCCAAATAGACGACAACAAATTTACCCAAGAATTCCCGAAGGACGTCATTGATAAAATCTTGAAAAACGGCTGGGGCATTGGAGAGACCGAACGGCATTACCAGGTACTCGTAGTGCCCCGTCTGAGTACTGAATGCATTCGTCCCCTTCCTTGATTCTAATGAGGTTATAAGCCCCCCTAAGATCTATCTTGGAAAAAATGGTAGTGGATCGAAGTTGGTCAAATAGAACTGTAATCAAAGGAAGGGGATAGGTGATCTTCACTGTAATCTTGTTGAGGGCACGGAAATCTATGCAAGGCCTAAACGAACCGTCTTTTTTTGCCACAAAAAAGAAACCGGCACTGAGAGGTGATTTAGAGTGTCGAATAAAACCCTTAGAAAGATTCTCTTGGATGTACTCATCCATAGCCTTAGTCTCCGGGACAGATAAGGCATAAAGCCTGCACTTGGGTAGTGGCGTGTTGGGAACCAACTGGATGGCACAGTCTTATGGCCGGTGAGGAGGCAAACTGTCGGCCTTGCCCTTTGAGAAAACATCTAAAAAATCTTGGTAGGGGACGGGGACCCCTGCTAAAGAGGTGGAATTTACCGGGAGTGAGATCTCGAGGCACTGTTGCTGACAAGTGGGACTCCAATGGGCAATTTCTCCCAGGTGCCAATCAATGATTGGATTGTGTTTTTTCAACCATGGGAAACCCAACACGATAGGCACCGAAGGACAGGAGGTTATCAGAAAGGAAATCTCCTCCTGGTGAAAAAGACCAATGGTCAACTGCACAGGAGGAGTCTGAAATAAGATGGCCCCATTGGAGAGCACTCCACCATCTAAACCCCGTAGGGTGATAGGAACAGGAAGCCGGAGTTGGGGAATCCCCAAACTCCCGGCGGTGGCAGAGTCTAGGAAGTTACCAGCCGCACCACTATCAATAAAAACAGACCCTGAAAAATTATATCCTTGAAAGGATATACACCCTGGTACAAGTAACGAATCCAGAGAGGAAAACAGCTGAAGGCCGAAGTGAACCCTCTCTTCGTTCACTTGGCCTGGCCTTTTACTGGCCTATTGGGACAATTTCTCAGAATGTGACCTTTGCATCCACAATATAGGCAAAGTCCTGAACTCAGTCGGCGAGCTCTTTCCTCCGGGGAAATGCGAGCTGCCCCAAGTTGCATTGGCTCCTCGCTTTCCTCAGGGGTCACCGGGACATAGGGAACCACCCGGGTGAGAGAGCCCCGTTCAGACCTCCGCTCACGGAGGCGACGGTCAATTTTAATGGCTAATTCCATTAATTTGTCAAGAGTTTTAGGCGCTGGGTATTGAATGAGGCAATCCTTAATTTTGTCGGCCAGACCACAACGAAATTGGCTGCGTAATGCTGGATCGTTCCATCCGCAGTCATTTGCCCATCGGCGGAACTCTGTACAATAAGCCTCAGCTAGGTCTTTCCCTTTAAGGGCCCTGAGATGAGTCTCTGCTGAGGCTTCACGATCGGGGTCATCATATAACAACCCAAGAGAACTAAAGAAACTGTCTAGCGAGGTCAAAGCTGGGCTGTCAGAAGGCAGTCCGAAGGCCCAGGTCTGGGGGTCACCCTGCAGTAAAGATATTACTAAACCGATACGCTGGGCCTCGGACATGAAAGAGCGCGGTTTGAGCTTAAAATACAGTTTGCAGCTCTCCCTGAAATTAAAGAAGGTTTTGCGATCCCCAGAGAACCGATCTCGTAGGTTCATTTTGGGGTCTGAACCTCCTGACTCTGGGGGCCTCAGCCTTTGCTCTTGCGAAGCTACCTTTAAAGACAATTCCCGCACCATCTGAATAAGCCCCTAGAGCTGATCAGAGAAAGTCTGGGGAGTGGTACTCATAATACAAGGTCACTCAACCAATAACAGAAAGAGATCTAAGACCAAATATAGCCTGTATTTTTTCTGGCCGGTTATAATGTTACGGTGCCTACTGTGGCACAAGGAGAAACGGTTGGCGGATGTAGACAGGTGGTCAGGCGTGAGCCCGTAGCCGGGACCACCGGTTAGGACGGCCACAGCGGATGCTACTCTAACTCTGTTGAGTCCCTGAGGCAGATGGTAAACCCCTGCAGAGCTAGGCTTCACCTGTGGCCGCCGTGTCCGAAGGAGCGAGTTAGGCCCGCTCCGACCCCGATGCAGCCAGGTCTTATGAATTGACAGCCAGGTCTTATGTCCATGTTGATGAACATGATGAGCTGTGATATAAGAAGGTTGATCTAATAAGGAAATAAGTAGTGATACACTACTTATTTCCTTATTAGATCAACATTACCAGTCCCCATGGCCACCTACAGCCATTATCCCACCTTCTTATATCACAGCTCATCATGTTCATCAACATGGACATAAGGTCGACACAACTAATGTCGACCACTCCCCACATGCAATGAATATATAGAGCCACCAGACTGCCCTATATCACGCAGCAAATCTGACTTTCTGCCAAACATACTAACAGTATCTTGGCACACCTTGGACTTTCATTCATTTGCACCTATGAATACCACCAATCAGGACCCGTTATCAGATGGACAGCCGCACGAACCAATGGATGCCCTCCTCCAAGGGGCGTGTCCCGTGGACACCCTTTATAGAGCGACACATCAATGCAGATCAGATATCCTTGAAAAAGACCCCAGCGGGGTTGAAACGCGTTGGGCAGCACCCTTTACATCCAGCAGTCTACAGCAGTCTCCTCCCCACCGGGAGTGCAGCCCGTGTTACTCCAGGGACCAGCAGCACCCGGCGAACGCAAGTCAGCGGAACCCGGAAGTGCTTCAGTCTCTGTAGAAGCGACGCTGTTTCTACACTGGTGATCTGCACGGCTGTGCAGACACCAGCAAGATACAGTTCAAGCACCAGCGAAGCAACGTGGGACGGAAGGATTAAGGACATCAGCGGGTATCAGGTAAGTGTTAGGTGCACCGCTGGGCCAATATAGAGGACGCTCTTAACCTGAGCGACACCTGGACACTTATTCTGACCCTTTGAAAAAAGCTGAAAACTGTGCACTGTTTATCCCCACAGCATCATTCTCCCCAGAGCACACGGACTGCGTTCACCGCAGGAGGTGAAGCAGTGTGTGCTTTGTTTCCAGCCCCCCTCTGTGACTTTGGACTCCACCAGCCTTTCCACATCCCTTTAAGAGGGCCCCCATCCCCCACCACCCATACCCTTCATGTCTGTATGTCATTTATAGACCCATGACATCAAGTTTAATAAACACTTTTTTTTTTAACATTCTGTCACATTGTTATTATTAATTAATACAATTAATCTACACAGGTCACACCACCCTATATCAATTCATCAGCAAGTTACTGATATCAAGTTAAAGCCAGAGCGCTAGTCATCTCCTATATAACATTCAGGGTCATCGTTCAAAATAGAGTCATATCGATTGCAAAACCACATATGTGGGCTGGACTATTCGTACTTTGAATACAAGGTTTCTCGAGCATCGGAGAAACATATTGAAAGGCGTATTAACCCATTCATTATCTAAACATGTTAAGCATAAAGACAATGGAGACCCACGAGTTTTAAGTCTACAAGGGATAGAGCATGTATGACAGATTATGTGTTCGAGAAGACTTTAGGATATTTTCATTGGGCACACTGTTTCCAGCTGGCCTGAATGACAATATCAAATTAAATAATGTATAGAAATCCTATAATTCGAAGTGATTTTAAGTAGGCTCTTCAAAGCATTTGAGATGTCCCCTTTATTGAAGGATATATTTAAAACAACAAAAGTGCATAAAGTTTATAAGTGAGTGAACTTAGTAGTTGTTCTTAGCTTTAATTTTGTTTGTTCAATTTCTGGTGCACCACTCATATGAGTAAGTTCTTTTGACATTTTGGTACTTGTTTCCTAGTACAGGGCTATTCTCCGTACTAAAATAGCATTGCATGTGCCATTTTAGTGCCGTGCGATGCGATGCGATTTTTAAATGTCATTTATTCACTGCTCTGTTGACCCCAGAGGATCGCATCGCACCTCCCGATTTTGCGATGCCATGCCATTAGATATACACTTGTAAGACATACAATGAGGTTTTAGTCACCCCCACTATCCACGCCACCCTGAAGTGTGGCAAGCGCAGCGGAACGTGTCCTCCCGACCTTTTCATACAACCACTATCCACGTCGGCGGGGAGCTGATTTTATATAGTGTGGCAAGAGCAGCGAGCCACTGAGCCCGAAGCGTGGCGAGTGCAGCGGATTACTTTACATGTATTCCGCGTCCGCTCACGACGCTTCAGACTCGGTGGCTTCCACGCCGATGTGTATAGTGGGGGTATGAAAAGGTTGGGAGGACGTGTTCCGCCACCCCTCGCCACGCTTCGTGGTGACGTGGATAGAGTTGGTGTTTTAGGAACACATTCACATCTGCAAAATCATACAGCTGACACAGTAATGAAGACATGTGTTAACTAATAACTGTAATTTACTTAAATAAATTCATTAAATATTTAAGAACATTGATTAATAATTAAATATAAGAACTTTAAAATCAAAAACAGTAATGATTAAAGAACAAGAAGAGTTAATCATCCTTAGGGAGAAGCTTCAGTGCCTGAAGTATGCGGTTGAACGGGTCATCATTTCCCAATGTCTTTCTCCACATAAATTCAATGAGATACAACTGAAGCATGTGTGGCGCAGTGCCTCTTTGGTGCTTATTGCACCACTTACATGCGCCCCACAGTCGCTCCACATTTTGTGCATAGACCCCTGTGGCCGGGTCAATAAAATTGAACCGATGGTTCACAGTAAAGTGATGATAACAGCCAATTCCATTTGTGCGGTGTTGTATGCCCTCCAGCAGTCCGTATAGATGGTGGTGCCCGGCTCTATATTCTCCAGGATACAGTCCTTTAATGTGATTTTTGAGAGGATCTGATGGGGCAGGAATGACAGGGAGCGGGAACAGGAAAATCGCATTGCATCGCATGGTACAATAACGTAATGCCATGCCATCATCGATGAGATTTCACTACGTTCGTGTACGTAAGAAAACTGGGCGCCCTGCTAGGAAACAAGTACCGACATTTTTTACATCATTGACAGAGGATACAAAAGCATTGCTATTAAAATAAAATAATAATAATAGGAATAAATATAAAGATCTGGCTCTATGTGTAAAATCTGAATTGAAATATTCAAATCATATACTAAACAACTTTGTCTACCACTTCCCTCTCAACTATGGATCCTGATCCAACCTTTTATGACATCTGTATTCTTATCTCTGTCTATACTTATAATTTTCATTTGTTTATATTTGCATTGATGTTTAGTTAGAAGGATTATCATAATGTGTGTATACTCGAATAATATATCAAGAAAATATAAAAGCTGCTTTTCTCTGAGAAATTGATTTAATACTATAGATCAGGCTTGTCCAACCCGCGGCCCGCATGCGGCCCAGGTCGGGTAGTAATGCGGCCCAGTACATTTTAAGAAATTCTAAGTATAATATATTTAGGGCAACTACCTGGTCCGCCCGCAGCAGCGTCTCCGTGCTGGCCGCGGCACTGTGCCCAAAGTAAAGATGGCCGCGGCCAGCATCGAGTTCTCCCAAAACTAAAATGGCCGCGGGAGCGCTGGTGCGAATGCGCAGGCGCACTCAGCTGCTCCCGCGGTCCGAAGGACGTCTGAGCTGGCGCTTCCCCCACGTGATCCATCCCAGCAGCGCGCAGGGCTGGATGATGATCTGATGGGTGGCGGCGGCGGCAGGAGCAGGCAGCCAGGCCAGCGGTGCCTTCTCATACCCCCACTACCATCAGTGTCTTTGTGAATTGCTGCACTCATCCCCTGTGTCAACAGCTGTGGTGAGTGATCATATTCATAAGTGGCATTACCAGGGGGCATTATGAATATAAGTGGCATTACCAGGGGGCATTATGAATATAAGTGGCATTACCAGGGGCATTATGAATATAAGTGGCATTACCAGGGGGCATTATGACTATAAGTGGCATTACCAGGGGGCATTATGAATATAAGTGACATTACCAGGGGGCATTATGAATATAAGTGGCATTACCAGGTGGCACTGTGAATATAAGTGGCATTACCAGGGGGCATTATGAATATAAGTGGTATTACCAGGTGGCATTATGAATATAAGTGGCATTACCAGGTGGCATTATGAATATAAGTGGCATTAACAGGGGGCATTATGAATATAATGCCCCCTGGTAATGCCAATTATATTCATAATGCCCCCTGTAGTGATCACTCACCACAGCTGTTGACACAGGGGATGAGTGCAGCAATTCACAAAGAATATATAGAAAAATATCCTGCACTTCACAATCATGCCTTATTCATGTCATCGCTATTTGGAAGCACCTACATTTGTGAGCAGCTATTTTCAAGGATGAAGCACACAAAGAATAAAACTAGAACCAAAATATCTGATGAGCACCTTGAGCACTCGCTGAGAATTGCAACAAGTTCCATCGAAGCAAATCTGGATGCATTGGTGGCTGAGAAACAGGGGGAAATTTACCAATATGAAAAACCTAGTTTTTCGTATTGGTATTTTCCCTACGGTTGCATACGACTGTTTAAGTCGTATGCAAACTCGTGTTCCGGAGGGTCAGTTACAAAGCAGTCAGATACCATTGCTTTGTAACCCTCCGATGGTGTAACAATTCGTATTAGCGGCCGTATATACGGCTGCTAATACGAATTATTTGTAGCAGTCTGCACGGATCAGTCAGATCCGTGCAGGCTGCAAGGTGTAAAAAAAATTAGAAAAATAAATAAATAAAAAAAAAACGGCGTGGGGTCCCCCCCACAGCCGAAACCAGCACCAGGCTGACAGAGCCTGGAGCTGGTAATTAAAAATCAGGGAGCCCGACAAATAGGGTCTCCCCGATTTTTAACAACCAGCTCCAGGTCCGGGGCTGGTTCCCAAAATACGGGGGACAAAATGACTAGGGGTCCCCCGTATTTCAAGAACCAGTCCCAGGCACAACCAGCCAGCAGGGTAATGCCACAGCCGGGGGGAGACTTTTTATACAAGTCCCCCCGGCCAAAACATTAACCCCCTGACCGGTCAGCCTGGCCAGGGGCCCTGGGGGAGTGGGGACCCCCCCAATGAAGGGGTCCCCCCCCTCCAGGACTTACCTGACCAGGCTGAAGCCTGGTACTGTCCCCGATGCCCCTGGGCGGTGGGCATCGGGCTGATAAAAGGTGTAAAAATAAGGATAAACTATTGTTTTTTACTGTGGCACTACAAGTGCCAGCAAGCCTCCCCAGCAAGCTGGGACTTGGAGAACCACAAGTCCCAGCCTGCTGGGCATTAAAGGGCCCGCTGGCACTTGTAGTTCCACAGTTAAAAAAATAGTGCACAAAACACACTGACACACTTTTAAAATAAAACTTTATTACATACATTACACACATACTAATACTTACCTATCTTCTTTCCGTAGGTATCCCTGGTCCTGTGTCGTCGTCTTCTGGTCCTGTGTCGTCTTCTTCCTCCATGTCGACCGTCACTGTCGCCGTCCGGATCCGACGAAATCCATTTGGGAAGCTGTGGAAGGAAACCATACTCACCTGTCCCAGCGCGACGTAGTCCAGGTAAGTGTCTTGGCAAAAAAACAAACCGAACACCCCGAATCCAGCCGGACACGGAGACGCACAGTGTTTGTTTACATCGTGCGGCTCCGCCTCCCGAATGCCGCTATTGGCCGCCTAGCGGCCAATCAGGAGCTGCTAGGCCGCAAAGCGGCCAATAGCGGCATTCGGGAGGCGGAGCCGCACGATGTAAACACTGTGCGGCTCTCTGCTGTCCGGCTGGATTCGGGGTGTTCGGTTTGTTTTTTTGCCAAGACACTTACCTGGACTACGTCGCGCTGGGACAGGTGAGTATGGTTTCCTTCCACAGCTTCCCAAATGGATTTCGTCGGATCCGGACGGCGACAGTGACGGTCGACATGGAGGAAGAAGACGACACAGGACCAGAAGACGACGACACAGGACCAGGGATACCTACGGAAAGAAGATAGGTAAGTATTAGTATGTGTGTAATGTATGTAATAAAGTTTTATTTTAAAAGTGTGTCAGTGTGTTTTGTGCACTATTTTTTTAACTGTGGAACTACAAGTGCCAGCGGGCCCTTTAATGCCCAGCAGGCTGGGACTTGTGGTTCTCCAAGTCCCAGCTTGCTGGGGAGGCTTGCTGGCACTTGTAGTGCCACAGTAAAAAACAATAGTTTATCCTTATTTTTACACCTTTTATCAGCCCGATGCCCACCGCCCAGGGGCATCGGGGACAGTACCAGGCTTCAGCCTGGTCAGGTAAGTCCTGGAGGGGGGGGACCCCTTCATTGGGGGGGTCCCCACTCCCCCAGGGCCCCTGGCCAGGCTGACCGGTCACAGGGATGAATGCTTTGGCCGGGGGGACTTGCATAAAAAGTCTCCCCCCGGCTGTGGCATTACCCTGCTGGCAGGTTGTGCCTGGGACTGGTTCTTGAAATACGGGGGACCCCTAGTCATTTTGTCCCCCGTATTTTGGGAACCAGCCCCGGACCTGGAGCCTGGGGCTGGTTGTTAAAAATCGGGGAGCCCCTATTTGTCGGGCTCCCTGATTTTTAATTACCGGCCCCGGCTCCTTCAGCCTGGTGCTGGTTTCGGCTGTGGGGGGGACCCCACGCCGTTTTTATTTTTTATTTATTTATTTTTCTATTTTTTTACACTGAAGCCTGCACGGATCTGACTGATCCGTGCAGGCTAAAACGCAAATAGAACAGGAAAATGGTGTTCTATTTTCCTGTCATATTTGCGTGCCTGTTTTACACCACTAAGCAGCCGTATTGCCAGTACGGCTGCTTAGTAAATCAGGAATCACCATTCTTTTGAATGGTGATTTCTGTCGTATCCTATCGATGGTGTAGGACATTCGTATTTGTAAATACAAATACGAATGTTCCATCTTTAGGACTACGAATTGTTGTATTTTTGGGATTGTAAATCCCGAAAATACAAATTCGTAAAAAAAAAAGGTGTATTTCTGCCTACGAATACACCTTTTTTCTACGAATCCATTTTGGTAAATTTCCCCCACAATGTCAAACATCTCACTAACTTCATTTCCAAGTAAGTTTAATATGTTAACTATGTTTTCTATGTTTTTTTTGGATGATCAGGTATCGTTACTGTTATTTTATGTGCGGCCCAAACCAAATTTTCAACTTCTAATGTGGCCCAGGGAAGGTGAAAGGTTGGACACCCCTGCTATAGATGAATCATTAAAGGTCGAAAGATATGGAAAATATTAAGGCGCTTAATGAACTATGCTGCTTGGCCTATACCCTTACTTAACTCTTATGCCTAGAAATAAATCACACAAACACCTTAATCTATAAATAATGACACAGAGAACCACTGCGTAAGTTTAAAAAGGTCATGAATATTTATTGTAATGGTATGACCCCCTATATGTCTAAGGCAGTGGTTCCCAACCCTGGTCTTCAAGTACCCCCAACAGTGCATGTTTTGCAGGTCTCCTCACAGAATCACAAGTGCTATAATTAGCTCCACCTGTGGATCTTTTCAAATGTGCCTAAATAATGAGTGCACCTGCCGAGTGACCTGGAAAACGTGCACTGTTGGGGGGTACTTGAGGACCAGGGTTGGGAACCACTGGTCTAAGGGATGGCAAAGAAAGCACTTGAGACCAGCACCAGTCCAGGATGTTGCTCATGGTAGCAACGGAAGCGCCCCAATCCGCCAACACCCCTTATTTTGGGGTACAGCCCACACAGTGACAAACATACCACCCCTTCTATGGCCTGGCGCGGACACTTCCATGAAGTGTCCAATGTCCCACTCGCCCGCCGTCCAGGCAAAGGGGGGCAATACCGCATAGACACCACCTGACACCCCACCTGACTGCTGGTCGAGAGCGCCTTCTCGCCAATTTATAAAGCTATAGAAGCCAATTTGGTGAATGGCCCGCAGGCCAGGTAGCACAGAGAAAAGGGATAGGGAGGGTGGGGATCCAGACTCAAAGAGGAAGTCCTTCCTGCCAGCATCACCTAATATACCCCTCTCTAAAGATAACGCCCCTATGCTACCTGATTGGCAGATCTACCTGCCACTCAACCTGGGATTTCCCCTGGGAACTTTGCACTTTCTTCAATAGCTTTATTTACAACCATCAAATTCACAGGCTCTTAAATTCACCCGAGCCTATGCAGCCCTCGTTCTATCTAAGATAAAGAATATATATGATTTTTCTTCTTTTCTAAAATAAAATATATCAATCCCAAGATGGGTTTTGAACCCAGGACGCAATGATTATTCTGTATGCTAGCCCTCTCTCTTGCCTCTGAGCTACCAGCTCCTTATAGTTTCAAATAGTAAATTTAGCAACATTTGTAGCTACTCTAGAAAGTGTTTTGAAAACAAAATGTTTTTGATCCTAGGACGCTATGATCGTTCTGTATGCCAGTCCTCTTTACCTCTGAGCCACCAGCTACTTTTAGTATTGCTTGTGTAATTTAGCCACATTTGTAGCTAATATAGAAAGTGTCAAACTTAAAAATAAAATAAAATGCAAAATGTAACTACGTTAAATGATGCCATTATAAAACTTAAACTTTATTTATATGCTTTTTAAGTTGCATTAGATGATATCCACAGCAGTAACCATGTATAAAATCAATAAGAGTTAAGGACTTAACCATACGGAATACAAATACCTGTGAGGTACAAACCTATGGAAAGTGAGATCTGCTTAAACCACAGGTGCAATACAATTAACCCCAAAAGGGAATTGGTCAATCTACCTTTTTAAACTGAGACAGCAGCATGATTCCCCAGCTTCTGAGGAAACCGACAGCTACGGTGGACAGAGAAACGCATCAAGCACGTGAAATACTGTGACCAGGTTTGCCTTCACAAGCCCAAAGCCAGCTTCTTCTTCAATTCCATTCCAACCTGGTCCTTGGACCCCCGCTTCTATAGGCCACACGCTGGGAGTAACCTGCGGCGATCTCTACAGCGATTTACATCAGGCTGGTGAGTGTGACATCCTTCCCCGGCACAGAGAGGACAGTGAGAGACAGGAGATTGACAGTCTGCTCCCGACAGAGGCTCCAAGTCCAACAGAGCCCCGCCGGTTGTATCGGACAAAGGTATGTCCCCCATTCAAATAAACATCATTCCTCGCTGACATCTCCCCACTTACATATGCAGGCTATGGTAACTATAACATATTGGAACTTTTTTATGACACTTGGAAATTTATTAAATTCTTAAAGGCACAGGAACTTTTATTTATATTTGAAGCTGCTCAAAAGTTTTTTCTTGTTGGAGGCATCTGAAAAAAAAATTATAATTTTTTTTTATATAAAAAGCTATCCATCTTAAAGGAGATTGCAATATTCAACCTTATGATTATGAGCCAATAAAATTGATGGATTGCGTATGCAATGCTGGATATCAATTGTTTTTATAATTATTATTTTATGTGTATGATTATATGTGTAATTAATTTTTTATATAATAAACTCAATAGATCAACACAGTGCGCTCTCTTTGATTTGTTTAGTTTGTTTTGGTTGAATTTATTACCTCTGGGAGCAGCACAATTGTTTAATTGAAGCTGTGATTATCCATTTATGTATTGATTAACATATAATTTTAATTTAATTGCCACTTTTGCGCCCAATATACCTTGTGTGTATATTGATCCAATTTCCCTGTGGTGTTGACATTCCAGAACTTCCGTTTGGCTTGGTCAGCTTTCGCTATCAGGGGTTGGAAGGTTCCTGTAAACCTGAGGAACCTGCTAATCACCTGAGTCCTTCTTAAGGCATTCTCCCCAGCAATGTAGAGCCGGTGATAGCTTCCTGTTTCCTGGTTTGCAATTTCCTGTGCCTTGTGCAGGATTGTCCTGGGACTTGCTGCTGATTCCTTTCTGCCTGAGCCTGCTGCACTTGCTGACATCTTGGGACTTCCATCTTCCATCTTATACCCAGTGTCAGGAGTACTCTGAGCCTGCAGTTAGGTGGCTCTTTATCATGTCAGTTTACCTAGTGAAGGTTGGGCATTATTCTTCCTTTTGATTTGTGTGGGGTTAACCCCTTAAAGTTGTGCTGGGAACAACTTTACGGTTTGCAACGAGGTCGCTTGGTTGCGACAGGGACGCTTGGCTTTAGTTTTGTTTGCGACAGAGTCGCTGGATTCAGTTTCGTTATCTCAGTACTCCCGTGTTTATTTATCCGTTTATCCCATACTTGTGTTGCAATAGGGATTTGTACTTTGGCATTTTCCTTCATAGCTGGGGTTCATTAGTTTAGTTAGATTCTCCTCTTGGACTTGGAATCCTTGGCGGTCGTCGTGGGCTTATCACCACCTTATACCTGGCTGCACCGGAGCTTGGGCTGGCCTAACTCGCCATTTCAGCCGTGGAGGCTACAGGCGAAGCCTAGCATCCCGCAGTCCACGGCCACCTGCCAGAGGGAGCCAATAGAGTCAGGCTAGGTGATAGCACCACTAACACACCCTAACACTTTATTAACATTTATGTTTTTCCCTATCACATTGTATGTATTATTTTAACCACACCTTCACCTCCTTACATAGCACTTATGTGCTTCTTATTAACACCTACTAATTTTCATTTGTGTGTTGCCCTGGAGTAGTCAGCCTGTGCCGGCATATTGGGGGCCCACACCCCAGACCCATACCCGTGCTTTGCTCCGCCCCTCTGGAAACCCCCTTCTGAAAATCCTGCGTTTGCCCCTGCCCCGGGTCACAATAAGTTCACAAGTCATACAGAATACATTTTATAATACATATAATGATAGGAGACATAATTTCTTCGATCCGATCATGTGATGGACCATGACAATATCCTTTTATGATTTGGTTCAGTCATTTGTTTCTGAATAACCTGTTCTAGTTGTATGGAATTTAATATTGTTCTGTTTATCCTCATGGCTCAGATGGGGGGTTCCCCCACTTTCCAACATACTCAGGGCCCCCCTGAATTTATCATCGAGGTAGTGGTGGGCAAATCAACATCTGCGGGGGAGACAGGAAATCCCAGGCTGAGCATTTGTGAGCGCTGGTAATGGGGTGCCCCAGCTATTGGGGTCTCTGCTGCACCCAGGTGCACAGGAGGCATCAGTGCCCTCAGCTGATGGATGGTTCAGATTTTGTGTTGTGTGTCTCACATATTGCTGTTGTTGCCTTAGAGTGCAGAGAGTGGGCACATCCAGCACCAAGGGGAACATTAGGGGCCCATTATATCATACACCAGCAGAAATAAGGCGATTACATCATTCCCCAGACCCCCAGCGTACGGGTCAGTGTGATGTCATTATGGGACCTGTTTCCAAGAGCTCCGAGGCCCCGCTCCTGCCCCCCCCCCCCTCACCCAGTCAGTGTGATTTCAGGGGGATGTCTGCGGTATGTTGGCGTCATGACGGGGGATATTGGCGGTATGATGGGGGTATGTCGGATGGAGGTCAGCGTGATGTCGGTGTGACACCTGTTTATCTTCCAGGGTTTTGAGCTGGATCACTTACAGTCTGGAGAAAGTTATTCCGCAGCCAGTAACTGCAGCCAAGCAGGTATATGTACAGCACTGTGCACACTGATCATGTCTGGTCCCGCTATGTGCCCCCCTCCCACCCGCAGGATGCTTCACTAGGTCTACAAGCATTAGGTCGACACATGAGAAAGGTCAAGATGAGTTTTTCATACATTACTTTACCAACGGCATAGCAGTTTGCCAAGTGCAGTGAGCCATGGCATAGAACGTGCTGTACAAACACATGCTAACACCCAAAAACATGCAAAACTTGTGAGGACCGAATGCTTGTGTCGACCTATTTCATAGGTCGA
This sequence comes from Crinia signifera, assembly GCF_055691185.1. Taxonomy (NCBI): domain Eukaryota; kingdom Metazoa; phylum Chordata; class Amphibia; order Anura; family Myobatrachidae; genus Crinia; species Crinia signifera. The sequence goes on from NC_139227.1 coordinate 56,617,116, forward strand.
CCTAAGTTCTGTTGACCCATACCCATGCCCCACATGGGATACAGGGAAACAGCTGGAAAGCTATGTTACTGACCTGGGCGGGGGCACCTAGAAATTATGGGTGGGGAGGAGGAGGGGCGCCCGTCCCCAGGTTCAGGAAGGTGTACCAGGGTATTATAGGTGAGGAGGAGGAGGGGCACCCGTCCCCAGGTGCTGAAGGGTGTACCTGGGTTTTACAGGTAAGGAGGAGGATGGGCGCCCGTCCCCAGGTGCAGTAGGGTGTACCAGGATATTACAGGTGAGGAGGAGGATGGGCACCCATCCCTGGGTGCAGGAGGGTGTACCTGGGTATTACAGGTGAGGAGGAGGAGGGGCTCCTGTCCCCCAGTGTAGGAGGGTGTACCTGGGAATTACAGGTGAGGAGAATGAGGGGCAGCCATCCCCAGGTGCAGGAGGGTGTACCTGGGCATTACAGGTGAGGAGGAGGAGGGGCACCTGTCCCCAGGTGCAGGAGGGTGTACCTGGGCATTACAGGTGAGGAGGAGGAGGGGCACCTGTCCCCAGGTGCAGGAGGGTGTACCTGGGTATTACAAGTGAGGAGGAGGGGTGGGGCATCCCCCACACAGGTGCCGATTTAGACCTGTTCGTACAGGTCCAAATTTAACCCCATTTTTGATGGTGGGGGTTTGCATGTAAGGCGATGTGTTTGCATGTAATACTACTTTCAGACCGCAAATGCTGTGTCTCACATGGGATTAGGACACGGGTACCATCCCCAGAGCAACACGGCATTGCGGTCTGAAAGTTCCGACACCGACACGGCATATTGCCGAGTCGGTGACGTCACATGGGGCGGAGCTGGGCGGCGGCGCGTCATCGGGGGCTCGGGAGGAGGCAGTACTTGGAGCTGACAGTGCTGCCTCCTCCATACTGTGAACGGGACACAGGTCGCTCGACCCAGGCACCTGTTCACACTGCACTTGACACGGGTCATAGCCATGTTCAACCCTGGTCAATATCAGGGTTGAACACCCGTGTTACTCGACCCGTGGTGGCCTTTTCAGACCGCACCTTGACCCGTGTTGGGGCCGCAAGAACACGGCAATAACCCGGGTCTAGAGTGCGGTCTGAAAGCGGTATTAGTTAGGGGATTCGGTGTGCGTGCGTTCCATGGGCTGTGAAGATGTCAGGATGAGGCCCACAGTTCCCACTGAACATGGTACACATAGGGAATGAGTTTGGGTACCTGTACGTTACTGATGGCTTCTTTTCTCTCCGGCAGGAATCACAGGACAGCTGCCAGGTGGAGGAAGGTAAATCTCAGCTGATAATCCCATGTGCTTGTGTCTGTCAGTTGTAGGGATAATAGGATTAGGCTTCTATCTGTGTCAGCGTCACCAGCCTCCTCAATACGAACAGTGCAGGATTACCCAGAAGGCCTGTCCCCAATGTTTTCAAAGGATAGAAAAATTGAATCTGCTCAAAGAAACAAAAACGTTACCTTAAGACACAGCGGGCTTTGAGCTGTGTAGTGTCGGTAGTGTGTGTGGTGGGCTGGCAGCCGGCTTTGAGCTGTGTGGTGTCAGCAGTGTGTGTGACGGGCTGGCAGCGGGCTTTGTGCTGTGTGACGGGCAGCAAGCAGACTGTGTGGCGGGCTGGCAGCAGGCTTTGTGCTGTGTGATGGGCTGGCAGTGGCCTTTGTGCTGTGTGACATGATGGCAGCCCAATGGGACACTGACAGACAGGATGGTGGTATATTGGAGGGGGGGACATGGGCAGGTTGGTGAAAGAGAGCAGAGGAGACTGATATGATGGTGAGATTCAGTTCCTAGAATGATGGAAGCACAATTTAATAGAACTTTAATGTTGCCAAAGGTCTGATGGTACAGGAGCCACGCGTAGTGACAGTGACACTGCACAGTACACGTGAGATGGTACAGCAGCCATGCATACTCACAAGTGACACTGCACAGTACATGTGTGATGGTACAGCAGCCACGCGTAATGACAGTGACAGTGACACTGCACAGTACAAGTGTGATGGTACAGCAGCCACGCATAGTCACAGTGACAGTACACATGTGATGGTACAGCAGCCATGTGTAGTTACAGTGACAGTACACCTGAGATGGTACAGCAGCCACCTGTAGTCACAGTGACACTGCACAGTACACGTGTGATGGTACAGCAGGCACGCGTAGTCACCGTGACAGTAAACATGAGACGGTATAGCAGCCATGCATAGTCACAGTGACAGTACATGTGTGATGGTACAGCAGCCACGCGTAGTGACAGTGTAACTCATAGCTGCCTACCCTCCTGCATTCTGCAGGAGACTACCTGAAATAACAGCAATCTCCCGCTCTCCCTCATTAGTCTAGTATTCTCCCTCATTTCACCTATCCCACATTATACTGTTACATTTTTTGGGGAAAAAGGGATACATTTCCATTGAATCATCAGTGCCATTTCCCAGCACTTTACCAAGTATAGTATCTCTTACTGAGTGCTTTGGGCTCATCTACATTTGGATATACTGTAAGTCATTTTAAAAGATTCCTCGCAGATGTAGCAGTACACACCCAAACTTCTAGGTGCCACGTTCACAATCTCTCCATATATGGATTTAGACACGCCCTTTTGGAGGAGCATGACACGCCCCCTCCCTGAAACTAGTTTTCAAAAGTAGGCAAGTATGGTGTAACTGCACAGTATACATGTGCTGGTACAGAAGCCACGTGTAGTCACAGTGACAGTACATGTGTGATGGTACAGCAGCCACGTGTAGCAGGGGCTGGCTGGCAACTTTCAGTCAGGGGGGCAGACACAAGCAAGTAGCCCAGCTTTTCACAGGGGATAGCCATGACAAAAATGTTGAGGGAGTGGCTTGTGTAATGTGGGTGTGGTTCAAATAGGCACATGTGGGTGTAACCCCCATGTGCAAAAAGTTTGATATTTAGATTTTTTTTTAAGCCAAATTAAAATCTATATTTAAAAAAATGAATTGTCACTACTTGCTCTGATCCACCCTAATAACTAATTATGCAATTGGAAGTTTAATTAGTCTCTTCTCTAGCATTGCAGACAGCTTCCCAGTACCAGGCACAGGACAGGTACTACCCCTAACGCACCCGCCCCCTTCACACATTATATGAGCCACCAAGCCCGCAGAGTGGCGAGCACAGCGAACTGCACAAGGGGCTTCTTTGCGCTTGCCCCCTTGATGGAGCACCAGCAGTTGGGATTCCGTCGGGATACTGACTGTCAGGATGCCCCCTATCAGACCGCCATAGCACACCTGCTTTCCACAAACACTACACTAGCCCTAACCATGCACCTGTTCCTTGAACGCACTACCCCACCCCTAACCATGCACCTGCATGCACTACCACACCCCTATCCATGCACCTGCTCCCTGCATGCACTACCCCACCATTAACCATGCAACTGCTCCGTTAACACACTACACTACCCCTACTTACACTAAATCACCCCTAACCCAACACCTGCTCCCTGCACACACTACACCACCCCTAACCATGCACCTGCTCTTATCATACATTACACTAATCCTGTACCTGATCACACTACACCACCCCTACCCTGCACCTGCTCCGCACACACACACACACATACACACACTACACCACCTCTAACCCTGCACCCGCACACACCTAACCCATAGTTGCCGACTTTTGAGCTGCCCTCTCCGGGGGACCGGGAGGGGGACCCGATTTCCGGGACCCTCCCGGCCATTCCGGGAGGGTAGGCAACCCTGACCTAACCCTGCACCCGCATACACTACCCCTACCCTGCACAAACTACACTATCGCCACTCCCCTCACACACCACACTACACCCTGCACCCACACACACCATTGACTGCACGCTGCTGTCTAATTAACAAACAAAACAAAAAATGGAAAAAAGTAAAAAATCATAGAAATCATAGAAATCACAGATAAAGGAGAACACAAAATGACTAACACATATAACTTGTATAGAAAAATCTCTTATATATTAAGCCAGATCTATCACTCATACTCTGTGTGTATGACGTTCCCGCCCAGCGTTATACACAACCCCCCCCCCCCCCCCCCCCCCCAGGGAAGAGACCAGTGTCATACACACAAAGTTCCCACCCAGCATTATACACCCCCCCGCCCCCCCCCCCCCCAGGGTAAAGACCAGTGGTATACACACCACCACCCCCTTGACATCACCTCCCCCCGCCCAGCCAGGGCTACAGTACACGCACACCAGGTGAGCGGCACCCCCCCGGCCTCCCTTCCCCCTTCCCCCATGATTCACACCCCCCCCCACGCACCCCCCCGCACCCCCCCTCCCGCGGATGGCACCCTGCCACCTGGCCCGCCCCTGATGTGTAGTCAGTGACAGTACACGTGTGATTGTACAGCAGCTACGTGTAGTTAGTGACACTACACGTGTGATGGTACAGCAGCCATGTGTAGTCACATTGACAGTACACATGTGATGGTACAGCATTCACGTGTAGTTACTGTGACAGTACACATGTGATGCATACTTGCCTACCTGACCCTCTCCATGCGGGAGAAAATGCTCTGCTCCTGGACTTCCCTGGTAATGTATGATTGCCATCACCTGTGGTGAAACACCTTTGCCTAGCTCCCCACAGGTGATGGCAATCATACATTACCAGGGAAGTCCAGGAACAGAGCATTTGTTCCCGAATGGAGAGGGTCAGGTAGGCAAGTATGATGACACAGTGACACTGCACAGTACACATGTGATGGTACAGCAGCCACATGTAGTTAGTGACAGTACACGTAAGATGGTACAGCAGCCGCACTTAGTGACAGTGACACTGCACATAACACGTGAGATTGTACTGCAGCCATGTGTAGTGACAGTGACACTGCACAGTACACATGAGATGGTACAGCAGCCAAGTGTAATCACAGTGACGCTGCACAGTACACGTGTGATGGTACAGCAGCGATGCGTAGTCATAGTGACACTGCACAGTACATGTGAGATGGTACAGCAGCCACGTGTAGTCACAGTGACTCTGCACAGTACATGTAAGATGGTACAGCCAACACGCATAGTGACAGTGATACTGCACAGTACTCGTGAGATGGTACAGCAGCCTTGCGTAGTCACAGTGACACTGCACAGTACATGTGAGATAATACAGCAGCCACATGTAGTGACAGTGATACTGCACAGTACATGTGAGATGGTACAGCATCCACACGTAGTGACAGTGACACTGCGCAGTACAGCAGCCACACATAGTGACAGTAACACTGCACAGTGCAAGGGAGATGGTACTGCAGCCACACGTAGTCACAGTGACACTGCACAGTACATGTGTGATGGTACAGTAGCCATGTATAGTGACAGTGACACTGCACAGTTTACGTGAGATGGTACAGCACCCATGCGTAGTCACAGTGACACTGCACAGTACATTTGAGATGGTACAGCCACCACGCGTAGTCACAGTGACACTGCACAGTACACGTGTGATGGTACAGCAGACACCCGTAGTCACAGTGACACTGCACAGTACACGTGTGATGGTACAGCAGCCACGCGTAGTCACAGTGACACTTCACAGTACATGTGAGATGGTACAGCAGCCACGCGTAGTCACAGTGACACTGCACAGTACACATGAGATGGTACAACAGCCACGTGTTGTGACAGTGACACTGCACAGTACACGTGTGATGGTACAGCAGCCATGCGTAGTGACAGTGACACTGTACAGTTATGTGAGATGGTACTGCAGCCACGCACAGTGACACTGCACAGCACAGTACACGTGAGATGGTACAGCATCCACACATAGTGACAGTGACACTGTGCAGTACAGCAGCCACACATAGTGACAGTAACACTGCACAGTACAAGGGAGATGGTACTGCAGCCACACGTAGTCACAGTGACACTGCACAGTACACGTGTGATGGTACAGTAGCCATGCATAGTGACAGTGACACTGCACAGTACACGTGTGATGGTACAGTAGCCATGCATAGTGACAGTGACACTGCACAGTTTACGTGAGATGGTACAGCACCCATGCGTAGTCACAGTGACACTGCACAGTACATCTGAGATGGTACATTCACCACGCGTAGTCACAGTGACACTGCACAGTACACTGTGATGGTACAGCAGCCACACGTAGTCACAGTGACACTACACAGTACACGTGTGATGGTACAGCAGCCACGCGTAGTCACAGTGACACTTCACAGTACATGTGAGATGGTACAGCAGCCACGCATAGTCACAGTGACACTGCACAGTACACATGAGATGGTACAACAGCCACGTGTTGTGACAGTGACACTGCACAGTACACGTGTGATGGTACAGCAGCCATGCGTAGTGACAGTGACACTGTACAGTTATGTGAGATGGTACTGCAGCCACGCACAGTGACACTGCACAGCACAGTACACGTGAGATGGTACAGCAGCCATGCGTAGTCACAGTGACACTGCACAGTACACATGAGATGGTACAGCAGCCATGTGTAGTCACAGTGACAGTAAATGTGCGATGGTACAGCAGCCACGTGTAGTTAGTGACACTGCACAGTACACATGTGATGGTACAGAAGCCACGTGTATTCACAGTAATAGTACATGTGTGATGGTACAGAAGCCACGTGTAGTTAGTGACAGTACACTTGAGATGGTACAGCAGACGCGCGTAGTGACAGTAACACTGCACAGTACACTTGAGATGGTACAGCAGCCATGCTCAGTAACAGTGATACTGCACAGTACACGTGAGATGGTACAGCAGCCACTCGTATTCACATTGACACCGCACAGTACAAGTGTGATGGTACAGCATCCATGTGGAGTCACAGTAATAGTGTGCAGAAGTGCCTTAAGATGCGATCCACGATCCGATGAGATCGGATCAGGATCGGATCGCAAGGCACATCCGATTTGCATACAAGTCTGACTATATTGTGCAGATCTGCACTATATAGTCAAGGCAGACAAGACTTTCTGCCTTGCAATACGTGAACGCGCATAGGGATCGGATCGGGATCGCAAGGGTTAAAACCCTTGCGATCTACATCCGATTCCGATCCGATGTTGACTATATCGTCAACATCGGAAGGCAAATAGTACCGTGTGTACACACTATAACAGTTGTGTCCATGGCTTATTGTACCTGAGGCTCAGGACAGAGGCTGCACATTCTCTATATTAATTGTTTTGTCTTCTCCTTTGTTTCAGGGGGAGGGGGTATAAATAACCCCTGAAACAAATGGGAAAATGGAGTCAGTGGAGCCCTGTCCTCGGTCCCCATCTGCTGTCCTGTAATAACAACCAGAACCAGTATTATGTACCGGGACTATTAATAAAACCATTGTAGACAGTATCACTTCTGATGGCACAAGCACATTATTTATTCATTAGCATTTACATAGCGGCAGCATCTTCTTAGCGCTTCTCAGTCATAATCGGTATTGGGGAGGATGACTGGACTCACTGTGTATCGCCTGTGTACCCATAATAGTTTCTATGGGTGACAAAGCGTAACATGTACTTAGCGAGGTTATGGGACTTGAGTCCCTGGTAATTATTCGGGACTGGTCGGACGTATAATGAGCCTAGGAATATAAGATGTTTACCTGATGTTGTGTCATGTGACTGTAGACTAATACAGGGGGACTTGCACTCACTTCATCATAACCATCATCGCCACCCATTTATCACGCTGATAAACAGCCTTTGGCGGCCAGCTATGGAGCTGTAAGACATCTGAGGATGCCATCGCCGTGTTCCTCCATACTGTACCTCAGATTCCTTCTTGGTCGCACCTGGTGTTTGGTGGGAAGGTTGGGGATGTACAAAGTCAATGTCAAATGTCCACTGTAGATAAGAGAGGACATTGTATGAAAGCAGGAAAGAGACACCATAGTGTCATCTATAGATGGTACTCGTGTCATTACTAGTTACAGGCCATGATGAACATCATATACCTATAACTGCTCCAGCCATGGGGAACAGCATCTACCTAGAACTTCCCCCAACCACGAGGGACAGCATCTACCTAGAACTTCTCCTAGCCATGGGGAACAGCATATACCTATAACTGCCCCCAACTACGAGGGGCAGCATCTACCTAGAATTGCCCCCAACCACGAAGGACAGCATCTACCTAGAATTGCCCCCAGCCCTGGAGAACAGCATCTACCTATAATTGCCCCCAGCCATGGGGAACAGCATATACCTATAACTGCCCCCAACACAGGGAACAGCATATACCTAGAACTGCCAACAACCACAGGGAACAGCATCTACCTATAACTACACCCAGCCACAGGGACCAGCATCTACCTTGAACTGCACCCAGCCACAGGGAAGAGCATATACCTATAACTGCCCCCAACCATGAGGGACAGCATATACCTAGAACTGCCTCCAGCCCTGGAGAACAGCATTTACCTATAACTGCCCCCAGCCATGGGGAACAACATAAACTGCACCCAACCACAGGAACAGCATATACCTATCACTGCCCCCAGCCACAGGGAACAGTATCTACCTATAACTGCCCCCAGCCACAGTGAACAGCATATATACCTATAACTGCCCCCAGCTACAGGGAACAGCATCTTCCTATAACTGGCCTCAGGCACAGGGAACAACATATACCTATAACTGCCCCCAACCACAAGAACAGCATGTGCATATAACTACCCCCAGCCACAGGAAACAGCAGCTACCTATAATTGCCCCCAACCACAGGGAACAACATATACTTATAACTGCCTCCAGCCACAGGGAACAGCATCTACCTATAACTGCCCCCAACCACAGGGAATAGCATATACCTATAACTGCCCCCAACCACAGGGAACAGCATACACCTATAATTGCCCCCAATCACCGGGAACAGCATACACCTATAACTGCCCCCAACCATGGGGAACAGCATCTACCTATAACTGCCCCCAGCCACGGGGAACAGTATCTACCTATAACTACCCCCAACCACAGGGAACAGCATCTACCTATAACTTCCCCCAACCACAGGGAACCGCATCTACCTATAAATGCCCCCAACCACAGTGAATAGCATCTACCTATAACTACCCCCAACCACAGGGAACAGCATACACCTATAACTGCGCCCAATCACAAGGAGCACCATACACCTATAACTGCCCCCAACCATGGGGAACAGCATCTACCTATAACTGCCCCCAGCCACGGGGAACAGCATCTACCTATAACTACCCCCAACCACAGGGAACAGCATCTACCTATAACTGCCCCAACCACAGGGAACATCATCTACCTATAACTACCCCCAGCCAAAGGGAACAGCATCTATCTAGAACTGCACCCAGCCACAGGGAATAGCATATACTGTAGCTATAACTGCCCCCAACCATGGGGAACAGCATCTACCTATAACTACACTCAACCATGGGGAACATCATCTACCTATAATGGCCAGAAGCCACGGGGAACAGCATCTACCTATAACTGCCCCCAGCCATGGTGAACAGCATAAACTGCACCCAACCACAGGAACAGCATATACCTATCACTGCCCCCAGCCACAGGGAACAGTATCTACCTATAACTGCCCCCAGCCACAGTGAACAGCATATACCTATAACTGCCCCCAGCTACAGGGAAGCGCATCTTCCCATAACTGTGCTCAGGCACAGGGAACAACATATACCTATAACTGCCCCCAACCACAGGAACAGCATGTGCATATAACTATCCCCAGCCACAGGGAACAGCAGCTACCTATAATTGCCCCCAACCACAGGTGAACAAAATATACTTATAACTGCCTCCAGCCACAAGGAACAGCATCTACCTATAACTACCCCCAACCACAGGGAACAGCATACACCTATAATTGCGCCCAATCACAAGGAGCAGCATACACCTATAACTGCCCCCAACCATGGGGAACAGCATCTACCTATAACTGTCCCCAGCCACCGGGAACAGCATCTACCTATAACTGCCCCAACCACAGGGAACACCATCTACCTATAACTACCCCCAGCCAAAGGGAACAGCATCTACCTAGAACTGCACCCAGCCACAGGGAATAGCATATGCTGTACCTATAACTGCCCCCAACCATGGGGAACAGCATCTACCTATAACTACACTCAACCATGGGGAACATCATCTACCTATAACTGCCCGAAGCCACGGGGAAAAGCATCTACCTATAACTGCCCCCAGCCATGGTGAACAGCATAAATTGCACCCAACCACAGGAACAGCATATACCTATCACTGCCCCCAGCCACAGGGAACAGTATCTACCTATAACTGCCCCCAGCCACAGTAAACAGCATATACCTATACCTGCCCCCAGCTACAGGGAACATCATCTTCCTATAACTGCCCTCAGGCACCGGGAACAACATATACCTATAACTGCCCCCAACCACAGGAACAGCATGTACATATAACTGCCCCCAATCACTGGGAACAGCATACACCTATAACTGCCCCCAACCACAGGAACAGCATGTACATATAACTGCCCCCAATCACTGGGAACAGCATACACCTATAACTGCCCCCAACCATGGGGAACAGCATCTACCTATAACTGCCCCCAGCCACGGGGAACAGTATCTACCTATAACTTCCCCCAACCACAGGGAAAAGCATCTACCTATAACTTCCCCCAACCACAGGGAACAGCATCTACCTAGAATTGCACTAAGCCACAGGGAACCGCATCTACCTATAACTACCCCCAACCACAGGGAACAGCATACACCTATAACTGCGCCCAATCACAAGGAGCAGCATACACCTATAACTGCCCCCAACCATGGGGAACAGCATCTACCTATAACTGCCCCCAGCCACGGGGAACAGCATCTACCTTCAACTACCTCCCAGCCAAAGGGAACAGCATACACCTATAACTGCGCCCAATCACAAGGAGCAGCATACACCTATAACTGCCCCCAACCATGGGGAACAGCATCTACCTATAACTGCCCCCAACCATGGGGAACAGCATCTACCTATAACTACCCCCAACCACAGGGAACAGCATACACCTATAACTGCGCCCAATCACAAGGAGCAGCATACACCTATAACTGCCCCCAACCATGGGGAACAGCATCTACCTATAACTGCCCCCAGCCACGGGGAACAGCATCTACCTATAACTACCCCCCAGCCAAAGGGAACAGCATCTACCTAGAACTGCACCCAGCCATGGGGAACAGCATCTACCTATAACTACACTCAACCATGGGGAACATCATCTACCTATAACTGCCCGAAGCCACGGGGAACAGCATCTACCTATAACTGCCCCCAGCCATGGTGAACAGCATAAACTGCACCCAACCACAGGAACAGCATATACCTATCACTGCCCCCAGCCACAGGGAACAGTATCTACCTATAACTGCCCCCAGCCACAGTGAACAGCATATACCTATAACTGCCCCCAACTACAGGGAACAGCATCTTCCTATAACTGCCCTCAGGCACAGGGAACAACATATACCTATAACTGCCCCCAACCACAGGAACAGCATGTACATATAACTACCCCCAGCCACAGGGAACAGCAGCTACCTATAATTGCCACCAACCACAGGGAACAACATATACTTATAACTGCCTCCAGCCACAGGGAACAGCATCTACCTATAACTGCCCCCAACCACAGTGAATAGCATCTACCTATAACTACCCCCAACCACAGGGAACAGCATACACCTATAACTGTGCCCAATCACAAGGAGCAGCATACACCTATAACTGCCCCCAACCATGGGGAACAGCATCTACCTATAACTGCCCCCAGCCACGGGGAACAGCATCTACCTATAACTACCCCCAACCACAGGGAACAGCATCTACCTTTAACTGCCCAAACCACAGGGAACACCATCTACCTATAACTACCCCCAGCCAAAGGGAACAACATCTACCTAGAACTGCACCCAGCCACAGGGAATAGCATATACTGTACCTATAACTGCCCCCAAGCATGGGGATCAGCATCTACCTATAACTACACTCAACCATGGGGAACATCGTCTACCTATTACTGCCCGAAGCCATGGGGAACAGCATCTACCTATAACTGCCCCCAGCCATGGTGAACAGCATAAACTGCACCCAACCACATGAACAGCATATACCTATCACTGCCCCCAGCCACAGAGAACAGCATCTACCTATAACTGCCCCCAGCCACAGTGAACAGCATATACCTATAACTGCCCCCAGCTACAGGGAACAGCATATTCCTATAACTGCCCTCAGGCACAGGGAACAACATATACCTATAACTGCCCCCAACCACAGGAACAGCGCGTACATATAACTACCCCCAGCCACAGGGAACAGCAGCTACCTATAATTGCCCCCAACCACAGGGAACAACATATACTTATAACTGCCTCCAGCCACAGGGAACAGCATCTACCTATAACTGCCCCCAACCACAGGGAATAGCATATACCTATAACTGCCCCCAATCACCGGGAACAGCATACACCTATAACTGCCCCCAACCATGGGGAACAGCATCTACCTATAACTGCCCCCAGCCACAGGGAACAGTATCTACCTATAACTACCCCCAACCACAGGGAACAGTATCTACCTATAACTACCCCCAACCACAGGGAACAGCATCTACCTATAACTTCCCCCAACCACAGGGAACAGCATCTACCTAGAATTGCACCCAGCCACAGGGAACCGCATCTACCTATAACTGCCCCCAACCACAGTGAATAGCATCTACCTATAACTACCCCCAACCACAGGGAACAGCATACACTATAACTGCGCCCAATCACAAGGAGCAGCATCTACCTATAACTGCCCCCAACCATGGGGAACAGCATCTACCTATAACTGCCCCCAGCCATGGGGAACAGCATCTACCTATAACTACCCCCAACCACAGGGAACAGCATCTACCTATAACTGCCCCAATTACAGGGAACACCATCTACCTATAACTACCCCCAGCCAAAGGGAACAGCATCTATCTTGAACTGCACCCAGCCACAGGGAATAGCATATACTGTACCTATAACTGCCCCCAACCATGGGGAACAGCATCTACCTATAACTACACTCAACCATGGGGAACATCATCTACCTATAACTGCCCGAAGCCATGGGGAACAGCATCTACCTATAACTGCCCCCAGCCATGGTGAACAGCATCTACCTGTAACTGCTCCTAGCCACAGGGAACAGCTTCTACCTGTAACTGCCCTCAGCCATGGGGAACATCATCTACCTATAACTGCCCGAAGCCATGGGGAACAGCATCTACCTATAACTGCCCCCAGCCATGGTGAACAGCATCTACCTGTAACTGCTCCTAGCCACAGGGAACAGCTTCTACCTGTAACTGCCCTCAGCCATGAGGAACAGCATCTACCTATAACTGTGTAAGGTGCAGTTTGGTATTAGTGGAGTCACCCCGCTTGGCCTGGTCCCTGGTCTGAGTTTGCTTATACTAACACAGGCACTCACACAGACAGACACTCACACACAGACAGACACTCACACACAGGACCTCATTCTTGTTGACTTGCAAGGCTGCGAGTCCACCAGATGCCTCCTGCCTCCCACAGTGAAGACCTCCCCCCCACCCCACCGCCGCACGCCGGGGGTGGGATGGGTGAATCCCCACACAGCTGTGAATCGATGATTTCTCAAGCGCTAGCAGTCTCTTTGGTGTCTCTGATCTGTGAGCGCCCGGTGCGGGAAACAGGTGGGCAGCTGACATCTGCTGGCTTCCCCCTCACAACATCGGCTGATTACCATGGGGACACCCAATGTTTTCATGGAAATGCCAGGGAGAACGCATGGGAGACCAAATGAACCAGAATAACCCGCACAGTCACACACAAAGACAAACACTTATACGGACCTTATAGAGGCAGACAGTCACACAGGCCTCACACAGTCATTAATTCACACAATCCTCATACAGACTCACGGGATACGGTCATTGGGTCACCACCAAGTAGGTCGATAAGCATTACGTCAACATGACTTTAGGTTGACATGCAGGAAGTTCGACATGGGTTAGGTCGACAGGGTCATTAGGTCATCAGGTTTAGGTCTAATGGGTCATTAGGTCGACATGGGGAATTTAGACAGTCAAAAGGTCTACGGTTTTTTTTAGATGACATGGGAGAATAAAATTGTGTGACAAGCATAGCAAGGCACCGTGCCCGAAACATGGCAAGCGCAGCGGTGGTACATTTCGGTGTCCGTGTCAACACGACATGTGCAGACAGGCGGTATTTCATACCCTACCATCAAATAGGGCCTGGTGTGGGAATAAAATAGTGTGCCGAGCGTTGCAAAGCACCGTGCCGAGTGCAGCAAGCCATATAAATGGATGCAGTGGTATGTTTCTGTGTCCATGTAAACACAACATGTGCCAACAGGTGGTATTTCATGCCCTAATACAGTGGTTCCCAAACTTTTTTGAATCACGGCACCCTAGAGCATCAAAAAATGATCAAGGCACCCCTAGGCCAAATGCTTCTTATCGAGAAATTCAGAAAAAAAAAAATTAAAGTAAGTGCATTGTGTTTATATGTCACAGTTATCTGGTGAGGGACAGGATTTGCTTCTGTTTGTCCACATATATTATGATTGGCAGCCACCAGCACTGGTTTTGCCTGGTACATTGACCATAAATGATATGAATTGATCCTGGTCCACCAACCCAAGGCACCCCTGCAAGTGTCCTGAGGCACTCCAAGGTGCCTAGGCACACAGTTTGGGAACCACTGCCCTACCACCATCAACTAGGGCGTGGTAGGACAATATAATAGTGTGCTGTAGCCCATGACGATTTAATGACCCTATCGATCTTACCCAAGTCGACCTACTGACCCAGTCAACATAACCTTCCTGAATGTCGACCTAAAGTTGTGTCGACCTAATATTTGTTGACCTACTTGCTGGTGACCTAATGATCCATATCCCAGACTCACACAGTCCTCATACAGACACACAAAGTCCCCATATTGACACTCTCACAGTCCTCATACAGACTCACACAGTCCTCATAGAGACTCTCACAATCCTCATATTGACATTCACATGTTCCTTATATTGACACTCACACAGTCCTCATACAGATTCACAAAGTCCTCATACAGATTCACACAGTCCTCATATGGACACTCACACTGCCCTCATACAGAATCACACACTCCTCCTATTGACACTCACACAGTCATCATACAGACTCACACAGTCCTAACACAGACTCACAAAGTCCTCATACAGACTCACACAGTCCTCCTATTGACTCTTACACAGTGCTCATAAAGACTCACAAAGTCCTCATATTGACACTGAAACCATCCTCATAGTGATTCTCACACAGTGCTCATACTGCTCACACAGTCCTAATACAGATTCACACAGTCCTTATATTCACACCCACACAGTCCTTATATTCACACCCACACAGTCCTCATACAGATTCACACAGTCCTCATATTTACACTCAAATGATCCTTATATTTACACTCAAACAGTCCTCAAAGTCTCACAGACTTCTTGTATTGACACTCACACATTCCTCATACAGACTCACATCGTCCAAATACTGACTCACAAAGTCATCTTACAGACTTACAAAGCTCACATCATTAGCTTTTTATTGACAACACAATAGCTCCCTTGTTGGAACAAGGAAGAATTCACAAGGAATAATCAGGCACTAAGACAGTAGCTGTAATTATATTTTTGAGCAGCTGCTCAAAAAAGGGGGTTAGTCAGTCCCCACCAAAGAAAAAAACACAACACCAATCACGCACAAGGCATGAGAGCAGTGTTGGACCATAAAAAGAAGTTAACAAGTGTTTGGTAGGAAATTATAAATTTTACTTTCACTGAATAAAAGCATATATAAGAACAATCACAATAAACGAAATAAAAACATACACTGATTGGCAATAAGTGAATGGGTTTTCTTCATGTCACAGGATAGTGGACACAGTGTGTAGATAGCCTGATGCGGGGCAATGGGAAGTTGGGGAATGGGAGGGAAAGGGTAGGTCACGGGTAAGTGTACTGTACCAGCTAATTGGAGAACTTGTTGAATAGTTTCCACTTTTTGGATGGTGCAATCCTCACTATTCAGTGTCAACCGTTGGAGGAAAGGAAGGCTTCCGCATTAACTGGTGTCCTCTCGCTTTGGTGGTCTGAGATGAAGTGTGGCCACCAAGGGGGTCCAGAGCGCGGTTTCCGCCAATAATTTTTGGGAAAGAAGAGTGGAGATATGGTTTCCGCTCTCATGAGCTGGTTTCCTCACACTTGGTGGTTGGATGGAATTGTGCCACTGGAGGGTTCAGGGAGCGGTGTCCGCCACAAGGGTGCCAATAAGTCCACATGCCTCATGGGGTTTAATAAAATCCAGAACTCTGAGAGCACCGAATACCCCAGGTGATACACCTAATTATTTAATTATTTAATTATTTAATCACTATTTACTTGTCTATGCATTCACAATTGTATGTAAATAGCTCATTTAGAGAATTATAATTCAACCAGCACTTAATAAGTGAAAAGTGTTTTTTCAAAAAAATATTTTTGTCGTAACGGTCCCTAACCATTAACAGATGTATGTTCAAAAAATCTTTTTCATGTATATTCAATAAAAAAAGTAATTATAATTAATTAAAAGTTATAAGAAGTGCCCCAACAAAGAGAGCCATCCTTTTTTCTTTTATTTCAACAGACTCACAAAGTCCTAATACAGACTCACAAAGTCCATATACAGACTCACACAGTCCTCATATTGACACACACACACACACACACACACACACACAGTCCTCATAAGGACTCACACAGTCTTCATACATAGTTACATAGTTACATAGTAGGTAAGGCTGAAAAAAGACTTGCGTCCATCTAGTTCAACCTGGTATAGATATCCATTGCTGATTTGGTAGGTTCTGGTATTTTACAGACAAATTATATTTCTTATTTGTACCCATGGATGTTTTTCTCCAGTAAATGTTTGTCCAACTTTGCCTTGACCGCATTTAATGAGCCAGCCGTTACCACCTCTCTGGGAAGAGAGTTCCAGAGTTTGACTGTTCTGACCGTAAAGAAATTCTTTCTACTAGCTGAATGAAATCTTTTTTCTTCTAATCTATACTCATGCCCTCGTGTCCTAGATTCCTTTCTAGTAGAAAAGAGGGTGTGTGACAGTTCCTTATATTGGCCCTTGATATACTTGTACATCAGTTCCTTATATTGGCCCTTGATATGCTTGTACATGTTGAGCATGTCCCCCCTTAAACGACTCTTTTCTAATGTAAATAGTCCCAAATTGCTTGTGTGCAGACACACAGTCCCCATATTTACACTCCCACAGTCCTCATACAAACTCACACTCTCACACAGTCCTCTTACAGAATCACACAGTCCTCAAACAGATTCCCACAGTACAAATACAGACTCACAAAGTCCTCTTACAGACTCACACAGTCCTAATATAGATTCACACAGTCCACATATTAACACTCACAGGAGTCCTCATATTGACACTCACACAGTCCTAATACACACATTCATCATATTTACACTGACACAGTCCTCATAGTGACAATCACACAGTCCACATACATACTATCACAGTCTTCATATGGACACTCACACATTCCTTATATTGACAGTCACACAGTCCTCATATTGACACTCACACAGACCTCATACAGTCTCACACAGTCCTCATACAGACTCACACAGTCCTCATATTTACACTCAGAGTTCATACAGCATCACACATTCCTCATATTGACTCACAAAGTCCTCACACAGACTGAAACAGTTCTCATTTTGACACTCACACAATCCTCATACCGACGTACAAAGTCCTCATACAGACTCACACAATGCTCATATTGACACTCACACAGTTCTCATACAGACTCACACAGTCATCATACAGACTCACACAGTCCTCATACAGACTCACTCAGTCCTCATACAGACTCACACAGTCCTAATACTGACTCCACTCAGTCCTAATACTGACTGACAATGTCCTTTTATAGACTCACACAGTCCACATATTGACACTCATAGAGTACTCATACAGACTTGCACAATCCTAATACAGACTCACAAAGTCCTCATACAGACTCACACAGTCCTCATTGACACTCACACAGTCCTCATACAGTTACTCATATTTACACTCACACAGTGCTCATACAGACTCAAACTGTCCTAATACAGACTCACAAAGTCCTTATATTGCCACTCACAACAGTTCTCATACAGACTCACACAGTCCTCATATTTACACTCACACCATCCTCATACATACTCACACATTCCTAACACAGACTCACAAAGTCCTCATGCAGACTCACACAGTCCTCCTATTGACACTCACATAGTCCTTATACAGACTCACAAAGTCCTCATACAGACTCACACAGTCCTCATATTGACACTTACATAGTCCTCATACAGATTCACACAGTCCTAATACAGACTCACAAAGTCCTCATATTGCCACTCAGCAGTCCTCATACAGACTCACACAGTCCTAATACAGATTCACACAGTCCTTATATTGAAACTCACAGTCCTCATACAGGCTCACACAGTCCTCATATTGAGACTCACACAGTTATCATACAGATTCAATCAGTTCTCATACAGACTCACACAGTCCTCATACAGACTCACACAGTCCTCATACAGATTCATACAGTCCTCATCTTTACACTCACACAGTCCTCATACACACTAACACAGTCCTCATACAGACTCACACAGTCCTCATACAGACTCACATACAGGGCCGGCGCTACCCACTCAGCAGTTCCTGCAAAGCAGGGAGGCGCCATGTTGAAAAGGCGCTGTCTCCCTCCCTGCTCTGCTAAAGCTGCCTCAGCCCTCACTGTCACTGCCTCCTGCACACCGCCCGCAGTGCCTGTCTGACAGCGGGATGGCAGTACGGAGAGGCTGAGCAGCTCTCGGCACTGCACACACACTGCCCTCCTCCTGCGACCTGCCCCCTCTTCCTCACGGACACTTGCGCTGAGGCATGTAGCGCTGTCTGTGAATGCCTGGATGATATGTCATGTCCGGATCCGCCCCCTACCCATTGCTCCCTGCGCCTGTCAGCTGTCAATCAACTGACGAACAGGCGCCACCTCCCCTTCTTCTCAGTGTGCTGTGCCAGTGCCACTGCCAGTCCTCAAGACTCCGCCCCCTCTATCTCCTCCTCTCTTCTTCCATCTCCTCCTTCTCTCCTCTCCTTTCCCCCTCAGTCACAAGAGGGGTTTAATGGCGTCTTCAGTGTCCTGCCTACGCAGATAAAAGAGGAGGGACTGCACAGGAGTTAAATAGCAAAAGAACATTGGCCCTTATTCAGATCTGATAGCAGTACACATTTGTTCTCAAAATGGGCAAAACCATGTGCACTGCAGTTTCCTTCAGTTTCTGTCCAGTTCAAGTCCAGGCTAAGTCTAGGCTGACAGTATGCGGTTGTATATTCCTACTTAGAATCTTCCTACTTTGAATTCTGACAAAATTTCTAAAGTCAGATTTCTATAGCCAGCCAAGGCTTAGTAAGCCTCCTATACTCCCATATATACTTATATGTACACTCACACAGGCCTCATACAGCCTCCCACAGTCCTCATATTGAGACTCATACAGTCCTCATACAGATTCAAACAGTCCTCATATTTACACTCACACAGTCCTCATACTAACTCACACAGTCCTTATACAGACTCACACAGTCCTCATTCAGATTTACACAATTCTAATACTGACTCACACAGTCCTTATACAGACTCACACAGTCCACATATTGGCACTCACACAGTCCTCATAGAGACTCACACAGTCCACATACAAACTCACACAGTCCATATATTTACACTCACCCAGTGCTCATACAGACTCACATAGTCCTCATATTTACACTCACACATTCCTCATATAGATTCACACAGTCCTCATATATAGATTCACACAGTCCTCATATTGACACTCACACAGTTCTCATACAGACTCAATTAGTCCTCATACAGACTCACACAATCCTAAAACTGACTCACAAATACTTCTTATACAGACTCACACAGTCCTCATACATACTCACAAAGTCCTAATACAGACTCACAACGTCCTCATACAGATTCACACTGATTAATACAGAATCACAAATTCCTCATACAGACTCTCACAATCCTCATATTGACACTCAAGTGGTCCTTATAGTGACACTCACACATTCCTCATACAGGCTCACACAGTCCTCATATTGAGACTCACACAGTCTGCATACACATTCACAGAGTCCCAATACAGACTCACAAAGTCCTCATACAGATTAACACAGTCCTAAAATAGACTCACAAAGTCCTCATACAGACTCAAATAGTCCTCATATTTACACTCACACAGTCCTCATACAAACTCACACAGTCCTCATACAAACTCACACATTCCTCATATTGACACTCACATAGTCCTCATACAGATTCACACAGTCCTAATACAGACACACAAAGTCCTCATATTGCCACTCACTAACACAGTCCTCATACATATTCACACTGCCCTCATATTTACACTCACACAGTCCTCATATAGACTCACACAGTCCTTATACAGACTCACACAGTCCTTATACAGACTCAAAATCCTAATACAGACTCTTACATACCTCAAATTGACACTAAAATGGTCCTAATATTTACACTCAGACATTCCTCATACAGACTCCCACAGTCCTCATATTGAGACTCACACAGCCCTCATACAGAGTCACACAGTCCTCATATTGAGACTCACACAGTCCTAATACAGATTCACACAGTCCTTATATTGAAACTCACACAATCCTCATACAGAATCAGACACAGTCATCAAACAGATTCACACAGTCCTCATATTTACACTCATCCAGTCCTCATACACACTCACACAGTCCTTATACAGACTCACACAGTCCTCATTCAGATTTACACAGTTCTAATACTGACTCACAAAGTCCTTATACAGACTCACACAGTCCTCATACAGACTCAAACAGTCCACATACAGACTCACCCAGTCCATATATTTACACTCACACAGTCCTCATATAGATTCACACAATCCTCAGATTTACACTAACACAGTTCTCATATAGGGCCTTATTCTAATCCACTCTTTCTGACAAAATCCTTCTTAGATGGGCAAAACCATGTGCACTGCAGGTGGGGCAGATGTAACATGTGCAGAGAGAATTAGATTTGGGTGGGGTTTTACTTCAAAGTGAGATCTATATTGCAGTGTAAAAATAAAGCAGCCAGTATTTACCCTGCACAGAAACAAAATAACTCACCCAAATCTAATTCTCTCTGCACATGTTACATCTGCCACCCCTGCAGTGCACATGGTTTTGTCCGTCTAAGAAGGATTTTGTCAGAAAGAGTGGATTAGAATAACCCCCATAGATTCACACAGTCCTCGTATTTACACTCACACAGTTCTCATACAGACTCACACAGGCCTCATACAGACTCACAAATACTTCTTATACAGACTCACACAGTCCTAAAACTAACTCACAAATACTTCTTATGCAGACTCACTCACAGTCCCCATACAGACTCACAAAGTCCTAATACAGACTCACAATGTCCTCATACAGATTCACACTGATTAATACAGAATTACAAAGTCCTCATACAGACTCTCAAATCCTCATATTGACACTCAAGTGGTCCTTATAGTGACACTCACACATTCCTCATACAGACTCACACAGTCCTCATATTGAGACTCACACAGTCCGCATACATATTCACAGAGTCCTAATACAAACTCACATAGTCATCATACAGGCTCACATAGTCCTCATATTTACACTCACACAGTCCTCATACAAACTCACACAGTCCATATGGACACTCACACTGTCCTCATACAGACTCACACATTCCTCATATTGACACTCACATAGTCCTCATACAGATTCACACAGTCCTAATACAGACACACAAAGTCCTCATATTGCCGCTCACAGTCCTCATACACACTAACAGTCCTCATACAGACTCACACAGTCCTCATACAGACTCAAAGTCCTAATACAGACTCTTACATACCTCACATTGACACTAAAATGGTCCTCATATTTACACTCACACAGTGCTCATACAGACTCACACAGTCCTCATATTTACACTCACACAGTCCTCATATAGATTCACACAGTCCACATATTTACACTCACACAGTCCTCTTACATACTCATTCAGTCCTCATATTGACACTCACACAGTCCTCATACAGACTCACACAGTCCTAATACAGATTCACACAGTGCTTATATTCAAACTCACACAGTCCTCATACAAACTCACACAGTCATCAAACAGATTCACACAGTCTTCATATTTACACTCACACAGTCCTCATACACACTCACACAGTCCTTATACAGACTCACATAGTCCTCATTCAGATTTACACAGTTCTAATACTGACTCAAAAAGTCTGTATACAGACTCACACAGTCAACATTGACAATCACACAGTCCTCATTCAGACTCACACATTCCACATACAGACTCACACAGTCCTCATATTTACACTCACACAGTGCTCATACAGACTCACATAGTCCTCATATTTACACTCACACAGTCCTCATAAAGATTCACACAATCCACATATTTACACTCAAACAGTCATCATACAGACATATTCAATATGCATATTGAGATTCACACAGTCCTAATACAGATTCACGCAGCCCTCATACAGACTCACACAGTCCTCATACAGACTCACACAGTCCTCATACAGACTCACAACGTCCTCATATAGACTCACACAGTCCTCATATAGACCCACAAAGTCCTCATACAGACTCACACAGTCCTAATACAGATTCACACAGTCCTTATATTGTCACTGACACAGTCCTCATACAGACTCACAGTCCTAACATATTAACAATCCTCATATTGACACTCACGTGGTCCTCATATTGACACTCACACAGTCCTCATATTTACACTCACACAGTCCTCATACAGACTCACACTGTCCTCATATTGACACTCACACAGTCCTAATACAGACTCACAAAGTCCTCACACAGGGGATTATTCTAGTTCATTCTTTCTGACAAAATCCTTCTTAGATGGACAAAACCATGTGCACTGCAGGGGGGGCAGATGTAACATGTGCAGATAGAATTAGATTTGGGTGAGTTATTTTGTTTCTGTGCAGGGAAAATACTGACTGCTTTATTTTACACTGCAATATAGATCTCACTTTGAAGAAAAACCCCACCCAAATCTAATTCTCTCTGCACAAGTTACATCTGCCCCACCTGCAGTGCACATGGTTTTGTCCATCTAAGAAGGATTTTGTCAGAAAGAATGAACTAGAATATCCCCCACAGACACACACAGTCCTAATACAGACTCACAAAGCTCTTATTTTGACACTCACACAGTCCTCATATTTACACTCACACAGTCCTCATACAGACTCACACAGTCCTCATATTGACACTCACAGAGGCTTCATACAGACTCACAAAGTCCTCATACAGACTCAAACAGTCCTCATATTGACACTCACACAGACTCACACAGTCCTAATACAGACTCACAAGTCAGCATACATACTCACACAGTCCTCATATTGACACTCACACAGTCCTCATAGTGACACTCACACAGTGCTCATACAGACTCCAACAGTCCTCATATTTACACTAGCACAGGCATGATAGGCACTCACATGCAGGAAATAAGAAGCACTGTGTAACAGGCATTGTCCCATGTTGTTTGTGCATATTTGTGTGTTGGAAGATGTTACCCGGGTAGCTTTGTGTGGTAATGAGAAAGCGTCACTGGGTGCATTGTGTTTCTGCAGTCTGTATCTTACCCCCGGGTGCGGAGGAAGAATCTCTGTGCATGGAGGACTTGGAGGAACCCAGCTCACAGACAGCTCCATCAGAGCAGACAAGCAAAGGTAGGTATCTATGAATATGCTGGAAGGCACATAAACAATGACAATCTTTCCCGTATATAATCAGAATCACTTTATTGGCCATGTATACTCTCGTATACTAGGAATTTTTTGTGGATTCAGTGCAGCTTCAAGCATGGTACAAGAGGGATAACAAGACATACTGTACATACATTGCATTAGTTGCGCATACAAATGACAATTCACATGTTATGATTTGCAAGGTTAGATAGAGCAGTTAGGTGTTTAGATTAGCAGTATCTTAAGGTGTGTACACATGGTCGACATGCCTTGCGATGCGGGTCCCGATGCGATCTGATCGCATCGGGACTCGCATCGCACGGCATGAAGGAGAGAAGAGGAGAGGACACGATACCTGTCATAGGGTGCCGTGCAGGGGCACAGATCGCATGGTGCTCCGGCACAGCAACAGCTTCCCCCCACCGCCCCCCATGCGTATATATCAGAGGCCACATCCCCCCGCCCTCCTCTATACGGCGGACTTCCGGGACCGGGTCACTGGGCTTCAGCGTTCAGCCCTGCAGCCCCAGGAGAAGCCCCCTCGCCACTGGAGCTAATGTGAGTAAAGGCACAAAGACTATATAGTGCAGTTCTGCGCTATATAGTCTTGCCTGCCCTCACTATGTTGCTGCCGATTTGCGATTACTCGGGAGCGTGCATCGGCAGCGCGCATTGGCAGCGCATCGGGCTCGCAAGCCCTGAAAAGTACACAATTGGTATGCGATATGGCTTCCGATGTGCACTATATCTGCAACTTCGGAAGCCATATCGTGCCCGTGTGTACACACCATTAGAGTACATTGTTCAATGGCTGAATAACTGTTGGGAAAAAGCTTTTTGCAGTTCTTGACAACTTGGTAGGGATGGACGTGAAGCGTCTACCTGATGGGAGAATATCAAACACGTTATGGCCAGGGTGGAGTTTGTCCGCCATGATCTTCCCAGCTCGCTTCTTGACCCTACTTAAGTATTGTTCCCTTACAGGGGGAGGTCCGTCCCAATAATCCTCTCTGCTGTCTCTAGGTGATATATACACGTAGATACCCCAGGCGCTGTCTCTGGGATATATATATACGTATATGCCCTAGGCACTTTCTCTGGGTGATATATACACGTAGATACCCCAGTTACTGTCTCTGGGTGATATATACAGGAAGATAAACCCTAGTGCTGTGTCTATGTGATATATACATGTGGATTCAATATGAAATTCCGACGGTCAAAATCCCAATAGGGTCAAAATCCCGAATGGGTCATAATACCGACAAGGACAAAATCCCGACATTTAAAATCCCGACATGGTCAAAATCCCGACATGGTCAAAATACTGACATATAGAATGTACAGGTGAAACAGTCAACATGACTTTCCGTCGACAGGTCGCGAGGTCGACATGGGTTTTTCACTATTTTTTTACCCGAATGTCGACACTGGATAGTTGGAAGTGAACCGCAGCCCCTCGCATCACTCGCTTCGCTCGAAATGCTTCGGGCACGGTGCCTCGCTGTGCTCGGCACACTATTTTATTCTCCCACCATGCCCTAGTGCAGGGGTGGCCAAACCGGTCCTCGAGATCTACCAACGGTCCACGTTTTCCAGGTTACCTAGCTGTAGTCAATACTAATGGTCACATTTTCAAACCTGCTGCATTCATTCCTACTATAGATCCACAGGTTGCCTGGAAAACATGCACCGTTGGTAGATCTTGAGGACAGGTTTGGCCACCCCTGCCCTAGTGGATGGTAGGGCATGAAATACCGCCTGTCGGGTCAAAAAACAGTGAAAAAACCCACGTCGACCTCGTGTCTTGTAAACGGAAAGTCATGTTGACTGTTTCACCTGTACATTCTATATGTCGGGATTTTGACCTTGTAGGGATTTTAAATGTCGGGATTTTGTCCTTGTCAGTATTATGACCCATTCGGGATTTTGACCCTGTTGGGATTTTGACTGCATCCCATACATCTAGATGACCCAGGTCTCTGGGTTTTATATATATATATATATATATATATATATATATATATATATATATATATATATATATATTATTATTATTATTATTTTTCAATGCTGGCTATATATATATATATATCGAAAGTGGGGGGAGTGTGGTCCTTTTTCTGCGCTGGTGTGTGAGCTGCATTTCTACCGTATATATATATATAAGGAAGAAGAGATAGATTTGCGCTCTGTCTATTTCACCACTTTTGTACATAAATGATCATACATTGGTACATAAAATTTGTATTTATTCTAATTTTCTTAATAACGACAAAGTATCAATAAAATGAGTTTGTACAAAATTCGATACAGATTGTAGATTCAATTACACTTTGTTCAAGTGAATGAACACAGATCCAACTTCAAGGTGTGCAAAACTTATTTGGATACGAAACCCTACGCGTTTCGTCCCTTAGGACTGCATACCCACAGAAGTTGGATGCACACTTTGGGCGGTATTCAATGAGAATACCTGCGAGGTGCAGTGAATCCTTTTTAGGATTCACTGCACATTCGCCACGTTCCGGAGCCGTCGGGCTCCGGTATTCAACGTGTCAGGGGCTCGCTGCCCCTGACTGGCGAATATGAGCTCCTGCGGCGATTGCCGCAGGGAGCCTGAGGACGGTGCCAGGCAGAGAGATGGTAGTCTCTCTGCCTGTCCCAGAACTTTGTGGGGGGTAGGTGGGCTCCCCGGGTGCCAGGCAGCACAGGCTGCCCCCCGGGGGTGCCAGCAGGGGAGCGTATATTCACTACACACGATCGTAACGATCGAGTGCAGTGAATATATGAATATGTAATGAGCGGCTCGGCTCCAGCGCACCCTGCTGGCTCCTGTGTAAAAAAAAAAAATATATATATATTTTTTTAAATTAAATATATATTCATGTGCTTACAGCACATGAATAAAAATAGCATGCCCCTTCTCAGAAAAAAATTCCCGATTTTTTGACACCAAATGTAAAAAACAAAACACTTTATTTTAAAAGTTCACATTCCACTTCACCATAAAAAGATAGCGATTGCTACTCGGTGAATCATGGTGAAAAAAACCTTGCAATGTATTTGCCATCTGCTCATTGAATAGGGTGATTCACCGTTTTAGTCAGAAATTCGCCAAACAGCACAAATTCGCCATAAAAACATGGCGAATCAGGCTCATTGAATACCGCCCTTTGTTTCAATCGTATTTTTTAACCACACATGCGTTGAAGAGACTCCTGTGGTAGAGCAGTTTGGCTTCAAGCTGTTATCGGCAGAAATTTGGGCTTTTTTGAAGTCCTACACCTCTGCAGGACAGAGGTTTTACCATAACTGACGTGGTCAGTAACCTTTTATATCTACTTTTGTTGGAAGAAGTCTATCTTTATGATACAATTCTGATTGGATCCCCATTTGCCCCTGTTTCGCGTAGGGTTTCGTATCCAAAGAAGTTTTGCACACCTTGAAGTTTGATCTGTTGTCATTCACTTGAACAAAGTGTAATTGAATCTACAATCTGTATCGAATTTTGTACAAACTAATTTTATTGATACGTTGTCGTTATTAAGAAAATTAGAATAAATACAAATTTTATGTACCAATGTATGATCATTTATGTACAAAAGTGGTGAAATAGACAGAGCGCGCATCTATCTCTTCTTCCTTATATATATATATATATATATCTATATAGATATAGATATATATATATATCTATATCTATATCAATATATATATATATATATATATATATATATATATGCAAATGGGGGGTTCACCCTGAAAGCACTTCCAACAGGGCCGGCTCTACCATTAGGCAGCTTTAGGCATCTGCCTAGGGCGCCAGGATCTGGGGGGCGCAACTAAGTCTGCAAATTAAAAAATCAAGGACGTCTATGAGGATCTTTGTTGTCCTTAATGCAGGTGGCAACTGTGGAACTTCTAAGACCTCACCTCCATACTTTCCCTTGAGACATACTAGCCTACATTCCTCCTTGTACTCTTGTGGGTGGCAAAGGGGAGGGTGTAGAGGGCCTCCAGGAAAGCAGGGGACTTGCCCATCTTCCCTGGGTGGGCTGGGAAGACCACATGATTTTTATTTTATTTATTTTTTTTTGGGGGGGGGGGGGGGGGGGAGTAGGTTTAAGTTTTGCCTAGGGTACTGAGAAGCCTTACACCGGCCCTGACTTCCAATAGTGTAAAGCGTACTACCTCTACAAAATCTCCCCTGTTAGTGGGAGATGAAAACAAAGACCAAAAGAGAGCTGTAGAGGGCGCTATTGAGATTCCCACCACCTTGTCATGTGCTCAGATTTAGGCAAATAGACAATCGAACATTCTCAATGACATTTATTTAAAAACATATATATGAAGCATTAGCAGATTAGAATTCTTTGGAACCGCATGGATAAACCCGACGCGTTTCGTCTCCGAAGAGACTTCCTCAGGGGTACACTGTGGGTGGTACAGAATGCCATTTAAATAACGTATATACAATACAATAGATATTAAAAACAGAATCAAATAATTTGATACAGTACATACCAAGAATATGCTAGGTCTATGACCAATACCAGAATTTCTTTAAAATGTCGGAGAAATCTGCGAAAGATGTAAACCAGAGCATGTGCCTCAGAATGGATAAGACGAAAAGATGGAGTATAACGGAAACGAGAGAGGAGGATATGAGGAGGATGAGGTGAATACAAGATAAAGGACATACCCGATGACGATGAACCTTTATTGAGGGCCCTTAAAAAGAGGCAGGGCACTTGAGAAAAGGGGAGGAATTTATACCTAGAAAAGGGATGATCAAGGATAATTTCAGTGCTACAGATTATGTGACACATTATATATCTCAAGTGAGTCATCCCAGAAAGAAACTCAAAACAAGCCCCTAAGGGCCTTTAAACGACCAAACGACTAGTGGTCCAATTTACAACGACTAGTAGTCCCATATAAATTAAGAGACATGCCTTATGGCAGTCGTGTACTGTGCATAATTAGGACATCCTTTAGACATTATAATATACAGTGTATAAAACGACTGGCTGATACAACGCATATTTTCTAGACTTATAAACCACAATATCCCAAATTGGGGTCTGTAATAACTAACATCGATGGAAACAATAGTATCAGGTGTGTAAGAAAGACAGCACCTAGACTGTATGAACACACGTCTTTATAGGTCTAAGTCGTATGTCTCACAGATCCCAGTATCACTTCAATTTTTAGAAAGCAAAGAGGGTCCAATATCAATGCTCAACTAAAGTAGTCAGGGGTACATGGAGAATATTGGAATATAAAGAGGACATTGCGCTTCTATGTAGCTTTTCTCTAAGCTCATATGTGTCAGAAAGTGTGAAGCTTTGACATCAATCTTTCTCCTACTACTGGCAGTTAACAAACAGTGGGGTAGATTTATTATATGGCGATCAGGGGAAACTGCGCTATCCCCGTGCATTATAGCAGGGGATAGCGCTTCCCCTGATCTATCACACCCGCCGAGCGTTTACTCTAATGCCGGCGGTGTGGGGCAGGTGGCATAGCGCAGGGGCAATATTTTGCACTGCGCCCCTGCCAGATTTATGAACGGTCAGCATCGCTGACCGTTCCGCCGCCTGCAGC
This sequence comes from Crinia signifera, assembly GCF_055691185.1. Taxonomy (NCBI): domain Eukaryota; kingdom Metazoa; phylum Chordata; class Amphibia; order Anura; family Myobatrachidae; genus Crinia; species Crinia signifera. The sequence goes on from NC_139227.1 coordinate 56,646,785, forward strand.
TGTCGACTTCGCCAGCTGCAGGCGGCGATGCCCTATACCTAACAGCAGGGACAGAGCTGTCCCTGCTGCTGGCGCTCAGCTGCGCTGGGATCTCGCGAGACTAGCGAGATCCCGCGCATGGGCAGTCAGCCGGCCGGGGGGGGAAGGAGACGGTGCATCAGTATTAACTGATGCGCTATCTCCAGGAGGGACATCGCCGGAGGGGGGAGTTAGCGCTCCCCCACTCCGGCGGCAAGATCTTAATAGATCTTGTCGGTGTCCCCTCCTGCTTCGCCTCGCTAATGAGGCGAAGCAGGAACTGTTATAGCGGCGCGTTAGGCGCCGCTATAATAAATCTACCCCAGTGTTACCATTATTGAAATGTTGCCAAATTATAAGTCAGAACATGACAGCAGTTGGCAGATAGAGGGAGACATTATAAACAGTTTCACAATTAGTAGCAGTGTCACCAGTGGCGTAATTACTAATTCTGCTCCCCCCTGCCGAAAATGCAGGGGGCGCCCCCGCTAGGTTAAACAACAAACCCCCCCCAGGTTAAACACCAAACCCCCCCCCAATGCGGCCGTTACCTTAGTCGTGGCCGCGATTGTGCTGTCAGTGGAGGGGAGCCGGGGTGCGGTGGAGGGGAGCCAGGGTGTGTGGAGGGGAGCCGGGGTGAGGGGTGGGTGAGATGTTACCCCCTGTCGCGTCTGCGCCGGGTCCCTCCCCGCTCTCCCGTCTACTGCTGCAAATCAAAAGTGACACTTGGAAAATGTCTGCCTCCAAAAAGCAGACGAAAAACTGTCTGCAGTATGGGGGCAGCCATTTTCCGAGTGTCACTATTTGTATTAGCAGCGTTGCAGCAGTAGCCGGGACTTGGGAGAGCTGGGACCCGGCACAGGCGCTGGCAGCAGAAGGCAGTGAGTAATGTCCCGCAGCCCCCCCCCCAGCGCCCACACCCCCTCAGCGCCTCCCCGCCACTGCGGGGGCTGCGGGAGGATAGTTACGCCACTGAGTGTCACAATTATTAGAACTTTACCAAATGCTGTACCACTGCATAAGTCAGAATGTAACAACATTGCTGAATAGCCAGGTCAATCAAAATGTAACCTACCAGAATCCTCCTCATATCCTCCTCTCTCGTTTCCGTTATACTCCATCTTTTCGTCTTATCCATTCGTCTTATCCATTGGATGGAATTGTGCCACTGGAGGGTTCAGGGAGCGGTGTCCGCCACAAGGGTGCCAGTAAGTCCACATGCCTCATGGGGTTTAATAAAATCCAGAACTCTGAGAGCACCGAATACCCCAGGTGATACACCTAATTATTTAATTATTTAATTATTTAATCACTATTTACTTGTCTATGCATTCACAATTGTATGTAAATAGCTCATTTAGAGAATTATAATTCACCCAGCACTTAATAAGTGAAAAGTGTTTTTTTTTTTTTTTTTTAAATTTTGTCGTAACAGTCCCTAACCATTAACAGATGTATGTTCAAAAAATCTTTTTCATGTATATTCAATAAAAAAGTAATTATAATTAATTAAAAGTTATAAGAAGTGCCCCAACAAAGAGAGACATTCTTTTTTCTTTTATTTCAACAGACTCACAAAGTTCTAAAACAGACTCACAAAGTCCATATACAGACTCACACAGTCCTCATATTGACACACACACACACACAGTCCTCATAAGGACTCACACAGTCTTCATACATAGTTACATAGTAGGTAAGGCTGAAAAAAGACTTGCGTCCATCTAGTTCAACCTGGTATAGATATCCATTGCTGATTTGGTAGATTCTGGTATTTTACAGACAAATTATATTTCTTATTTGTACCCATGGATGTTTTTCTCCAGTAAATGTTTTTCCAACTTTGCCTTGACCGCATTTAATGAGCCAGCCGTTACCACCTCTCTGGGAAGAGAGTTCCAGAGTTTGACTGTTCTGACCGTAAAGAAATTCTTTCTACTAGCTGAATGAAATCTTTTTTCTTCTAATCTATACTCATGCTTTGTGTCCTAGATTCCTTTCTAGTAGAAAAGAGGGTGTGTGACAGTTCCTTATATTGGCCCTTGATATACTTGTACATCAGTACCTTATATTGGCCCTTGATATACTTGTACATGTTGAGCATGTCCCCCCTTAAACGTCTCTTTTCTAATGTAAATAGTCCCAAATTGCTTGTGTGCAGACACACAGTCCCCATATTTACACTCCCACAGTCCTCATACAAACTCACACTCTCACACAGTCCTCTTACAGAATCACACAGTCCTCAAACAGATTCACACAGTACAAATACAGACTCACAAAGTCCTCTTACAGACTCACACAGTCCTAATATAGATTCACACAGTCCACATATTAACACTCACAGGAGTCCTCATATTGACACTCACACAGTCCTAATACACACATTCATCATATTTACACTGACACAGTCCTCATAGTGACAATCACACAGTCCTCATATGGACACTCACACATTCCTTATATTGACTCTCACACAGACCTCATACAGTCTCACACAGTCCTCATACAGACTCACACAGTCCTCATAATTACACTCAAACAGAGTTCATACAGCATCACACATTCCTCATATTGACTCACAAAGTCCTCACACAGACTGAAACAGTTCTCATTTTGACACTCACACAATCCTCATACCGACTTACAAAGTCCTCATACAGACTCACACAATACTCATATTAAAACTCACACAGTCCTCATACAGACTCACACAGTCATCATACAGACTCACACAGTCCTCATACAGATTCACTCAGTCCTCATACAGACTCACACAGTCCTAATACTGACTCCACTTAGTCCTAATACTGACTGACAATGTCCTTATATAGACTCACACAGTCCACCTATTGACACTCATAGAGTACTCATACAGACTTGCACAATCCTAATACAGACTCACAAAGTCCTCATACAGACTCACACAGTCCTAATACAGATTCACACAGTCCTTATATTGAAACTCACAGTCCTCATACAGGCTCACACAGTCCTCATATTGAGACTCACACAGTTATCATACAGATTCAATCAGTTCTCATACAGACTCACACAGTCCTCATACAGACTCACACAGTCCTCATACAGATTCATACAGTCCTCATCTTTACACTCACACAGTCCTCATACACACTAACACAGTCCGCATACAGACTCACACAGTCCTCATACAGACTCACATAGTCCTCATACAGACTCTTACATACCTCATATTGACACTAAAATGGGCCTTATATGTACACTCACACAGTCCTCATACAGATTCACACATTACTCATATTTACACTCACACAGTGCTCATACAGACTCAAACAGTCCTAATACAGACTCACAAAGTCCTCATGTAGACTCACACAGTCCTCATATTGACACTCACACAGTCCTCATACAGATTCACACAGTCCTCATACAGACTCTCACATACCTCATATTGACACTAAAATGGTCCTTATATTATTTATTTATTAACAGTTTCTTATACCCCTTTCACACTGCAGCTATAACATGGTAAATTGCTGATATTTAACCGTTTCAAAACGGTTATAGGTGCAGTGTGAAAGTGCCAGTTTTAAATTACCGGTTCAAGTGAACCGGTAATTTAAAACGGTTAAAAAGCAGAGTCCTACACGGTTCAGACACGTTATTTCTGCAGTGTGAACGGGTCTGAACCGGTATTTTGTACCCTACACTGGACCCTCCCCTGGTACCTGGCCAGCGGGATCTCGACCCCCTCCCCCCCCCCCCGAACCAAGCGGGGTCCCCCATCTCCTGGAACCCGGCAAGCGGGGTCTCCACCACCCCCCCTTCCCCCAGAGACTCGGGGTCTCTGTCTCCCACACGCTCCCCAGGTACCTGGCAAGCGCGGTCCATTGCTCGGGAGGCAGCGGGTCCCTTGAATGGGCTGTGTGCAGACCCTGCTGCGGCAGGCAGACACACTCCTGAGAGCGGGTGCTCCTGGTGACCCGGCGAGCCGCTGCTCCAGCAGGCGGGTGAGCGGGGCTGCTGCCTGGGGCAGGGGAGGGAGGTAGGTGCTGGCTGTGTGCAGACCCTGCTGAGGCTGGCAGACACACAAGAGCGGGTGACCCGGTGAGCCGCTGCTCCTGCAGGCGGGTGAGCGGGGCTGCTGCCTGGGGCAGGGGAGGGAGGTAGGTGCTGGCTGTGTGCGGACCCTGCTGAGCGGGTGGTCCGGGTGACCCGGCGAGCCGGCGAGCCGCTACTACTGCCGTAATTACACTGTGCGCTTCTGCCGGTGCTGGGGCTTCTGCCCGGGGAAGGGGAGGGAGGTAGGTGCTGGCTTTGTGCGGACCCTGCTGAGCGGGTGGTCCGGGTGAACCGGCGAGCCGCTACTACTGCCGTGATTACACTGTGCGCTTCTGCCGGTGCTGGGGCTTCTGCCCGGGGAAGGGGAGGGAGGTAGGTGCTGGCTTTGTGCGGACCCTGCTGAGCGGGTGGTCCGGCGAGCCGCTACTACTGCCGTGATTACACTGTGCGCTTCTGCCGGTGCTGGGGCTTCTGCCCGGGGAAGGGGAGGGAGGTAGGTGCTGGCTTTGTGCGGACCCTGCTGAGCGGGTGGTCCGGGTGACCCGGCGAGCCAGCGAGCCGCTACTACTGCCGTGATTACACTGTGCGCTTCTGCCGGTGCTGGGGCTTCTGCCAGGGGAAGGGGAGGGAGGTAGGTGCTGGCTTTGTGTGGACCCTGCTGAGAGGGTGGTCCGGGTGACCCAGGCGAGCCGGCGAGCCGCTACTACTGCCGTGATTACACTGTGCGCTTCTGCCGGTGCTGGGGGTTCTGCCCAGGGAAGGGGAGGGAGGTAGGTGCTGGCTTTGTGTGGACCCTGCTGAGCGGGTGGTCCGGGTGACCCGGCGATCCGGCGAGCCGCTACTACTGCCGTGATTACACTGTGCGCTTCTGCCGGTGCTGGGGCTTCTGCCCGGGGAAGGGGAGGGAGGTAGGTGCTGGCTTTGTGCGGACCCTGCTGAGCGGGTGGTCCGGGTGACCCGGCGAGCTGGCGAGCTGCTACTACTGCCGTGATTACACTGTGCGCTTCTGCCGGTGCTGGGGCTTCTGCCCGGGGAAGGGGAGGGAGGTAGGTGCTGGCTTTGTGCGGACCCTGCTGAGCGGGTGGTCCGGGTGACCCGCCGAGCCGCTACTACTGCCGTGATTACACTGTGCGCTTCTGCCGGTGCTGGGGCTTCTGCCCGGGGAAGGGGAGGGAGGTAGGTGCTGGCTTTGTGCGGACAATGCTGAGCGGGTGGTCCGGGTGACCCGGCGAGCTGCTACTACTGCCGTGATTACACTGTGCGCTTCTGCCGGTGCTGGGGCTTCTGCCCGGGGAAGGGGAGGGAGGTAGGTGCTGGCTTTGTGCGGACCCTGCTGAGCGGGTGGTCCGTGTGACCCGGCTACTGCCGTGATTACACTGTGCGCTTCTGCCGGTGCTGGGGCTTCTGCCCGGGGAAGGGGAGGGAGGTAGGTGCTGGCTTTGTGCGGACCCTGCTGAGCGGGTGGTCCGGGTGACCCGGCGAGCCGCTACTACTGCCGTGATTACACTGTGCGCTTCTGCCGGTGCTAGGGCTTCTGCCCGGGGAAGGGGAGGGAGGTAGGTGCTGGCTTTGTGCGGACCCTGCTGAGCGGGTGACCCAGGTGACCCGGCGAGCCGCTACTACTGCCGTGATTACACTGTGCGCTTCTGCCGGTGCTGGGGCTTCTGCCCGGGGAAGGGGAGGGAGGTAGGTGCTAGCTTTGTGCGGACCCTGCTGAGCGGGTGGTCCGGGTGACCCGGCGAGCCGCTACTACTGCCGTGATTACACTGTGCACTTCTGCCGGTGCTGGGGCTTCTGCCCGGGGAAGGGGAGGGAGGTAGGTGCTGGCTTTGTGCGGACCCTGCTGAGCGGGTGACCCAGGTGACCCGGCGAGCCGCTACTACTGCCGTGATTACACTGTGCGCTTCTGCCGGTGCTGGGGCTTCTGCCCTGGAAGGGGAGGGAGGTAGGTGCTGGCTTTGTGCGGACCCTGCTGAGCGGGTGACCCAGGTGACCCGGCGAGCCGCTACTACTGCCGTGATTACACTGTGCGCTTCTGCCGGTGCTGGGGCTTCTGCCCGGGGAAGGGGAGGGAGGTAGGTGCTGGCTTTGTGCGGACCCTGCTGAGCGGGTGACCCAGGTGACCCGGCGAGCCGGCGAGCCGCTACTACTGCCGTGATTACACTGTGCGCTTCTGCCGGTGCTGGGGCTTCTGCCCAGGGAAGGGGAGGGAGGTAGGGGCTGACATTACAGGGTAGGGGCTGCCGCCCTCGGGTCACCCCCTGAACCCGCTCTGCCTACTGCCGGCATTGTAGCTCTAATGCTGTCGGTGTGCGCTGGCAAGTAGGAAGGGGGTATATTACTGCTTAATTACCGTTTTGTACCTTTCACAATGGGTGCAATGTGAAAGGTACAAAAACGGTAATTAAGCAGTAATATACCGTTTACTACATGCAATGTGAAGGGGGTTAAACTTGCTCTAACCCGGTTAAAGAAACGTTTAAAAAACCGGGTCAGAGCAGGTTGTGCAATGTGAAAGCAGTATTACAGTATATAGCGCACACAGATTCCGCTGCACTTTACAGAGCATAGTTATAATCAAAAACACATAACAAATTACAGTACAAGACAGTTTAGGACAAGTACATGGTTAATATGGATAGTTGCACCAGGGGACAGGACACTGAAGCAATTATCAGGGTGGCAGAGGTTTATATATTCTAAGAAAGGCACATAAGGAGAGAGGGCCCTGCTCATGAGAGCTTACATTCTTAAGGGGAGGGTTAGACAGACTGGGGTGACACAGAAGGGAAAGAAGTGAGCTTAAACAGGTTAGTTTGAGAGATTGTCAGGTTTTATGCAGGAGGGTGGGAAGAGGTCAGCTTAGTATTTAATATTTTAAGTCTTAAAAAGCGCTGGGTCATCCAAGAGTAGACAGCAGAGAGACAGTTGGAGATATGAGTGAGGATATAGGGAGAGAGATCAGGAAAGGATCGGTAGATTTTAGTATTATCAGCATAGAGGTGATAGTGGAAGTTAAGTGAGCAAATAAGCTCACCCAGAGAGGACGTATAGAGATAGAGAAGAAGAGGGCCAAGAATAAAATGTTGGGGGACACATATTATCAATGGAAGAGCAGGAGAGGTGAAGTCATTAGAGGTACAGCTGTGCATTTTCAAAACAGACAGTGCATATGCAAGCAGAAAGAGTAATATTCAAAGTTTTAGCAGTTAAGAGTTGTACTTATGTTGATTGTAGTTTCCTTCAGTTTCTGTCCAGTTCAAGTCCAGGCTAAGTCTAGGCTGACAGTATGCGGTTGTATATTCCTACTTAGAATCTTCCTACTTTGAATTCTGACAAAATTTCTAAAGCCAGATTTCTATAGCCAGCCAAGGCTTAGTAAGCCTCCTATACTCCCATATATACTTATATGTACACTCACACAGGCCTCATACAGACTCCCACAGTCCTCATATTGAGACTCATACAGTCCTCATACAGATTCAAACAGTCCTCATATTTACACTCACACAGTCCTCATACACACTCACACAGTCCTCATTCAGATTTACACAATTCTAATACTGACTCACAAAGTCCTTATACAGACTCACACAGTCCACATATTGACACTCACACAGTCCTCATAGAGACTCACACAGTCCACATACAGACTCACACAGTCCATATATTTACACTCACACAGTGATCATACAGACTCACATAGTCCTCATATTTACACTCACACATTCCTCATACAGACTCCCACAGTCCTCATATTGAGACTCACACAGCCCTCATACAGAGTCACACAGTCCTCATATTGAGACTCACACAGTCCTAATACAGATTCACACAGTCCTTATATTGAAACTCACACAATCCTCATACAGAATCAGACACAGTCATCAAACAGATTCACACAGTCCTCATATTTACACTCACACAGTCCTCATATAGATTCACACAATCCTCATATTTACACTAACACAGTTCTCATATAGATTCCCACAGTCCTCGTATTTACACTCACACAGTTCTCATACAGACTCACACAGGCCTCATACAGACTCACAAATACTTCTTATACAGACTCACACAGTCCTAAAACTGACTCACAAATACTTCTTATGCAGACTCACACAGTCCGAATACAGACTCACAAAGTCCTAATACAGACTCACAACGTCCTCATACAGATTCACACTGATTAATACAAAATCACAAAGTCCTCATACAGACTCTCAAATCCTCATATTGACACTCAAGTGGTCCTTATAGTGACACTCACACATTCCTCATACAGACTCACACAGTCCTCATATTGAGACTCACACAGTCCTCATACAACCTCACACAGTCCATATGGACCCTCACACTGTCCTCATACAGACTCATACAGACACACACATTCCTCATATTGACACTCACATAGTCCTCATACAGATTCAAACAGTCCTAATACAGACACACAAAGTCCTCATATTGCCGCTCACACAGTCCTCATACACACTAACAGTCCTCATACAGACTCACACAGTCCTCATACAGACTCAAAGTCCTAATACAGACTCTTACATACCTCACATTGACACTAAAATGGTCCTAATATTTACACTCACACAGTCCTCCTACAGACTCCCACAGTCCTCATATTGATACTCACACAGCCCGCATACAGAGTCACACAGTCCTCATATTTACACTCACACAGTGCTCATACAGACTCACACAGTCCTCATATTTACACTCACACAGTCCTCATATAGATTCACACAGTCCACATATTTACACTCAAACAGTCATCATACAGACATATTCAATATGCATATTGAGATTCACACAGTCCTAATACAGACTCACACAGTCCTAATACAGATTCACACAGTCCTTATATTGAAACTCACAGTCCTCATACAGGCTCACACAGTCCTCATATTGAGACTCACACAGTTATCATACAGATTCAATCAGTTCTCATACAGACTCACACAGTCCTCATACAGACTCACACAGTCCTCATACAGATTCATACAGTCCTCATCTTTACACTCACACAGTCCTCAACCACACTAACACAGTCCGCATACAAACTCACAGTCATCAAACAGATTCACACAGTCCTCATATTTACACTCACACAGTCCTCCTTATACAGACTCACATAGTCCTCATTCAGATTTACACAGTTCTAATACTGACTCACAAAGTCTGTATACAGACTCACACAGTCAACATTGACACTCACACAGTCCTCATTCAGACTCACACAGTCCACATACAGACTCACATAGTCCTCATATTTACACTCACACAGTCCTCATATAGATTCACACAATCCACATATTTACACTCAAACAGTCATCATACAGACATATTCAATATGCATATTGAGATTCACACAGTCCTAATACAGATTCACGCAGCCCTAATACAGACTCAGAGAGACAGGGGTATTTTTCACTCACAGGACTGTCCTCTGATATTAAAGGGACATTTCTAGGACCCCCCGTAAGTGACTAGTGAAGTACTATGTCTATTGTAAAGACTTGGGAGGTGTGCTACCACTGGACAACAAAAATGTATACAGACACAGCGTTTCAGAAGAAACAAGAAAAAGATTGTCCTTGGTGTGGTGCACCACACCAAGGACAATCTTTTTCTTGTTTCTTCTGAAACGCTGTGTCCTAATACAGACTCACACAGTCCTCATACAGACTCACACAGTCCTCATACAGACTCACACAGTCCTCATACAGACTCACAACGTCCTCATATAGACTCACACAGTCCTCATACAGACTCACAAAGTCCTCATACAGATTCACACTGTCCTCATTTTTACACTCACACAGTCCTCATACACACTCACACAGTCCTCATACACACTCACACAGTCCTCATTCAGATTTACACAATTCTAATACTGACTCACAAAGTCCTTATACAGACTCACACAGTCCACATATTGACACTCACACAGTCCTCATAGAGACTCACACAGTCCACATACAGACTCACACAGTCCATATATTTACACTCACACAGTGATCATACAGACCCACATAGTCCTCATATTTACACTCACACATTCCTCATACAGACTCCCACAGTCCTCATATTGAGACTCACACAGCCCTCATACAGAGTCACACAGTCCTCATATTGGGACTCACACAGTCCTAATACAGATTCACACAGTCCTTATATTGAAACTCACACAATCCTCATACAGAATCAGACACAGTCATCAAACAGATTCACACAGTCCTCATATTTACACTCACACAGTCCTCATATAGATTCACACAATCCTCATATTTACACTAACACAGTTCTCATATAGATTCACACAGTCCTCGTATTTACACTCACACAGTTCTCATACAGACTCACACAGGCCTCATACAGACTCACAAATACTTCTTATACAGACTCACACAGTCCTAAAACTGACTCACAAATACTTCTTATGCAGACTCACACAGTCCGAATACAGACTCACAAAGTCCTAATACAGACTCACAACGTCCTCATACAGATTCACACTGATTAATACAAAATCACAAAGTCCTCATACAGACTCTCAAATTCTCATATTGACACTCAAGTGGTCCTTATAGTGACACTCACACATTCCTCATACAGACTCACACAGTCCTCATATTGAGACTCACACAGTCCTCATACAACCTCACACAGTCCATATGGACCCTCACACTGTCCTCATACAGACTCATACAGACACACACATTCCTCATATTAACACTCACATAGTCCTCATACAGATTCACACAGTCCTAATACAGACACACAAAGTCCTCATATTGCCGCTCACACAGTCCTCATACACACTAACAATCCTCATACAGACTCACACAGTCCTCATACAGACTCAAAGTCCTAATACAGACATACATAATACATACCTCACATTGACACTAAAATGGTCCTAATATTTACACTCACACAGTCCTCATACAGACTCCCACAGTCCTCATATTGATACTCACACAGCCCGCATACAGAGTCACACAGTCCTCATATTTACACTCACACAGTGCTCATACAGACTCACACAGTCCTCATATTTACACTCACACAGTCCTCATATAGATTCACACAGTCCACATATTTACACTCAAACAGTCATCATACAGACATATTCAATATGCATATTGAGATTCACACAGTCCTAATACAGACTCACACAGTCCTAATACAGATTCACACAGTCCTTATATTGAAACTCACAGTCCTCATACAGGCTCACACAGTCCTCATATTGAGACTCACACAGTTATCATACAGATTCAATCAGTTCTCATACAGACTCACACAGTCCTCATACAGACTCACACAGTCCTCATACAGATTCATACAGTCCTCATCTTTACACTCACACAGTCCTCAACCACACTAACACAGTCCGCATACAAACTCACAGTCATCAAACAGATTCACACAGTCCTCATATTTACACTCACACAGTCCTCCTTATACAGACTCACATAGTCCTCATTCAGATTTACACAGTTCTAATACTGACTCACAAAGTCCGTATACAGACTCACACAGTCAACATTGACACTCACACAGTCCTCATTCAGACTCACACAGTCCACATACAGACTCACACAGTCCTCATATTTACACTCACACAGTGCTCATACAGACTCACATAGTCCTCATATTTACACTCACACAGTCCTCATATAGATTCACACAATCCACATATTTACACTCAAACAGTCATCATACAGACATATTCAATATGCATATTGAGATTCACACAGTCCTAATACAGATTCACGCAGCCCTAATACAGACTCAGAGAGACAGGGGTATTTTTCACTCACAGGACTGTCCTCTGATATTAAAGGGACATTTCTAGGACCCCCCATAAGTGACTAGTGAAGTACTATGTCTATTGTAAAGACTTGGGAGGTGTGCTACCACTGGACAACAAAAATGTATACAGACACAGCGTTTCAGAAGAAACAAGAAAAAGATTGTCCTTGGTGTGGTGCACCACACCAAGGACAATCTTTTTCTTGTTTCTTCTGAAACGCTGTGTCCTAATACAGACTCACACAGTCCTCATACAGACTCACACAGTCCTCATACAGACTCACAACGTCCTCATATAGACTCACACAGTCCTCATACAGACTCACAAAGTCCTCATACAGATTCACACTGTCCTCATTTTTACACTCACCCAGTCCTCATACACACTCACAAATTCCTCATACACACTCACACACTCCTCATATATACACTCATACAGTCCTCATAAAGTCTTACACAGTCCTCATACAGTCTCACACAGTCCTCAAACAGACTCACATAGTCTTCATATTGACAATCACACTCTCCATACAGACTCTTATAATCCTTATAAGGATACTCACACTGTACTCACACATACTCACATATTCGTCATATAGACACTCAGACAGTCCTCGTACAGACTCAGACAGTCCTCATATTGACACACACTGTCCTCATACAGACTCACAAAGTCCTCATATACAGACTTACACAGTCCTTATATTGACACTCGTACAGTCCTCACACACTCATACAGTCCTCATATTTACACTCACACAGTGCTTATAGAGACTCACACAGTCCTCATATTGACACTCACACTGTCCTAATACAGAATAATAAAGTCCTCATACGGACTCTCACAATCCTCATATTGACACTCACGTGGTCCTCTTATTGACATTCACAAAGTCTTCATACAGACTCACACAGTTCTGATATTGACACTCACACAGTTCTCATATTGACACTCACACAGTCCTCATACAGACTCACACAATCCTAATACAGATTCACACAGTCCTTATATTGTCACTGACACAGTCCTCATACAGACTCACAGTCCTAATACAGACTAACAAAATCCTCATATTGACACTCAAATGGTCCTCATATTGACACTCACACAGTCCTCATATTTACACTCACACAGTCCTCATACAGACTCACACTGTCCTCATATTGACACTCACACAGTCCTAATACAGACTCACAAAGTCCTCACACAGACGCACACAGTCCTAATACAGACTCACAAAGTCCTCATAAAGACTCACCCAGTCCTTATTTTGACACTCACACAGTCCTCATATTTACACTCACACAGTCCTCATACAGACTCACACAGTCCTCATATTGACACTCACAGAGGCTTCATACAGACTCACAAAGTCCTCATACAGACTCAAACAGTCCTCATATTGACACTCACACAGACTCCCACAGTCCTAATACAGACTTACAAAGTCAGCATACATACTCACACAGTCCTCATATTGGGCCTTATTTTGGTTTAGTCTTTCTGACAAAATCCTTCTTAGATGGACAAAACCATGTGCACTGCAGGGGGGGCAGATGTAACATGTGCAGAGAGAATTAGATTTGGGGGAGTAATTTTGTTTCTGTGCAGGGAAAATACTGACTGCTTTATTTTTACACTGCAATATAGATCTCACTTTGAAGTAAAACCCCACCCAAATCTAATTCTCTCTGCACAAGTAACACCTGCCCCACCTGCAGTGCACATGGTTTTGCCCATCTAAGAAGGATTTTGTCAGAAAGAATGAACCAAAATAAGGCCCATTGACACTCACACAGTCCTCATAGTGACACTCACACAGTGCTCATACAGACTCCCACAGTCCTCATATTTACCCTAGCACTGGCATGATAGGCACTTACATGCAGGAAATAAGAAGCACTGTGTAACAGGCATTGCCCCATGTTGTTTGTGCATATTTGTGTGTTGGAATATGTGACCCGGGTAGCTTTGTGTGGTAATGAGAAAGCGTCACTGGGTGCATTGTGTTTCTGCAGTCTGTATCTTACCCCCGGGTGCGGAGGAAGAATCTCTGTGCATGGAGGACTTGGAGGAACCCAGCTCACAGACCGCTCCATCAGAGCAGACAAGCAAAGGTAGGTATCTATGAATATGCTGGAAGTCGCAGATAAAGGCACATAAACAATGACAATCTTTCCCGTATATAATCAGAATCACTTTATTGGCCATGTATACTCTCGTATACTAGGAATTTTTTGTGGATTCAGTGCAGCTTCAAGCATGGTACAAGAGGGATAACAAGACATACTGTACATACATTGCATTAGTTGCGCATACAAATGACAATTCACATGTTATGATTTGCAAGGTTAGATAGAGCAGTTAGGTGTTTAGATTAGCAGTATCTTAAGGTGTGTACACACGGTCCACATGCCTTGCGATGCGGGTCCCGATGCGATCTGATCGCATCGGGACTCGCATCGCACGGCATGAAGGAGAGAAGAGGAGAGGACACGATACCTGTCATAGGGTGCCGTGCAGGGGCACAGATGGCATGGTGCTCCGGCACAGCAACAGCTTCCCCCCGCCGCCCCCCATGCGTATATATCAGAGGCCACATCCCCCCGCCCTCCTCTATACGGCGGACTTCCGGGACCGGGTCACTGCGCTTCAGCATTCAGCCCTGCAGCCCCAGGAGAAGCCCCCTCGCCGCTGGAGCTAATGTGAGTAAAGGCACAAAGACTATATAGTGCAGTTCTGCGCTATATAGTCTTGCCTGCCCTCACTATGTTGCTGCCGATTTGCGATTACTCGGGAGCGTGCATCGGCAGCGCGCATTGGCAGCGTATCGGGCTCGCAAGCCCTGAAAAGTACACAATTGGTATGCGATATGGCTTCCGATGTGCACTATATCTGCAACTTCGGAAGCCATATCGTGCCCGTGTGTACACACCATTAGAGTACATTGTTCAATGGCTGAATAACTGTTGGGAAAAAGCTTTTTGTAGTTCTTGACAACTTGGTAGGGATGGACGTGAAGCGTCTACCTGATGGGAGAATATCAAACACGTTATGGCCAGGGTGGAGTTTGTCCGCCATGATCTTCCCAGCTCGCTTCTTGACCCTACTTAAGTATTGTTCCCTTACAGGGGGAGGTCCGTCCCAATAATCCTCTCTGCTGTCCTCACCACTCTTTGCAGGCTTCGTTTATCAGATTCATTGGCCCCTCCATACCAAATTGTAATAGAGGAGCATAGAACGGACTCCACAATAGCAGTGTAAAAGAGCTGCAGCAGCTCTTGCGGAATGTTGAATTTTTTCAGTTGCTGTTGGGCCTTTTTGACAATGGAAGTTATGTTGGGCTCCCATCTGAGGTTGCGAGAGATTTTTGTCCCAAGGAATTTGAAGGTCTCTACCCATGACACCACTCTGTTGGAAATTACTAGCGGGACCTTGACATTTGGTTTTCTCCTGAAGTCTACTATCATCTCGACTGTTTTGATGGGGTTTAGGTCCAGGTTGTATATATTACATATACAGTGTACAAGGGGCAGCTAAGGACCTGCACATTCTGCCCCCTAGCACTATCCTCTGGGTGATATATACACGTAGATACCCCAGGCGCTGTCTCTGGGATATATATATACGTATATGCCCTAGGCACTGTCTCTGGGTGATATATACACGTAGATACCCCAGTTACTGTCTCTGGGTGATATATACAGGAAGATAAACCCTAGTGCTGTGTCTATGTGATATACACATGTGGATTCGGTATGAAATTCCGACGGTCAAAATCCCAATAGGGTCAAAATCCCGAATGGGTCATAATACCGACAAGGACAAAATCCCGACATTTAAAATCCTGACATGGTCAAAATCCCGACATGGTCAAAATAATGACATATAGAATGTACAGGTGAAACAGTCACCATGACTTTCCGTCGACAGGTCGCAAGGTCGACATGGGTTTTTTCACTATTTTTTTACCCAAATGTCGACACTGGACAGTTGGAAGTGACACTCACACATTCCTCATACAGACTCACACAGTCCTCATATTGAGACTCACACAGTCCTCATACAACCTCACACAGTCCATATGGACCCTCACACTGTCCTCATACAGACTCATACAGACACACACATTCCTCATATTGACACTCACATAGTCCTCATACAGATTCACACAGTCCTAATACAGACACACAAAGTCCTCATATTGCCGCTCACACAGTCCTCATACACACTAACAGTCCTCATACAGACTCACACAGTCCTCATACAGACTCAAAGTCCTAATACAGACTCTTACATACCTCACATTGACACTAAAATGGTCCTAATATTTACACTCACACAGTCCTCATACAGACTCCCACAGTCCTCATATTGATACTCACACAGCCCGCATACAGAGTCACACAGTCCTCATATTTACACTCACACAGTGCTCATACAGACTCACACAGTCCTCATATTTACACTCACACAGTCCTCATATAGATTCACACAGTCCACATATTTACACTCAAACAGTCATCATACAGACATATTCAATATGCATATTGAGATTCACCCAGTCCTAATACAGACTCACACAGTCCTAATACAGATTCACACAGTCCTTATATTGAAACTCACAGTCCTCATACAGGCTCACACAGTCCTCATATTGAGACTCACACAGTTATCATACAGATTCAATCAGTTCTCATACAGACTCACACAGTCCTCATACAGACTCACACAGTCCTCATACAGATTCATACAGTCCTCATCTTTACACTCACACAGTCCTCAACCACACTAACACAGTCCGCATACAAACTCACAGTCATCAAACAGATTCACACAGTCCTCATATTTACACTCACACAGTCCTCCTTATACAGACTCACATAGTCCTCATTCAGATTTACACAGTTCTAATACTGACTCACAAAGTCCGTATACAGACTCACACAGTCAACATTGACACTCACACAGTCCTCATTCAGACTCACACAGTCCACATACAGACCCACACAGTCCTCATATTTACACTCACACAGTGCTCATACAGACTCACATAGTCCTCATATTTACACTCACACAGTCCTCATATAGATTCACACAATCCACATATTTACACTCAAACAGTCATCATACAGACATATTCAATATGCATATTGAGATTCACACAGTCCTAATACAGATTCACGCAGCCCTAATACAGACTCAGAGAGACAGGGGTATTTTTCACTCACAGGACTGTCCTCTGATATTAAAGGGACATTTCTAGGACCCCCCGTAAGTGACTAGTGAAGTACTATGTCTATTGTAAAGACTTGGGAGGTGTGCTACCACTGGACAACAAAAATGTATACAGACACAGCGTTTCAGAAGAAACAAGAAAAAGATTGTCCTTGGTGTGGTGCACCACACCAAGGACAATCTTTTTCTTGTTTCTTCTGAAACGCTGTGTCCTAATACAGACTCACACAGTCCTCATACAGACTCACACAGTCCTCATACAGACTCACAACGTCCTCATATAGACTCACACAGTCCTCATACAGACTCACAAAGTCCTCATACAGATTCACACTGTCCTCATTTTTACACTCACCCAGTCCTCATACACACTCACAAATTCCTCATACACACTCCTCATATATACACTCATACAGTCATAAAGTCTTACACAGTCCTCATACAGTCTCACACAGTCCTCAAACAGACTCACATAGTCTTCATATTGACAATCACACTCTCCATACAGACTCTTATAATCCTTATAAGGATACTCACACTGTACTCACACATACTCACATATTCGTCATATAGACACTCAGACAGTCCTCGTACAGACTCAGACAGTCCTCATATTGACACACACTGTCCTCATACAGACTCACAAAGTCCTCATATACAGACTTACACAGTCCTTATATTGACACTCGTACAGTCCTCACACACTCATACAGTCCTCATATTTACACTCACACAGTGCTTATAGAGACTCACACAGTCCTCATATTGACACTCACACTGTCCTAATACAGAATAATAAAGTCCTCATACAGACTCTCACAATCCTCATATTGACACTCACGTGGTCCTCTTATTGACATTCACAAAGTCTTCATACAGACTCACACAGTTCTGATATTGACACTCACACAGTTCTCATATTGACACTCACACAGTCCTCATACAGACTCACACAATCCTAATACAGATTCACACAGTCCTTATATTGTCACTGACACAGTCCTCATACAGACTCACAGTCCTAATACAGACTAACAAAATCCTCATATTGACACTCAAATGGTCCTCATATTGACACTCACACAGTCCTCATATTTACACTCACACAGTCCTCATACAGACTCACACTGTCCTCATATTGACACTCACACAGTCCTAATACAGACTCACAAAGTCCTCACACAGACGCACACAGTCCTAATACAGACTCACAAAGTCCTCATAAAGACTCACCCAGTCCTTATTTTGACACTCACACAGTCCTCATATTTACACTCACACAGTCCTCATACAGACTCACACAGTCCTCATATTGACACTCACAGAGGCTTCATACAGACTCACAAAGTCCTCATACAGACTCAAACAGTCCTCATATTGACACTCACACAGACTCCCACAGTCCTAATACAGACTTACAAAGTCAGCACACAGTCCTTATATTGAAACTCACTCAATCCTCATACAGAATCAGACACAGTCATCAAACAGATTCACACAGTCCTCATATTTACACTCACACAGTCCTCATATAGATTCACACAATCCTCATATTTACACTAACACAGTTCTCATATAGATTCACACAGTCCTCGTATTTACACTCACACAGTTCTCATACAGACTCACACAGGCCTCATACAGACTCACAAATACTTCTTATACAGACTCACACAGTCCGAATACAGACTCACAAAGTCCTAATACAGACTCACAAAGTCCTCATACAGACTCTAAAATTCTCATATTGACACTCAAGTGGTCCTTATAGTGACACTCACACATTCCTCATACAGACTCACACAGTCCTCATATTGAGACTCACACAGTCCTCATACAACCTCACACAGTCCATATGGACCCTCACACTGTCCTCATACAGACTCATACAGACACACACATTCCTCATATTGACACTCACATAGTCCTCATACAGATTCACACAGTCCTAATACAGACACACAAAGTCCTCATATTGCCGCTCACACAGTCCTCATACACACTAACAGTCCTCATACAGACTCACACAGTCCTCATAATGACTCAAAGTCCTAATACAGATTCTTACATACCTCACATTGACACTAAAATGGTCCTAATATTTACACTCACACAGTCCTCATACAGACTCCCACAGTCCTCATATTGATACTCACACAGCCCGCATACAGAGTCACACAGTCCTCATATTTACACTCACACAGTGCTCATACAGACTCACACAGTCCTCATATTTACACTCACACAGTCCTCATATAGATTCACACAGTCCACATATTTACACTCAAACAGTCATCATACAGACATATTCAATATGCATATTGAGATTCACACAGTCCTAATACAGACTCACACAGTCCTAATACAGACTCAGAGAGACAGGGGTATTTTTCACTCACAGGACTGTCCTCTGATATTAAAGGGACATTTCTAGGACCCCCCGTAAGTGACTAGTGAAGTACTATGTCTATTGTAAAGACTTGGGAGGTGTGCTACCACTGGACAACAAAAATGTATACAGACACAGCGTTTCAGAAGAAACAAGAAAAAGATTGTCCTTGGTGTGGTGCACCACACCAAGGACAATCTTTTTCTTGTTTCTTCTGAAACGCTGTGTCCTAATACAGACTCACACAGTCCTCATACAGACTCACAACGTCCTCATATAGACTCACACAGTCCTCATACAGACTCACAAAGTCCTCATACAGATTCACACTGTCCTCATTTTTACACTCACCCAGTCCTCATACACACTCACAAATTCCTCATACACACTCCTCATATATACACTCATACAGTCCTCATAAAGTCTTACACAGTCCTCATACAGTCTCACACAGTCCTCAAACAGACTCACATAGTCTTCATATTGACAATCACACTCTCCATACAGACTCTTATAATCCTTATAAGGATACTCACACTGTACTCACACATACTCACTTATTCGTCATATAGACACTCAGACAGTCCTCGTACAGACTCAGACAGTCCTCATATTGACACACACTGTCCTCATACAGACTCACAAAGTCCTCATATACAGACTTACACAGTCCTTATATTGACACTCGTACAGTCCTCACACACTCATACAGTCCTCATATTTACACTCACACAGTGCTTATAGAGACTCACACAGTCCTCATATTGACACTCACACTGTCCTAATACAGAATAATAAAGTCCTCATACAAACTCTCACAATCCTCATATTGACACTCACGTGGTCCTCTTATTGACATTCACAAAGTCTTCATACAGACTCACACAGTTCTGATATTGACACTCACACAGTTCTCATATTGACACTCACACAGTCCTCATACAGACTCACACAATCCTAATACAGATTCACACAGTCCTTATATTGTCACTGACACAGTCCTCATACAGACTCACAGTCCTAATACAGACTAACAAAATCCTCATATTGACATTCAAATGGTCCTCATATTGACACTCACACAGTCCTCATATTTACACTCACACAGTCCTCATACAGACTCACACTGTCCTCATATTGACACTCACACAGTCCTAATACAGACTCACAAAGTCCTCACACAGACGCACACAGTCCTAATACAGACTCACAAAGTCCTCATAAAGACTCACCCAGTCCTTATTTTGACACTCACACAGTCCTCATATTTACACTCACACAGTCCTCATACAGACTCACACAGTCCTCATATTGACACTCACAGAGGCTTCATACAGACTCACAAAGTCCTCATACAGACTCAAACAGTCCTCATATTGACACTCACACAGACTCCCACAGTCCTAATACAGACTTACAAAGTCAGCATACATACTCACACAGTCCTCATATTGACACTCACACAGTCCTCATAGTGACACTCACACAGTGCTCATACAGACTCCCACAGTCCTCATATTTACCCTAGCACTGGCATGATAGGCACTTACATGCAGGAAATAAGAAGCACTGTGTAACAGGCATTGCCCCATGTTGTTTGTGCATATTTGTGTGTTGGAAGATGTGACCCGGGTAGCTTTGTGTGGTAATGAGAAAGCGTCACTGGGTGCATTGTGTTTCTGCAGTCTGTATCTTACCCCCGGGTGCGGAGGAAGAATCTCTGTGCATGGAGGACTTGGAGGAACCCAGCTCACAGACCGCTCCATCAGAGCAGACAAGCAAAGGTAGGTATCTATGAATATGCTGGAAGTCGAAGATAAAGGCACATAAACAATGACAATCTTTCCCGTATATAATCAGAATCACTTTATTGGCCATGTATACTCTCGTATACTAGGAATTTTTTGTGGATTCAGTGCAGCTTCAAGCATGGTACAAGAGGGATAACAAGACATACTGTACATACATTGCATTAGTTGCGCATACAAATGACAATTCACATGTTATGATTTGCAAGGTTAGATAGAGCAGTTAGGTGTTTAGATTAGCAGTATCTTAAGGTGTGTACACACGGTCCACATGCCTTGCGATGCGGGTCCCGATGCGATCTGATCGCATCGGGACTCGCATCGCACGGCATGAAGGAGAGAAGAGGAGAGGACACGATACCTGTCATAGGGTGCCGTGCAGGGGCACAGATGGCATGGTGCTCCGGCACAGCAACAGCTTCCCCCCGCCGCCCCCCATGCGTATATATCAGAGGCCACATCCCCCCGCCCTCCTCTATACGGCGGACTTCCGGGACCGGGTCACTGCGCTTCAGCATTCAGCCCTGCAGCCCCAGGAGAAGCCCCCTCGCCGCTGGAGCTAATGTGAGTAAAGGCACAAAGACTATATAGTGCAGTTCTGCGCTATATAGTCTTGCCTGCCCTCACTATGTTGCTGCCGATTTGCGATTACTCGGGAGCGTGCATCGGCAGCGCGCATTGGCAGCGTATCGGGCTCGCAAGCCCTGAAAAGTACACAATTGGTATGCGATATGGCTTCCAATGTGCACTATATCTGCAACTTCGGAAGCCATATCGTGCCCGTGTGTACACACCATTAGAGTACATTGTTCAATGGCTGAATAACTGTTGGGAAAAAGCTTTTTGTAGTTCTTGACAACTTGGTAGGGATGGACGTGAAGCGTCTACCTGATGGGAGAATATCAAACACGTTATGGCCAGGGTGGAGTTTGTCCGCCATGATCTTCCCAGCTCGCTTCTTGACCCTACTTAAGTATTGTTCCCCACAGGGGGAGGTCCATCCCAATAATCCTCTCTGCTGTCCTCACCACTCTTTGCAGGCTTCGTTTATCAGATTCATTGGCCCCTCCATACCAAATTGTAATAGAGGAGCATAGAACGGACTCCACAATAGCAGTGTAAAAGAGCTGCAGCAGCTCTTGCGGAATGTTGAATTTTTTCAGTTGCTGTTGGGCCTTTTTGACAATGGAAGTTATGTTGGGCTCCCATCTGAGGTTGCGAGAGATTTTTGTCCCAAGGAATTTGAAGGTCTCTACCCATGACACCACTCTGTTGGAAATTACTAGCGGGACCTTGACATTTGGTTTTCTCCTGAAGTCTACTATCATCTCGACTGTTTTGATGGGGTTTAGGTCCAGGTTGTATATATTACATATACAGTGTACAAGGGGCAGCTAAGGACCTGCACATTCTGCCCCCTAGCACTATCTCTCTGGGTGATATATACACGTAGATACCCCAGGCGCTGTCTCTGGGATATATATATACGTATATGCCCTAGGCACTGTCTCTGGGTGATATATACATGTAGATACCCCAGTTACTGTCTCTGGGTGATATATACAGGAAGATAAACCCTAGTGCTGTGTCTATGTGATATACACATGTGGATTCGGTATGAAATTCCGACGGTCAAAATCCCAATAGGGTCAAAATCCCGAATGGGTCATAATACCGACAAGGACAAAATCCCGACATTTAAAATCCTGACATGGTCAAAATCCCGACATGGTCAAAATAATGACATATAGAATGTACAGGTGAAACAGTCACCATGACTTTCCGTCGACAGGTCGCAAGGTCGACATGGGTTTTTTCACTATTTTTTTACCCGAATGTCGACACTGGACAGTTGGAAGTGAACCGCAGCCCCTCGCATCACTCGCTTTGCTCGCAATGCTTCGGGCACGGTGCCTCGCTGTGCTCGGCACACTATTTTATTCTCCCACCATGCCCTAGTGGATGGTAAGGCATGAAATACCGCCTGTCGGGTCAAAAAACAGTGAAAAAACCCACGTCGACCTCGTGTCAACGGAAAGTCATGTTGACTGTTTCACCTGTACAATCTATATGTCGGGATTTTGACCTTGTAGGGATTTTAACCCCTTCCCGACATTTGACGTATATATACGTCATGGCCGGGATGTACTTCCCGACACATGACGTATATATACGTCATGACTTTAAACTGTCCCCGCGTCTATAGACGCGGGGACAGAGGGACGATGTCTGCTGTCCCTGACAGCAGACATGTCCCTGCATGCCCAGGGGGGGCGGCGATGCCGCCCCCCCCGTCGGCGATCGCTGTGATTGGCTGTTCAATGTGAACAGCCAGTCGCAGCGGTTTCCTGTGTTACCGGCGAATCAGACGCACGGTAACACAGGTGTCAATCACCGCCGGGTGTGAGGGGGCATGAGGGGGTCATCGGTGATGACGACACCTCACCCCACCTGCCCCCAAGGCTGTGATTGGCTCGGCTGTGATTGGCTCGTCGGACCGACGAGCCAATCACAGCCAAGGCGCGCCATTTAAACTAACGGTGACTGCGCTGCAGACGCCATTCCGGTCTGGAATTGCGTGCAGAGCGGTCACCGGCCACTCTGTCCTGCTATACATACCTGAACCTTGCCTGATACTTACCTGATCACCGCTGATCACCGCTGGTAGCGTGCTGCCAGCAGCTGGATGCTTCCTGGATCTTGTGACTTCCTGTGTGCTGCTGCTGCAGTGTCATAGAGTCACAGATAGTGATAGATAGTGTGAGATAGTGAGAGATAGTGACAGAGAGTGATAGAGTGATAGAGAGTGCTATATTTTGTGTCTGCTGCACCCCCTTTTGTGCTGATCACTATATCTGAGCTGATCAGCAACTTTTTGGGGGTGCAGAGGTTTTTTTTTATATATATACACCTGTCAGTTGCACCAAAGGTTGTGCTGCCTGTGCAACTGACTGCTGCCCCCCCTGCTGCCCCCCTTTTGTGCTGATTAGTTTAAATTAATTAATCAGCAACTTTTTGGGGGTCCAGGTTTTTTTTTTATATATATATATATATATACCTGTCAGTTGCACCAAAGGTTGTGCTGCGTGTGCAACTGACTGCTGCCCCCCCTGCTGCCCCCCCTTTTGTGCTGATTAGTTAAAATTAATTAATCAGCAACTTTTTGGGGGTCCAGGGTTTTTTTTTTATATATACCCTGTCAGGTTGCACCCACAGTTGTGTGTCTGCTGCCCCTCACTGCTAATCAGTGTTGCATCACTGCATCACTGATCTGCAGTTGTTTTTTTTGGAGAGTGCAGTGGGGTTTTGTTTTTACACCCACGTTGCTTTTGTGGGTGTCCAGTGGCCGCTGAGCGCTGATCAGTGACGTACAATCACTGAACAGCATTTTTGGCACAGGGTTGATATAATTTTTTTTCTGCAGTTTTTTTAAATTGTTTTTTTTTTTTTTTGGAGAGTGCTGTGGTATATTTTTTTTAATTGTTTTTACACCCACGTTGCTTTTGTGGGTGTCCTGTGGCCGCTGATCAGTGACATACATCACTGAACAACATTTTTGGCACAGGGTTGATATAATTTTTTTTCTGCAGTTTTTTTAAATTGTTTTTTTTTTTTTTTTGTTTACACCCACGTTGCTTTTGTGGGTGTCCTGTTGCCTTTGAGCGCTGTTCAGTGACGGTCGTTACTGACCAACATCTGTGCTCAATTTTTGGCGCAGGACCTTTTTTTTTTTTTTAACCCCTTCAATTTTTTTTTTTTTTATTGGGAGCAAATTCCTGTATAAAGTATTTTTTTTTCTGCACTACATACACACTACACACTACATACCCCCCGTGTTGAAATAAAGTTTGTACCCCCCCTACACTATACACGTGTTGAAACATTACACTTACAGAAACACAAAAATAAAAATGGCATCCCAAATGTCATCCCAAATGTCATCCCAGTCATCTAGAAGAATGTATTCAGCGGAGGAGGCATATGCCATGCTTGCCTCTGACTCTGACACAGCCAGTGATGCAAGCAGGGAATTTGAAGGATTCGTCTTAAGCTCCTCTTCCTCCTCTGGTGATGAGGGACCCCCTCAAAGATGTCCCCATAGAGCAGCTGAGACCCCCCCCCCAAATGATTGATCCCGTATGGACCCCACCACCAGACAATTTTGAGCCCCAGGTTCCTGAGTTTTTGGCCATCCCAGGAATCCAATTTGATTCAACAGGTCTCAGAGAAATTGACTTTTTCAAATTATTTTTCTCTGATGATTTTATAAATTTAATGGTGGACCAAAGTAATTTATATGCCCAGCAGTTTATTGCTCAAAACCCCACGTCATCATTTGCTAGGTGGACCCCTGTAGATGCAGTAGAGATGATGACGTTTTGGGGTCTGGTGTTACATATGGGCATAGTAAAAAAGCCAGAAATTAGGCAATATTGGAGTACAGATGTTCTGTACAGCACCCCATTTTACCGTATATCCATGACTCGGACTCGTTTTGAGATAATCCTTAAATTTTTACATTACACCGATAATGCACAGTGCCCACCCAGAGATGATCCCACCTTTGACCGGCTATTCAAAGTCAGGCCGGTCATTGATCATTTCAGTGCCAAATTTGCAGAGATGTACATCCCTGAAAAATTTATTTGTATCGACGAGTCCCTTATACATTTTAAAGGAAGGGTTAAATTCCGCCAGTACCTTCCCAGTAAGAGGGCAAGGTATGGCATAAAAATGTATAAACTGTGTGAAAGCACCTCAGGGTACACCCACAGGTTTAGGATATATGAAGGGAAGGATTCAAGAATTGAACCGCCAGAATGCCCCCCCTCCCTCGTAGGTGTTAGTGGAAAAATTGTCTGGGATTTAGTGCACCCCTTCCTGGATAAAGGTTATCACCTCTATGTGGATAACTTTTACACTAGCATCCCCCTGTTAAAGGCCCTTGGTTCAAGAGGTACAGCAGCTTGCGGTACTGTGCGCAAGAACCAAAGAGGCCTCCCAAAAACGCACATTGCCCAAGTACTGAGAAGGGGTGAAAGCAGGGGAATATGCACCGAAAATATGTTGTTGGTCAAATATAAGGACAAGAGGGATGTCCTTATACTGACAACAATTCATGGAGACAGTACCACCTCCATCCCTGTACGAGGTACCAGTACCCACACCTCAAAACCTAATTGTATCCTAGATTACAATAAGTACATGGGCGGAGTGGATCTTTCAGATCAGGTACTGAAGCCGTACAGTGCCCTGCGGAAAACAAAAATCTGGTACAAGAAGCTGGCCGTGTATATCATCCAGATGGCACTGTATAACGCTTACGTGCTATTCCGTTCTACCAGCCAGAGGGGGACATTTATGCACTTTCAAGAGGAAGTCATAAAGGGCCTAATATTTGGGAACCAGCAGGCAGAGGGCCCCAGTACTTCTAGTACTGGCCCCCGTATTGTACCAGGGCAGCATTTTCCGAACGAAATCCCCTCCACTGCAAGAAAGGGCAGGACACAAAAAAGGTGCAAAGTTTGCTATAAAAAGGGAATAAGAAAGGATACTATTTTCCACTGTGAAACTTGCCCAGACAAACCCGGCCTATGTATAAAGGAGTGTTTTAAAATATACCACACATCTATGGATTATTAGGTTAATCATTTCACCGTGCTTCGGGGGTCTTGCTAATGCCACATAGCACCCACCATTCATTCCACCAGAATCTGAGCTGCAAAATCCAAAAATCACTCCTTCCCTTCTGAGTCCTGCCATGCACCCAACTGGTATTTTTTGGTCACATGTGAGGCACTGCCGTACTCGGGAGAAATTGGGGCACAGATTTTGGGGTGCTTTGTCTCCTTCATTCCTTGTGAAAATGAAAAATTTTGAGCCAGAACTGCATTTTTGTGTAAAAAATGTAATTTTTCATTTGCACAGCCCAGTTGTATCAAAATTGGTGAAACCCCTGTGCGTGTGAAATGTACACTTTACCCCTAGATGAATTCCCTGAGGGGTGTAGTTTGCAAAATGGGGTCACTTGTGGGGGGGTTCCACTGTATTGGTGCTTCGGGGGTCTTTCTAATGCGACATAGCACCCACCAACATTCCACCAGAATCTGAGCTGCAAAATCCAAAAATCACTCCTTCCCTTCTGAGTCCTGCCATGCACCCAAATGGTATTTTTTGGTCACATGTGAGGCATTGCCGTACTCGGGAGAAATTGGGGCACAGATTTTGGGGTGCTTTGTCTCCTTCATTCCTTGTGAAAATGAAAAATTTTGAGCCAGAACTGCATTTTTGTGTAAAAAATGTAATTTTTCATTTTCACTGCCCAGTTGTATCAAAATTGGTGAAACCCCTGGGGGTTTGAAATGTACACTATACCCCTAGATGAATTCCCTGAGGGGTGTAGTTTGCAAAATGGGGTCCCTTGTGGGGGGGTTCCACTGTATTGGTGCTTCGGGGGTCTTGCTAATGCGACATAGCACCCACCAACATTCCACCAGAATCTGAGCTGCAAAATCCAAAAATCACTCCTTCCCTTCTGAGTCCTGCCATGCACCCAAATGGTATTTTTTGGTCACATGTGAGGCATTGCCGTACTCAGGAGAAATTGGGGCACAGATTTTGGGGTGCACTGTCTCCTTCATTCCTTGTGAAAATGAAAAATTTTGAGCCAGAACTGCATTTTTGTGTAAAAAATGTAATTTTTCATTTGCACAGCCCAGTTGTATCAAAATTGGTGAAACCCCTGGGGGTTTGAAATGTACACTATACCCCTAAATGAATTCCCTGAGGGGTGTAGTTTGCAAAATGGGGTCACTTGTGGGGGGGTTCCTAACTTTTAGCATCTTATGGTGCCTAGAAACCTACATGGTGCCTAAAAAATAATCTCATAAAAAGGAGGCTCCAAAATCAAGTAGGTGCTCCTTCTATTATGAAGCCTGTGGTTTGGTCAACGTGCACACTAGGGCCACATATAGGATATTTATGAAAACAAAAGAATTGGGGGAATCAATTTTTAGTCACATTTCTCTAGTAAAATCTACTGTGTTCCTTAGAAAAATTTATTAAAATTGCAAATCTGCAAAAAAAAATGAAATTTTGAAATTTCACCTACACTTTGTTTTAATTCCTGTGAAACACCTAAAGGGTTAACAAACTTCCAAAATGCTGTTTTGAATACTGTGAGGGGTGCAGTTTTTGAAATGGCATCATTTATGGGGGTGTCTCACATACAGGTCCCTCAAAGTTACATCAGAACTGAACTGGTCCCTAAAAAAATCAGTGTTTGAAATTTTCTTGAAAATTTGAGAATTTGCTGTTCATATTTTAAGCCTCCTAGTGTCCAAAAAAATTAAAAGGAGGCTGAAATAATGATGGAAACATAAAGTAGACATATGGTCTATGTTAGTTATTAACTATTTTGAGTGGTATGATTATTTGTCTCACAAGCAGAAAATTTAACATTTTGAAAATTGCTAAATTTTCAATTTTTTTACGACATTTTGGTATTTTTCACAAAAAAGCACAGACTGTATCGACCCAAATTTACCACTAACTTGAAGTACAATGTGTCACGAGAAAACAATCTCAAAATCACTGGGATAAGTAAAAGCAAAAAAAAGTTATCCCCACTTAAGTGATACATGTCAGATTTGAAAAAAAGGGCTCTGTCAGGAAGGCAAAAACTGGCTGTGTCAGGAAGGGGTTAAATGTCGGGATTTTGTCCTTGTCAGTATTATGACCCATTCGGGATTTTGACCCTGTCGGGATTTTGACTGCATCCCATACATGTAGATGACCCAGGTCTCTGGGTTTTATATATATATATATATATATATATATATATATATATATATATATATATATATTATTATTATTATTCAATGCTGGCTGGGAGTGCGGAATTCAAAATATCTATATATATATATCGAAAGTGGGGGGAGTGTGGTCCTTTTTCTGCGCTGGTGTGTGAGCTGCATTTCTACCATACCTAGCTGCTAATATAGGTACCATGTGGGGAAGTGCTTTCAGGGTCAACCCTCCATTTGCATATATATATATAGATCTATATAGATATATAGCTATATCTATATATATACATATATATATAAGGGAGAAGAGATAGATGTGCGCTCTGTCTATTTCACCACTTTTGTACATAAATGATCATACATTGGTACATAAAATTTGTATTTATTCTAATTTTCTTAATAACGACAAAGTATCAATAAAATGAGTTTGTACAAAATTCGATACAGATTGTAGATTCAATTACACTTTGTTCAAGTGAATGACAACAGTTCCAACTTCAAGGTGTGCAAAACTTATTTGGATACGAAACCCTACGCGTTCCGTCCCTTAGGACAGCATACCCACAGAAGTTGGATGCACACTTTGTCTCAATCGTATTTTTTAACCACACATGCATTGAAGAGACCCCTGTAGTAGAGCAGTTTGGCTTCAAGCTGTTATCGGCAGAAATTTGGGCTTTTTTGAAGTCCTACACCTCTGCAGGACAGAGGTTTTACCATAACTGACGTGGTCAGTAACCTTTTATATCTACTTTTGTTGGAAGAAGTCTATCTTTATGATACAATTCTGATTGGATCCCCATTTGCCCCTGATGAAGTCCTAAGGGACGAAACGCGTAGGGTTTCGTATCCAAAGAAGTTTTGCACACCTTGAAGTTGGATCAGTTGTCATTCACTTGAACAAAGTGTAATTGAATCTACAATCTGTATCGAATTTTGTACAAACTCATTTTATTGATACGTTGTCGTTATTAAGAAAATTAGAATAAATACAAATTTTATGTACCAATGTATGATCATTTATGTACAAAAGTGGTGAAATAGACAGAGCGCACATCTATCTCTTCTTCCATATATATATATATATATATATATATATATATATATATATATATATATATATATATATATAGATATAGATATAGATATATATATATATATAGATATCTATATCTATATAGATATATATATATATATATATATATATATATATATATATATATATATATATGTATGCAAATGGGGGGTTCACCCTGAAAGCACTTCCAATAGTGTAAAGCGTACTACCTCTACTAAATCTCCCCTGTTAGTGGGAGATGAAAACAAAGACCAAAAGAGAGATGTAGAGGGCGCTATTGAGATTCCCACCACCTTGTCATGTGCTCAGATTAAGGCAAATAGACAATCGAACATTCTCAATGACATTTATTTAAAAACATTTATAAGAAGCATTAGCAGATTAGAATTCTTTGGAACCGCATGGATAAACCCGACGCGTTTCGTCTCCGAAGAGACTTCCTCAGGGGTACACTGTGGGTGGTACAGAATGCCATATAAATAACGTATATACAATACAATAGATATTAAAAACCGAATCAAATAATTTGATACATACAAAGAATATGCGGTATGCTAGGTCTATGACCAATACCAGAATTTGGAAGACACAAAAGAAGGAATTCCCGCACCAGTATCTTTTTGTTTGGATTCTCCTCCCCCAGTTATTTTCAAAAACTTAGTGGAGATCCAATCTTCCACTAAACTAGTCCGGGGGGTGCCACCCACTACTTAAAGTTAAACCTATACACCCACAGAGAAAGAAGTATCTTGTAGGGTGCACTGAGAATCAAAATTTTTTATAAAATATAGCTTTTAATAGTTCCTATAAAAGGTCTCTTAATCAGATGGAGACCACATGACCTTGTCTCAGAGTGAAATATTTAAAAGATAGAACAATGTGATAAGAATTGAAAAAATGTGAAAGAATTAAAATGAGAAGAAAAGGATGAACGTATGTGTGTCAGTTATTTATATATTTCTTGGCTTAAATTGCCTTTATAATAAATTTCTGTTTGCTGCTGTTATTATGTTGCAGCTAAGCAAACAGTAATGTTGTCACCAGGGTTCATTAAATTATATATTCAATGAGGGAACACTGTATCATATGACAGTGTTAATTTTTCCTCATATGAGCAATGTTTTCTGCTGCTCAGTAATATGTGATTTTTCTAATTTTTTATCCCAACTGGGTAATGATTTTATACACGTCCGCACTAGAGAGGTACATGGGGATGGAAAGGACCTTTATAGATCGAATTATCAAAAATATGTCCCTTCAATATTCATTCTTTATTCTGCATGTCCCTGTTTCTGTGTTTGAGCGGACTTACCGCCAGACCGGGTGCAGTTGGACCATATGGTTTTATTGTCACACCTCTCCTTAAGATGGAGTTAAATTAATATAATATAGCCTATTTATATCAATAGGATCTCTATTACCCAAAAATTAAGCGATGTCCTCGCTGGGTTCAAAAATGGTTATATAGGTGTGTGACAATCATAAACGGACTGATGGTTAGACAATATTTCTTGGTCCTAGGGTGATTTATGTTAGCACCCCTTATAATATTATTCCCCGTCTCTCCTCAATCCCGGTACTAAGCGGTTTACCGCCGGGAAGTGCCGTGACAGATATGTTAAATAAATGTTTCACATATATTCAGTTGTAATTAAATATGCCTCAGTTGGACATATAACATTTAATGTCTTTTTTGTGTGCATATAAAAAATTTTTTCACATATATTGAGCAGTAATTACTGTTTTATTAAACACTTGTATTCACATTTGGATATTATTCTCTGTGTGTTCGTGCACACGATTCCCTTTATTCACCCCAACATTGTAGAGGTTATGACAGTTAAATGTGCCAAGGTAGGGAGCGCTAAGCGCTGGTTCACAGTGAAGAAGTGTCAGTTATAAGTGTCATACAGTAATAAGCGGTCGCATCCGCCTGTTTGTTTAATTGCGGGTAGCACAATGTGTGTGCTCCCAGCAATATCAGTCTGCTTCCCTGCTTATGCGGTCGCACACAGTATGCTGCGCCGCTGCCTGTCCGTTTGTCTCGGGTAGCACTAAGAGTGTGCTCCCGACATGGCAGAGTGTTAGCCGCTATTACGGTTACACGTTATACAGTGGTACAGGTTCCGGGTAGCTTTTGTAATATGCTCCCGGCGTAACCGCACATATATACCGCTTACCGGCTTATATGACAGGCTGCCTATTAGCGCAGGTCCCGGGTAGCATTGAGAATATGCTCCCGGCGTGATTGTACATTTATGCCGCTGTCGGCTTTTGTGACAGGCTGCCTACTAGCACAGGTCCCGGGTAGCACAGTAACCGTGCTCCCGGCGTTGCTGTGCGTTCGTGCCGCTGTCGGCTTCAATGTCAGGCTAAGTGCCTATACAGACTGTATTAACAGGATAACTATATGCTCATACAAATAAACCCTGAGTGGAACAGCTATACTGACTGACTACACATACATTTCATTCTAATCTGACTACCAACGACCGTTTCACTATCGCTTCCTCAAGGTATCAACCAGACTGTTCTCCTGGACGGGTTTAAATCCCCCGCCTTCATTCCTCATTGGCTGAGTGTCACTGTTCATTTTCTTGTGGATACTCCCCCTCTCTATCCATTATATGTGAAAGAGGGTTCCTGATACATTTTTACTAATATTTTGTCAGTTTTTGTCTAAATCTGACATCAAAATGACTTTTCACTAGGATGTCATAAGTTTCATTGTATTTGGATTATTCATTATGATGTTTGGCATTTCTTTATATATTGTTTTTTATTTTTTAATTTTTTAATTTTTTAGAATGTTATTCTTCGTTTATTTTTATTATTTCCAGTTTATCCACAGCTATTAATATCTAGGGATGTATGTGCTATATAAGTATCACGACTTTTTACGAATTTACCTGGTATTTGTCATAACATTTTTATAGTCTATTATATTTCATTATCTAACCTTTTTAGGTATCATAATATGGGGGACTCTTGCTGTTATCATTGAGTCTCCTTTCTTGTTGGTTGTATACATGTATTATTTGCATATATTATTCATCGTCATTTTATCTTGTTTGTTTTATTATTCATGTACAGCCTACTTGTAAGTTGTGTTTTTATATATCAAAGGACACAACATCATTCATGTTATTAATTATTGGATACATTAAGTGGTGAATTATTTAGAAAGACTTATTTAAGACAGTTCTTATGTGAAAAAGAAAAGAGAAAATGGATTAATGAGATGTGATTTTATGTGTCATCTAGGAATAAATAATATTAATAAGATTAAATTAATTGTTATTTATTAAATATACATCTATTAGTGAGAAAAGACGTGATAATAAAAGACAAACCGTAAACATGAGTGAAAGTAAACCGTGATAATTTGGAGAAGATGTGATTATTATTACGTGGTATGTGCGGTGAAATATGTGATTATATCACAATAGATGTTGTGCATAATTATTTATATGTACATGAATTTTTCTTTTTATTATTGCAAATTTTTAATACTTTTTTAGGATTTATGTACGTCTTTTATATCTCCTGTACAATATTATTAACAAATATACAGTATAATATTTCTCTATTTGTTCGTTAATTAGATATTAAATCTAATTTACTTAAGATATCCAGTGGTGCAGGGTTATATCCTACTAGTCCCTGTTTATATGGCCCCAAATCCCTCAATACTAAATATATCGGGGATATCGCTATTTATAAGGGCAATAGGTTAAAGGGGGAGGAAAGAAGGAGGGGGAAGTTTTAGGATGGGAGAAAAAGCCCCGTTTGAATGGGCTAAAATTGGAGGGTACAGAAGAAGGTTTTATAATTCGGATAATGTGGAAAGGGTTAGTGTAAAGAATTTTTCAATTTCTTGATGGAAAAGAAGGACGAGGGGAAGGTTGCAGGGCCTGGATTCGTTCTCATATTCCGGAATCAAAGAAAACAGGTGAATTGGTTGGTCTCATTCAGGCCCCATGGTTCTACACTATTCATTCGGAAGATCCACTTGGATTCTTTTTTAAGGAGTTCCTTCATGATATCTCCCCCTCTTATTCCAAGGTTAAGTTTTTCTATTCCGAATGCTTGTAGTTTGTCTGGTCTCCCGCCATGGTGTTTCAAAAAGTGTCTCGCCACACTGGTAAGTTGTTTGAAATTCTCCCGGTCACGCCCTGCATTTTTGATATTTCTGATGTGTTCCATCACTCTTATTCTCAACTGTCTACTTGTCATGCCAATGTACCTCAAGCCACATGGGCAAAGGAGGCAGTAGATGACTCCAGTGGTCTTACAGTTAATGAAATCTGTGATTTTGTGTATCTTGTCATATCTGTCCTTGATTTCTTTTGTTGGTGCTATAAACTTGCACGTACTGCAATCGCCACATTTATGTGTTCCTAGGTATTTCCTCTGTTTGTGTTTATTTCTATCGAAATGGCTATGCACCAGTGTGTCTCGAAGGTTCGGGGATTTTCTCCAGCTGGTCTGGATGCGGTCTCCTAGTATCTTAGCAAGTTCATGGTCCGTAGTGAGTATTCCCCAGAAACACTGGGGAATACTCACTACGGACCATGAACTTGCTAAGATACTAGGAGACCGCATCCAGACCAGCTGGAGAAAATCCCCGAACCTTCGAGACACACTGGTGCATAGCCATTTCGATAGAAATAAACACAAACAGAGGAAATACCTAGGAACACATAAATGTGGCGATTGCAGTACGTGCAAGTTTATAGCACCAACAAAAGAAATCAAGGACAGATATGACAAGATACACAAAATCACAGATTTCATTAACTGTAAGACCACTGGAGTCATCTACTGCCTCCTTTGCCCATGTGGCTTGAGGTACATTGGCATGACAAGTAGACAGTTGAGAATAAGAGTGATGGAACACATCAGAAATATCAAAAATGCAGGGCGTGACCGGGAGAATTTCAAACAACTTACCAGTGTGGCGAGACACTTTTTGAAACACCATGGCGGGAGACCAGACAAACTACAAGCATTCGGAATAGAAAAACTTAACCTTGGAATAAGAGGGGGAGATATCATGAAGGAACTCCTTAAAAAAGAATCCAAGTGGATCTTCCGAATGAATAGTGTAGAACCATGGGGCCTGAATGAGACCAACCAATTCACCTGTTTTCTTTGATTCCGGAATATGAGAACGAATCCAGGCCCTGCAACCTTCCCCTCGTCCTTCTTTTCCATCAAGAAATTGAAAAATTCTTTACACTAACCCTTTCCACATTATCCGAATTATAAAACCTTCTTCTGTACCCTCCAATTTTAGCCCATTCAAACGGGGCTTTTTCTCCCATCCTAAAACTTCCCCCTCCTTCTTTCCTCCCCCTTTAACCTATTGCCCTTATAAATAGCGATATCCCCGATATATTTAGTATTGAGGGATTTGGGGCCATATAAACAGGGACTAGTAGGATATAACCCTGCACCACTGGATATCTTAAGTAAATTAGATTTAATATCTAATTAACGAACAAATAGAGAAATATTATACTGTATATTTGTTAATAATATTGTACAGGAGATATAAAAGACGTACATAAATCCTAAAAAAGTATTAAAAATTTGCAATAATAAAAAGAAAAATTCATGTACATATAAATAATTATGCACAACATCTATTGTGATATAATCACATATTTCACCGCACATACCACGTAATAATAATCACATCTTCTCCAAATTATCACGGTTTACTTTCACTCATGTTTACGGTTTGTCTTTTATTATCACGTCTTTTCTCACTAATAGATGTATATTTAATAAATAACAATTAATTTAATCTTATTAATATTATTTATTCCTAGATGACACATAAAATCACATCTCATTAATCCATTTTCTCTTTTCTTTTTCACATAAGAACTGTCTTAAATAAGTCTTTCTAAATAATTCACCACTTAATGTATCCAATAATTAATAACATGAATGATGTTGTGTCCTTTGATATATAAAAACACAACTTACAAGTAGGCTGTACATGAATAATAAAACAAACAAGATAAAATGACGATGAATAATATATGCAAATAATACATGTATACAACCAACAAGAAAGGAGACTCAATGATA
This sequence comes from Crinia signifera, assembly GCF_055691185.1. Lineage (NCBI taxonomy): Eukaryota > Metazoa > Chordata > Amphibia > Anura > Myobatrachidae > Crinia > Crinia signifera. The sequence goes on from NC_139227.1 coordinate 56,683,101, forward strand.
ACAGCAAGAGTCCCCCATATTATGATACCTAAAAAGGTTAGATAATGAAATATAATAGACTATAAAAATGTTATGACAAATACCAGGTAAATTCGTAAAAAGTCGTGATACTTATATAGCACATACATCCCTAGATATTAATAGCTGTGGATAAACTGGAAATAATAAAAATAAACGAAGAATAACATTCTAAAAAATTAAAAAATTAAAAAATAAAAAACAATATATAAAGAAATGCCAAATATCATAATGAATAATCCAAATACAATGAAACTTATGACATCCTAGTGAAAAGTCATTTTGATGTCAGATTTAGACAAAAACTGACAAAATATTAGTAAAAATGTATCAGGAACCCTCTTTCACATATAATGGATAGAGAGGGGGAGTATCCACAAGAAAATGAACAGTGACACTCAGCCAATGAGGAATGAAGGCGGGGGATTTAAACCCGTCCAGGAGAACAGTCTGGTTGATACCTTGAGGAAGCGATAGTGAAACGGTCGTTGGTAGTCAGATTAGAATGAAATGTATGTGTAGTCAGTCAGTATAGCTGTTCCACTCAGGGTTTATTTGTATGAGCATATAGTTATCCTATTAATACAGTCTGTATAGGCACTTAGCCTGACATTGAAGCCGACAGCGGCACGAACGCACAGCAACGCCGGGAGCACGGTTACTGTGCTACCCGGGACCTGTGCTAGTAGGCAGCCTGTCACAAAAGCCGACAGCGGCATAAATGTACAATCACGCCGGGAGCATATTCTCAATGCTACCCGGGACCTGCGCTAATAGGCAGCCTGTCATATAAGCCGGTAAGCGGTATATATGTGCGGTTACGCCGGGAGCATATTACAAAAGCTACCCGGAACCTGTACCACTGTATAACGTGTAACCGTAATAGCGGCTAACACTCTGCCATGTCGGGAGCACACTCTTAGTGCTACCCGAGACAAACGGACAGGCAGCGGCGCAGCATACTGTGTGCGACCGCATAAGCAGGGAAGCAGACTGATATTGCTGGGAGCACACACATTGTGCTACCCGCAATTAAACAAACAGGCGGATGCGACCGCTTATTACTGTATGACACTTATAACTGACACTTCTTCACTGTGAACCAGCGCTTAGCGCTCCCTACCTTGGCACATTTAACTGTCATAACCTCTACAATGTTGGGGTGAATAAAGGGAATCGTGTGCACGAACACACAGAGAATAATATCCAAATGTGAATACAAGTGTTTAATAAAACAGTAATTACTGCTCAATATATGTGAAAAAATTTTTTATATGCACACAAAAAAGACATTAAATGTTATATGTCCAACTGAGGCATATTTAATTACAACTGAATATATGTGAAACATTTATTTAACATATCTGTCACGGCACTTCCCGGCGGTAAACCGCTTAGTACCGGGATTGAGGAGAGACGGGGAATAATATTATAAGGGGTGCTAACATAAATCACCCTAGGACCAAGAAATATTGTCTAACCATCAGTCCGTTTATGATTGTCACACACCTATATAACCATTTTTGAACCCAGCGAGGACATCGCTTAATTTTTGGGTAATAGAGATCCTATTGATATAAATAGGCTATATTATATTAATTTAACTCCATCTTAAGGAGAGGTGTGACAATAAAACCATATGGTCCAACTGCACCCGGTCTGGCGGTAAGTCCGCTCAAACACAGAAACAGGGACATGCAGAATAAAGAATGAATATTGAAGGGACATATTTTTGATAATTCGATCTATAAAGGTCCTTTCCATCCCCATGTACCTCTCTAGTGCGGACGTGTATAAAATCATTACCCAGTTGGGATAAAAAATTAGAAAAATCACATATTACTGAGCAGCAGAAAACATTGCTCATATGAGGAAAAATTAACACTGTCATCTGATACAGTGTTCCCTCATTGAATATATAATTTAATGAACCCTGGTGACAACATTACTGTTTGCTTAGCTGCAACATAATAACAGCAGCAAACAGAAATTTATTATAAAGGCAATTTAAGCCAAGAAATATATAAATAACTGACACACATACGTTCATCCTTTTCTTCTCATTTTAATTCTTTCACATTTTTTCAATTCTTATCACATTGTTCTATCTTTTAAATATTTCACTCTGAGACAAGGTCATGTGGTCTCCATCTGATTAAGAGACCTTTTATAGGAACTATTAAAAGCTATATTTTATAAAAAATTTTGATTCTCAGTGCACCCTACAAGATACTTCTTTCTCTGTGGGTGTATAACAATACCAGAATTTCTTTAAAATTTCGGAGAAATCTGCGAAAGATGTAAACCAGAGCATGTGCCTCAGAATGGATAAGACGAAAAGATGGAGTACAGTATAACGGAAACGAGAGAGGAGGATATGAGGAGGATGAGGTGAATACAAGATAAAGGACATACCCGATGACGATGAACCTTTATTGAGGGCCCTTAAAAAGAGGCAGGGCATTTGAGAAAAGGGGAGGAATTTATACTTAGAAAAGGGATGATCAAGGGTAATTTCAGTGCTACAGATTATGTGACATATTATATATCTCAAGTGGGTCATCCCAGAAAGAAACTCAAAACAAGCCCCTAAGGGCCTTTAAACGACCAAACGACTAGTGGTCCAATTTACAACGACTAGTAGTCCCATATAAATTAAGAGACATGCCTTATGGCAGTCGTGTACTGTACATAATTAGGACATCCTTTAGACATTATAATATACAGTGTATAAAACGACTGGCTGATACAACGCATATTTTCTAGACTTATAAACCACAATATCCCAAATTGGGGTCTGTAATAACTAACATCGATGGAAACAATAGTATCAGGTGTATAAGAAAGACAGCACCTAGACTGTATGAACACACGTCTTTATAGGTCTAAGTCGTATGTCTCACAGATCCCAGTATCACTTCAATTTTTAGAGAGCAAAGAGGGTCCAATATCAATGCTTAACTAAAGTAGTCAGGGGTACATGGAGAATATTGGAATATAAAGAGGACATTGCGCTTCTATGGAGCTTTTCTCTAAGCTCATATGTGTCAGAAAGTGTGTAGCTATGACATCAATCTTTCTCCTACTACTGGCAGTTAACAAACAGTGTTACCATTATTGAAATGTTGCCAAATTATAAGTCAGAACATGACAGCAGTCGGCAGATAGAGGGAGACATTATAAACAGTTTCACAATTAGTAGCAGTGTCACCAGTGGCGTAATTACTAATTCTGCTCCCCCCTGCCGAAAATGCAGGGGGCGCCCCCGCTAGGTTAAACACCAACCCCCCCCCCCCAGGTTAAACACCAAAACCCCCCCCCCCCAATGCGGCCATTACCTTAGCCGTGGCCGCGATTATGCTGCCAGTGGAGGGGAGCCGGGGTGCGGTGGAGGGGTGCCGGGGTGCGGTGGAGGGGAGCCGGGGTGTGTGGAGGGGAGCCTAGGTGAGGGGTGGGTGAGATGTTAGCTCCTGTCGCGTCTGTGCCGGGTTCCTCCCCGCTTTCCCGTCTACTGCTGCAAATCAAAAGTGACACTTGGAAAATGTCTGCCTCCAAAAAGCAGACGAAAAACTGTCTGCAGTATGGGGGCAGCCATTTTCCGAGTGTCACTATTTGTATTAGCAGCGCTGCAGCAGTAGCCGGGACTTGGGAGAGCTGGGACCCGGCACAGGCGCTGGCGGCAGAAGGCAGTGAGTAATGTCCCGCAGGCCCCCCCCCCCGGCGCCCACACCCCCTCAGCGCCTCCCCGCCACTGCGGGGGCTGCGGGAGGATAGTTACGCCACTGAGTGTCACAATTATTAGAACTTTATCCAATGCTGTACCACTGCATAAGTCAGAATGTAACAACATTGCTAAATAGCCAGGTCAATCAAAATGTAACCTACCAGAATCCTCCTCATATCCTCCTCTCTCGTTTCCGTTATACTCTTTTCGTCTTATCCATTTTGAGACACATGCTCTGGTTTACATCTTTCGCAGATTTCTCCGATATTTTAAAGAAATTCTGGTATTGGTCATAGACCTAGCATACCGCATATTCTTGGTATGTATCAAATTATTTGATTCTGATTTTAATATCTATTGTATTGTATATACATAATTTATATGGCATTCTGTACCACCCACAGTGTACCCCTGAGGAAGTCTCTTCGGAGACGAAACGCTGTTTGCTAATTAAAATTTAATTAGCAAACAGCAATGTTTCAATGCCTACTTGGGCATTTTCATCAAGGCTTACAAAACAATCAACAGTGTCCTACCTTATAACACATCCCAGGACTCCGCAGTGCCGCGAACGGGACCACGCACCCGGGCGACGGTGCAGGAGGAGTGACGTCATCACGCTGGCGCTTCTCCTAGCGTCAGCGGCGTACGTCGCATAGCAACCCTGTGGGGATAACAATAAACAACCCACGTGAGACGGACAAAACCATTAAAAACATATAAATACAAGTGAACAAATGTATATACAATAGCAATCATAAGTGTAGTTAAATGACTAAAAATTGTCAATAGCACACCTAATGCAAAATGGGAAAATAGCATAGTTACCTCCCCTCCTGCATTCTGCAGGAGACTCCCTGAAATAGCAGCAATCTCCCTCTCTCCCTCATTAGTCTAGCAATCTCCCTCATGTCACCTAGCCCACATTACACTGTTACATCATAGTTACCTCCCCTCCTGCATTCTGCAGGAGACTCCCTGAAATAGCAGCAATCTCCCTCTCTCCCTCATTAGTCTAGCAATCTCCCTCATGTCACCTAGCCCACATTACACTGTTACATTTTTGGGGAAAAAAAGATTGAGAGATAGATACATTTACATTGAATAATTAGCGCCATTTACCAAGTATAGTATCTCTTACTGACTGCTTTGGGGCTCATCTACATTTGGATATAAGTCATTTTAAAACATTCCTCTCAGAAGTAGCAGTACACACCCACGCTTCTAGGTGCCACGTGCACAATCTCTTCTCACAATCTCTCCATATATGGAGCTAGACACGCCCTTTGGGAGGAGCACGACACACCCCCTCAATGGGGCACTTTGCAAAATTCTACTGCCAACTATAATCTCCCTGAAACTAGTTTTCAAAAGTAGGCAAGTATGGAAAAGAGAAAGAATACACAAGTCGGAACAAACATAACTGAGTGCAAGCCACTAGAGGGAGTGCACTGATACATACGGAATACCTAGCTCAATCACAAAACATGATAATAGAAAATTAGTAAGCTTAAACGAATTATGAGCATCACGGTGTTCAGATGAATAATCAGGTCTGGCAAAACTACAAAAAATAGAACCAACCAACAAAGTAAAACTACACCCGCTTGGAGGCACCCAAGTACTACTACTGTTTGGAGGATTGTGCCGGACACTGCCTGTACTATCTATATATATACATATATATATATATATATATATATATATATATATATATATAATTTGGTAGAGAACAAGCGGCACTGGAAGTCTTGATAAATCTTTTATATAGGTTCAAACATACACAATGTCCGACGTGACGTTTCGGGGATCAACCGTCCCCTTTTTCAAGGTGTGTGAGCGAGATATATATAGGCGTAGGGTCCTGCACTCACATCCAGGTGAGTTGATTGGTAGGGGTGCACCACAAAGGCAGTTCAGTCCAAAAAGCCATACATATCCAGGATGCTTAATAAAAAGCAGAGGCACTCACCATTTTAGCTTCAGTCAGCAATTTTAATGCACAAAATCAATCATATAGGTCGACGTTTCAACCCTCAAGGGGCCTTTGTCAAGACATGCAGAATATCCAGGCAAAGAAGATAATACTGACACATGCCACATGCAATCATTTTATACCCCATTGATTACCAACATAGCTCACACCTGTGAGGCTCAATCAGCCATTGGTGGTGCCAGTGAAACGCACACAATCTATTCAGATGCACCCATTATATTTATGAGACACATATATCTATGCTCTGGCAGTGTAGGCACCTATAATCGCAATATTTAGAAGTTTAAATGGAATACATAAAGAGCGTTTTTACCTGGAATCAGCATAACAAAGTCCGGACCGGATGTCCGTGTGGTGACCCGCATCGTACTTCCGGGTCTGCTTCCAGCTTCACGCTGGCTGGAACGCAGGAGAGGCTGGGTTGGAGAAGCGTCACAGCTACTGCCAGCCAATCAGGGGCACAGGCTGCGCAACCTATAAGCTGTCAGGGGGAGACATATACACGGCTGTGTATCGTCCACGTTAACCCTTCCAGCGGCTGTGATTATTATGTAGAATCGGGGCGCAGTTTAAATATCGAAAGATATTGTTGGTTAGAGCCTTGTTTAGATAACCCAGGGGCATGGATGACTGCATTTACAATAAAATACATAAACACAAGGATTAGACATATAAAAGGAAACATATAAAAAAAGAGAAACGGAAACTTATAAAAATAGAAGGGTACTTCTTTACTTTCACGGCGCCAGCATGGCACCGTGCTACTTCCGCCTTGTACGCTCGCCACAAACTATGTAAAATAAAGGAAGTTAACGCCATGCCAACATGGATAGTTCATACCTCCACTATCCATGTTGGCATGGAGTTGATTTTAAATAGCGTGGCGAGCGTAGCGAGCCACCGAGCCCGCAGCGTGGGCGAGCGAAGCAAACCCCGCAAGGGGACTCTGACGCGTGGCGCCATGCTGGCGCCGTGAAAGTAAAGAAGTACCAATAGAAGTTCTATCAAGTGTATAGAAGAAATACACCTGGATCAGTAGACATTTTTGACCAGTGGCTATTATAGATACAGCTATATAATCATACACGCTAGGTTCTTATTCATAGAAAACATTGGGGGTTAGTGCTGAGCTTTGCCCTGGTGTGTATACAACCCAATATATATATATATATATATATATATATATATATATATATATATATATATATATATTATATATATATATATATATAGGTTCTTATTCATAGTAACTGTGCTATTGAAGGAATATACTGAGATGATTGTATTCATTAAGCCCCTTTGGGTCGATGGTGTTTAGACGATTGATCCACCTTGCTTCAAGTTTTTTCAGTTGTAGTTCACGATTACCACCCCTCTGGTTTTTCTGTACGTGATCAATAAGCATGCATCTAAGACTGGATACCTGGTGTCCAGATTGCATAAAGTGTCTTGCAACAGGCTTATCGGAGCTGCCAGCTATCAGTGCTGCCCTAATAGAGTTTCTATGATTCACCATGCGCTCACGGAAGCATTGGGTAGTAAGTCCAGTGTAATATAGTCCACATGGACATATTAGAATGTTAGATGACGTGGTCCATGGTGCATATTAGTTTTTTATTGATGCAAATTTTTTGTCCACTGTGTGGGTGGGCGAAGGTGGCACCGGTCATCATCGATCTGCATGTGATACAGGTCGGGCATTTAAAGCAGCCCTTCTTTCCAGATTTTAGCCAAGTAGATGTCTTCAGAGAAGGATTCATCATCGGCCTCATCAGCATCTGCCGGATATTCGGGCCACGTCTGTAGGCGTTCATAGGTGGCACTTTTTGGTCAAGTGCAAGAGCTGGATCTGAGCCTACTATCGGCCATAATTTTTTATATACTGACTGTGTTAGTCCAGACCTGTGGTCATAGGTGCTGACGTGGACCGTTCTTTTTTCTTTCTTCGCTGACTGCGACTGTGTTGGAGCCTCAAATTTCTTTATAGCTTTTTTTAAGGCAGCGATCAACACTCGTCGGTGAGTGCCCCCTCTCTAGGAATCGTAGACGCATTTCTTCCAATTGTGTGGCTGCGTTTTCCTTCGAGGAATTTATCCTTAGGACCCGCAAGAATTGCGATATCGGCAAACTCTCCTTTGTTGGCGCTGGATGTTGGCTGTTCGCATGTAAGAGAGTATTTCGATCGGTCTCTTTCTTGAATAAGGTGGAGCCAAGTTTGTGCCCTCCTCTATATATTGGGAGATTCAAGTTTACCCTCTGTCTCTTGTTTTGATTAAACTTAAAGAATTTAAATACATTTCCAATTGGCCTCTGATATAACAAAAAATATTTTTTTCGAATGGAGCTAGAGATACGATTCTATTGTGCCTCTGCACATGGATGGATCTGCCCCATATCTGTGGATTCATGTCTGTGCGATATATACACGCGTAGATTCGGAATGAATTATAACATCCAGGATAATTTGATAAATATTCTTTGGAATTTGAATCTAAATATAAACATCTGTGTGTGTATATATGT